>NW_011495042.1:6341047-6342077 GCF_000754665.1 Bison bison bison | reverse complement strand
TGGGTGGGAGGGCGATGGGGGAGGAAGCCTGAAGGCACCAGCATGAGGGGGAAGGGTGGCCTGGCCTGGGGGGCTGGACAGCCGAGCTGCCGGGTGAGCGAACAGGGGCGCACTGCCCCCTCCCCCGCAGGTCTGTCTGCCGCACCATCACCCTCCCCTCCCTGGGGCAGACCTTCTGTTCCCACCAAGGGAGACAAGGAAGGGTGCCCTGGAGGCCTGCCACCCACAGCCCACAGCCCACAGCAAGGGCTTCCCGGGATGTGCCGGGCATGGCTGGGCACCTTTGCCTTCTTTCTGGGTGCTCCCAGTCTGGCTGAGATCCTGGCGGCGGGGAGGGCAAAGGGCAAAGCGCTCTGGGGGAAGGAACAGCATGGGGCAGGGAACTGCTTGGGCAAAGTCCAGGCTATAGAGAAGCCCAGAGCACGCAGGCGGGAGAGGGTCGGCGAGCGTCTGATTAACCAAAGGCTGGGCTCTGTGCCATCATCTCCCTGCACGCTCAAGTCTTCACTTACTCTTCAAGACAACCAGGCACAGGGGTTCTGCCCAGTCTGCTCTGACGGATCAGGAAGCTGAAGCAGAGAGGTGATACGATTCCTTTGGGGTCCTGCAGCCTGTGAGAGACGGAGCCGGGGATTGACTGTGGGCCGGAGGAGGGTGGGCGGGCGGGAAGCCAATTCCCGAGGCTGCGATGTGCTGAGGAAGCCTCCGTGGTGCCACCATCTGTCCATCCACATCCAGAGACGTGGACACGGCTGTGCCCGAGAGAGAGGGACCAGGTTGGGGGCCGCCTGGCTGCTGCCCCACCATCCCTTCCTCTCCTCCAGGAATGAGGGGCATGGCAGCCCACCACACAACCCTCGCGCCGGCCTGATGGCCCGGCATGGCTGGACCCCATCAGTATCTCAACAACTCAGCCTGATACACGGATGAGACGGACCATTCCCTGGCCAGGGACGAAGGGTTTTGTTCAAAGGCCTGGATCGATTTGGCCTTATTATTGCCAGCTGCTGAGAGGGAAGCATTGGAGAAC
>NW_011495042.1:6340246-6340947 GCF_000754665.1 Bison bison bison | reverse complement strand
AGCATTGGAGAACAGCCTTTTCAAAATCTCATCCAGTCCCTTGGAGTCCAGGGCCTTCCGTGAGCCCTCCCCAGTCGATTTCCTTCCGTTCCTGGAATAGGAAGTTACTCCCCAGGGAATTTCAGGCCAGAATGGGGCTTCCAAAGGGAACCTCTGCCCAGGTTTCCTTGAAGGTCCCTCCTCCTGCCAACACGTCCGCTTCCTTGGTGCTCACAGCCGGATCCCGGAGCCTCAGCCTCCCCCAAAGCCCCAGCCTCACACTCAGCCCTCCGCAGGGAACTGGCCAGGTGGGGACTGGCCCCCTGGGGAGCCACACCCCCTGTGAGGGGAAGGCAGACACCTCTGAGCTCCAAGCCACCGTAGATCAGGGGCCAGAGGTGGCTCCATCTTGCCACCATTTCCAGAGAAGGCAGATGTTCCAGTTCGTAAAACTCTTGCAACTTTTCGTTTACAGCAATTAACCCAAAATATTTTGAAGTCCAGTGGAGGCCAAGTCAGTGCAGACCTCCCCACCCCCAACCAAGTTTGAGACCTGTTGTCACAATGAGGCCGGACTCTGATCATCCACTCAGGCCCAGCAAGCAGTCCCGCAGGCCCGCAGGCCCGCGGCCCACAGAATGCGGTGGTGGGGTGAGGGGGGAACCTGAGGGGTGGACCCTGGGGGTCTCCAGGCTCCGGGTGGCTCTGCTTCGCCCTGGGTG
>NW_011495042.1:6338355-6340070 GCF_000754665.1 Bison bison bison | reverse complement strand
CCCCCCAAACCTTTCAGTTAAGAGTGTGGCCTCTGGAACTAGGTGGCCTGGGTTTGAATTCCAGCTCTGCCACTAGCCCCTTGGCAAGCGACTTCATTTCTCTGTGGCTCAGTTTTCCTTTCTGAAAAATGGGGGAGATCACTAACGCCACCCTGACAGTGTGGTCTCAGGAGTCGGCAAGTTAAGGCATTTAAATGTATCTACAGTGCCCCGTGGGCAGCGGTGTAGCTCAGTGCCACTCAAGGGTTCCTTAGATAAATGCAACAAGCATTTGTTGAATGCACACTGTGCCGGGCCCAGGGCTTGACCAAGGCACACAGGACAAGGTCCTGTCCCTCGGGGAGCGGGTGGGCCGGAGGAAGAAAGCAGGCGGTTGAAAGCGCCCCATCCGCAGTCCTGTGCCCATACGGGCTGCGCTACACTGACCCGCCCAGAGGTCAGCTGTCCCAACAGCCTTTCCAAACTGAAGCCCCAGACAGGACACTGCCCAGCTCAGCGTCAATGGCCCCCCCAGCCCATGCTCGCTGGCTCAGTCCAAGCCTCCTTGCAGCTCAATCCTCAACGCCACAGTCACCTCCCCGAGTGGGGACCAGCTGCTCCGCGCTGTGTGCAGTGATGCACAGGGCTGCAGGGAGGTTTTGCGGGGTGTCTGCTCCTTCCTTCAACTCAAGCCCCATGCGCCCCAGGAGGGGAGCAGGGTGGGCACTCAGCCGCCCAGCCTCCAGACTTTGGTCTCCTCACCTGTAAAAGGGGTACAGGTGCTCTGAACTCAAAGGAGAGAGCTGAGGGGGCCAAGAGTGGGCACCACCCGGGGCGGCTGCCATGCTGCAGGCACTGCCAGCCCCTGGGGGCTTCCTGGAGGAAGGGGCACCTGGGTCAGCAGAGGGGGTCAGGCAAGGCCTGGAGAAAGGTGCGGGAAGGCAGGGGCCAGGGGCTGGCTGGGCTGGAGCTGGGGGGTGGGGGCAGCCTCTAGAAACTCAAGATGGACAGCAGGGGCCTCAAAGAGCAGACCGGGGAGAGTTGGAGGGTCACTCCCACCGTCTGCTTTCTGGAGGGCGCTCCAGAGTGCTTCCAGGCGCTGGATTCGGGCTGGGCCAGGTCTGCCATCAGGGGTGGCTCTACCCCTGTTGGGTATCTCTTCTCTAAACCTCAGTCTAAAAGGTTCTCTGCACAGGGCTGCTCAGCTGAGGAGGCGGCCTGAGAGAAGGTGAGAGGTCAGTGCTGGGCTCAGAGAGAGGAAGGGCGGGCTGGAAGCCACACAGCGCGGCCCTCAGGCTGGGCACGTGGTCTCTGCAGCCCATCCATGCAAATAAGGACAAGAATAATGGCACATTCCCCATTTTCATTTAAAAATAGACACTTGCTTGGCACTTCAGTGCCAGGGAGCTGCTGTTCTGAGCTGTCTGCACTCTTCACCTCGGGGCTTCCTCGCAGCCAGGGAAAATTTATCCCCGTCCCTCTTCCCCGTGTTTCCATTTGAGAGCTGAGGAAACTGAGTCAAGGGAGGGAGCCCCAGCAGTGGCCTAAGGTCACCGAGCGGGGCAAAGCCCAGAAGCCAGGGCGCTCTGTCCCAGGGTCAGGCTAAGGCCCCCGGGGAGGATGTGGGAGGGCAAAGTGGTCGGGCGGGGCTTTACTGGGGAGTGGGGGGCATCCAGAGGCTCAGAGAACCTGGGAGGAAGCAGAGGCGTGGTTTGGACCCCACAGGTCTCGGGGAG
>NW_011495042.1:6337732-6338066 GCF_000754665.1 Bison bison bison | reverse complement strand
GCTGAGAGCTGCCTGCTCAGACAACAGACACGCGAGGTCAGGAAGAAGCCGCTTATAAATTACTGCTTCCTCCGCGCCGCCACCAGCGCCGAGCTCCGGGTCCTGGCCGCAGCCCGGCTCACTAGTCAGCGCCGAGCCCCAAGGACCGCGAGCTCTGAGGTCGAGCCCCGCCAAGAGGGAGCCCGAAGCGCGGACCCCGCGGGCCAGAGATCGCGCCGGCGGGCAGTCCCTCGGCGCGCGGAACTGAGCGCGGTCGAGCGCAGAGCCGTGGCCGCCCCAGGTACCGAGGGAGACGGAGCCGGGCGCGCGGAGCCCCCGCCTAGTCCCCGCGCCC
>NW_011495042.1:6329525-6337472 GCF_000754665.1 Bison bison bison | reverse complement strand
AGGGTCGTTCGCTCCGTCCCCCAGCGGGGCTGTTATTGTTCCCCTGGCGAAAGGTCTGGGGCATCTCGAGCAAGGAGCCAGGTGTGTGTGTGTGCGAGTGTGTGTGTGTGTGTGTTCCGGTGTCTCCATCTCACTGGGGGTCTGCAGATATCTCCGTGTCCCCGGGGTGTCTGTGTGTTTCTAGGGGTGGCTGTTTCTCCCAGCACTCGGGTGTCCCCGTGTGTGTCTGCTGTTCTGTGCTCTGGGCAGTGCGTGTGAGGTTCTGGTGTGTGTGTCTGTGATACCTGTGTGTCCGTGTCTTGGGATGCGTGCCCTTGTGCCCCCTGGAGTGCATCTGTGTGAACCTGTGTGTGTGTGTGTGTGTGTGTGTGTGTGTGACTGTATCTCCGATTACCTGTCTGTGCACGTGTGTGTCCCCAAGTGGGGCTTCTGTCTCTGGCTCCCCGTTGCGGACACTCGCGTGTCCTCTACTGTACCTGAGGGAGTGTCCCCGGGTGCCTGAAGGACCAAGCGCCCAGAGCTGGTTCTCCAGGGCAGAGCTGAGCAGGTGGAGGTGACAGGGCGGCGTGGCTCTGAGGGTGCGGCGGGCAGGTGGCAGTGCCAACGTCCAGCCACCTGGAGCGGCAGGACGGAGGCCCCCAGGGACAGCCGGCAGGGACAGCGGGACACATCCTTCTCGAGATCTCTCCCTTCCTGCTGGGGGTTCCTCTTTTGCACTGGAGGCTCTGGTCCCCCTCCCACCTGGGGAAGTCAGAGAGAGGCTCGCAGGGGCCTCCGCCGGCGGCTGAGGCTTCGTCCTGGACCAGAGGGGAACCTGTGGGCTGCCCTCCCGGGCACTTGGAGGGAGGTGTGTGCTGGGCCGGGCTATTTTGGTCACTGCTCAGGCTCTGCCAGATCCTGGCCTCCCCCAGGACCAGCCCCAGAGGCTTGGGAGGTAGCCCTGGCCCCCGTTTCCTGCCTGGGGAAATAAATCAGCTCAGTAACTGCCCGGCCACTTGAACAGAGGGTCTCGGGGCTGAGGTTGAGTGGTGCGTGGCTCCCTTGGACTTGGGAGAATTGGCCCCTGCTTTGGTACTGCTGCCATTCAAATAAATGTCATGGGGGAGATCTTTTTTTAATTTCTTTTTAATTTTTTCTTGGCTGGAAAGGAGGGGAATCTCATCCAGAGACTCCCAGCCAGAAGGAGTTTATTTTTATGAGAGCGAGCGGGTGGTGAGCGCTTAGCAACCGCCTGCCTCCCTCTCGACCAGGGAGGCATCCGGGGAGTGTGGGGTGGGCACACGGCGAGCGGGGTGCTATGGGGGTGCACTGGGGGAGGAATTCCATCAGAATGGCACGGAGGGGCTGGCGGGCCCTGGAGGAGAATCCCCCATAGGGTAAGAGTAGGGAACTGGCTGGAGGTCTTGGGCCTGGCTCAGCACCCCCTGCCCCTGTTGACCTTGGGCAGCCTTTTGGGGGGGCCTCAGTTTTCTCATCTGTAAAATGGGTGGAGTAAACTGGTTAAGGGGTTATTGGAGAATGAGAGGCAGGAGCTTGTCCCCAGGGAGCCAAGACCAAGGACTGCGCCTCTGTCTTAGCTGGCAGATGACCTTGGGTGATTTCCCCTGTCCACTCTGAACCTCAGCTTCGCAGTCCAGGCAGCAAGGACGCCAAGCCGGCCTCACGGCGTCCTTGAGGGGATTGAGGGAGATGAGGCTGAATAAGCCTGTGGTAAGCTGTAAAGCCGGGCTCGGCTTCGGAGCTGCCGATTAGAGGGTGTCACGAGGTCCCGGGTCACTGTGGTGTGGGCAAGGGCCAAGGTGCAGCCTCGGGCTCGTGTCCTCTGGGGCTGCCCTTGGACGACCTGTGGTGCAGCTGCGGGTGCCCTGCCCTGCCCCGTCCTGCCCATTCTCACCCTCGGGAGACCCGGCACCAGCTGTGTAGTTGGCAGGCCCCGGTGAGTGGGTGGCGCCCATTTTACAGATGGGCAAACTGAGGGCTACCCAGAGGACTTGGCCTCGATTGGACAGCGCCAGGGTCAGGCTTCAGGAGCGTTGCCTCAGCCAGCCTTGAGTCTGGGCTCTGCGGAGCTTTCGTCACTGCAGAGTTGTAACTGTACCAGCACCTGGGGAGCATGAAGGACAAAGGTCCCCAGGGTTGGAGGGCGAGTGTGTGGGCCCCTCAGCACCTTGATTCTGCCCCTAGTCACTCATTCGGCCTTCTCTGTGCCTCTCCGGGGGCCCTGCCTACCCCAGTGTCAGCCCCCCCCTGCCCCCCCACCCCCGCTGGCAGGCTCTGAGGGTGGTGTTGGCTCACTCTCCACCTGTCAGCTTGTCAAGGGATTCAGGACCCTGTCAGGCTTTATCTGAAGGTCTTTCCAAAGGTCCCGAAATGATAAGACACTCGCAAGTCATTCAGCACGTTCCTGAATACAGGAAAGAGCTGGAAAATAAATGACTGAGGACACCTGGGGTGCAGCCAGGCTATAGCTGGGAGGGGTCCGAGTGGGAATTCAGGCTGGCCTTGGAACCCCAGGGTCAGTGGGCGGGTGTGGGCTGCCTCCCGACCTCTGCCAAAGGTCATCAGTGAGGGTCGGAACCCCAGGGTCAGCGGGCGGGTGTGGGCTGCCTCCCGACCTCTGCCAAAGGTCATCAGTGAGGGTCGGAACCCCAGGGTCAGCGGGCGGGTGTGGGCTGCCTCCCGACCTCTGCCAAAGGTCATCAGTGAGGGTCGGAACCCCAGGGTCAGCGGGCGGGTGTGGGCTGCCTCCCGACCTCTGCCAAAGGTCATCAGTGAGGGTCGGAACCCCAGGGTCAGCGGGCGGGTGTGGGCTGCCTCCCGACCTCTGCCAAAGGTCATCAGTGAGGGTCGGAACCCCAGGGTCAGCGGGCGGGTGTGGGCTGCCTCCCGACCTCTGCCAAAGGTCATCAGTGAGGGTCGGAACCCCAGGGTCAGCGGGCGGGTGTGGGCTGCCTCCCGACCTCTGCCAAAGGTCATCAGTGAGGGTCGGAACCCCAGGGTCAGCGGGCGGGTGTGGGCTGCCTCCTGACCTCTGCCAAAGGTCATCAGTGAGGGTCTTCAGGGTCACGTCTCGCTCCTCCGTGATGGCCAACTTATCTCTGCCAAAGTGAATTTACAGGTTCTCTGGGGAGGAGCCCTGTGTGCGGAAATTCCCGGCGGGGGGCGGGGGGGGATGCTTTCAAGTGTGAGTGGGAGCTCTTTTTTTTTTCTTAAACGTGCCTCATTTCTTTGCTCTGGTCTGTTCTCACCGGGCTCTGGATTTGGAGTAGAATATTGGCCTTCGAAGAGTTCGCAGCCCAAAGAGAGGGAGGGAGCTTGGCAGGATGACTGCCCCTGGTGACCCCGCCGCCCGTGACTGCTCTCACTGGGTGTGAGATGCCAAGGGTGTAGGCAGGAGACGTTCCAGCTTCTCAGAGGAGGTGATGCTGGAGCTGGCAGAGGGACAGGGCGGGCTGGCATTCCAGGCAGGGGGGCATAGCGGGCGCAGAGGCACGGCGCAGGCAGTAGACAAGCCTGTGTGTCGAACAAGCCTCGCAGGGGACCCAGCTGGAGAGAGGAGTAGGAACCAGGTGGTGGAGCACTGGGCACATGGGCCGTGGAGATAGAAATAGCATCAGGCCGGGTTTAGGGGCAGCGGCGTAGAAGCCAGGTCAACCTGAGGGGGCAGGAGGCCCTCACGGGGAGTGGGGGGACCAGGCAGAGGTCCGGGATCCAAGGCGGCCAGGCTACTGCTCGTCAGGGCATAAAAGCATTTTCCATGCCAGCGAATCTTGCCCTGAGCTCTTGTAAACACGGGGTGAAGGCCCGGACATGCTATTTAACAGATACACAGGCCATTAACCGTGCCTCTGGCCTCCCCAGAGCAGGTAGCCCTGGCGCCTGAGCTGGAGTGCATCTGCCCTGGACAAGGCGTGGATCAGGGCGTCCCTGCCCACCTCACCTGCTCAGAGGCTTCGTTTGGAGACCACGGCTGAGGGGCAGGGGTGGGGGGGCAGGGAGAGGGCAGAGAGGATGGAAATTGCTCTTCTGTCTCTAAACACCGACTTGCAGATGAGAACTCACCCAACATAAGCAAAGGGGAGGGGGTGTGCAGGCAGTGGGGGCAGGTCACCCCAACCGGAGTCTGGTAGCAGAATTAACCTGAGTGACTTGGTACACATTCCGGTTCCCAGGCTTGGACTTACAGGACCCAAATCCCCAGGGGATGGAGCCTGGGCATCGGTATGTTTCCAAGTTTTCAACTGTGACTGTTTAAAAAAATATATTAAAATCGAGATATGATTTGCATTCAGTGAAATGCAAAGATTCTGTTACAGTTTGTTGAGTCTTGTCGGATCGCTACACCTGTGTAGCCACCATTCAGGTCAAGCTGGAGAACATTTGCAGCTCCCCTGGAAAGTGGACTTGTGCTCTCCTGCTCCCAGAGACAACCGGTTTCTGATTTCTATCACCGTTAGGTTTGCCAGGCCTAGAACTGGGTGGATTTATATGGTACATACCCTTCTGTGTCTGGCTCCTTTCCGCTGGATGATTTAAGATCCATCCACGCTGTTGAGGGTGTCAGTGGTTGGTTCCTTTGATTGCTGAGGAGTGGACGGATGGGTGGACGCCCCTCGGTTTGCTGTGTCCACTCTCCTGTGGATGGACATTTGGCTTGTCTCCAGTCTGGGGTGGTTATGAATGAAGCTTTTATGGGCCCTTGTGTACAAGTCTCTTTGTGGGCATATATTTTCATTTCTCTAAGAGTGGAGCGGCTGGGGCGTAGGGTAGATATTTGTTAACTTTATGAGAAACTGTCAAGAGTGGCTTTTAATTACAGAAACAGTAGACCTCAAGCAATACAACACTGTACCAAGTAAAAGTGGTTCTTGAAGAGGATTTTTTAAGAAGCGCAGTCTGGGCTTCAGCCTGTGCGTCTGGCTGACATTCTGTTCTCTCGTCCCTGCCGTCTGCCCCTTCCTATAGTAACAGTGAGGCCTTTAAGAGTACACGTTGCCCTCTGCATGCAGCTTTGGCTCTACCCCTCAGATGTCTAGATGGACATGTATTCCTTCTAATTCCCTTTTAGATCAGTTTTCATTTCAGTTCTGGCTTCCCCTTGGACCCAGGGTTCATTAGGATCTGTCCAGCGAGCGAGCTGTGGTTCTGTTTTGTTGTTAACGACAGGGGCGTCATCCTGTTCTCAGTTCTGCCAGTTTCACTGTTCAAAGAGCAGACCGCTGTGGAGCCGACGTTCGTCAGAACGTACAGGTCTCCCAGCCATTCTGAACAGCTAGTCTGCATTTGGGAGTCATTGACTGAGCCTGGCCTGTCTTATTCACCCCGAGAGCCGCCAGCTCAATGAATGAAATGCCCCCACCCGACGGCTTTGAACTTACCCTGAAAGTGGGCAGAGAAGCCGCCGAGGGCCGGAACCGATGCTTATTCAGCCCCGACGGGTCTCTTAAATCCCTTCCTGCGTTTAAGCCCTGTGCCTGACTCGGGGGTTCTCACCTCCATCTTCTGGAAGACTTCGTCCACCCTCAGAAAAGAGCCTTCTCGCCCACCACACAGTTGGTACCAGAAGGACAACCAGCGTCTCTGCCCCTCCCCCTCCTGCTGCATGTGCTTTTTTCACTGAGCGTCTTCAAGGCTTCTGGCCTAGGACAAAAGCCAGAGGGAGGGACGGTGGATAGACCAGCCCCTGGGCTGAAGGCGCTCCCAGCGTGGGGAAAGAAGATCTGTATCAGGAAGGAGTTAATGAACAATCCCAGGGCATCACGCCAGGGGCAGGGAACGCTAGGGAAGGTGGCTGGGGGTGTGCAGACTTTGGGGTCACGGAGTTAAGCGGACCCCACCCACCCATTTAATGGATGGGGAGACTGAGGTCTGAAGGAAGGCTCCATCGACAAGAGACCCTTGTTCACAAACTTGTGGTTCTGCCCGCTCCCCTCACCAGCTCGGCCCTCAGCCTGCCCTCCCTGAGCAGAGGCTGGGACCACGTCTCTGCGGGCTCCCTGGTGGGGACATTCTGCGAGTCTTCCCCTTCCCACCACTCTCCCCTCCATACAGGACGGAAGAGCTGCAGCGGGGTCCACGCAGAAAGTCCTTAACACCGCCAGGGTGCTGCTGCCCGCTGGGGGTGCAGGGTGCGGCTGGCCTTGGGTTTCAGCCGAGTCATGCTCCTTTGGGGCAGGGCTCAGGAAGGGGGCGGTCTTAAAGGCTCTGCCCTTCCGCCCCACGGCCAGTCAGCACCTGGAGACCCAGGGCCGCTCGTGCCTGGTGGTGGACTCAGGCCTTGGCCTTCAGAACAGCCGTTCTGTTACCCGATGGCACCTGGTGACTTCTCTCGGGGCGAATGCTATCCCAGCCCAAGACCACAGCCTGCTCACCCAGCCTCATGCCTCCTGGGCTTCGCTTTCGTTTGTGGGGTTGCCAGGAAAGAGGGGGCTGGGAAATGGGGGTGTTGGCTCTCAGCAACTCGTCACTGTCTGGCTCCCAAGCCGGCAGGGGCTCCCTAATGCTTCATGAAATCAGGTCCAAACTCCCCAGCCTGGTGTTCAGGGCCTCACCTGATCTGGCTCCCGCCCAGGGCATATTCTCTCCTGCTCCCACATCTCAGTGCCCCGCCCTATGATCCGGCTAGTTTCTGCTCCTAGGCCCCGCCTCCAGCTCTCAGCCCACCCCATACCTCAACCCAAAAGCCCCTTCCTTCCTTCCTTCCCTCCTAAGTCCCACTCCCCCAGGGCCAGCTTGAGGCCGCCTGCTTCATGAAGGCTTCTTGCAGCCCCTTAATGATGCTGGCACATCATAAGCCCCCCCAAAGATGATCTGCATCCAGGTGGGCTTAATCTCGCCTTCCTCTGAGCCCCGGAGGACCTCTTCTCTGCCTGGAACCCAGACCTGTGAGGTCTTGCCTTTTGTCCAGTCACCTGGCCGAGGGCATGGCAGGCCGCAGTGGCCATCCGTGCTGCCTGAGTCCCTTTGTCCTGAAATAAGAGCCTGCAGTTTGACCGTCTGAGTAGGTCCTTGGAAATTACATCCACCCATCTCCATACATCCCTCCAACAAATGTTAGTTCCAGACCCTGTCCTGGGCCCCAGGCATGTGGCAGGTGGACAGGGCAGACCAGCTCGAGCCCTCATGGGGCTGACCACAAGAGTTAAAGGACTTGTTAAAGGGCACCACAGCATCAGGGTTTGGGAGCCCTTGGCCCTGGCTTGCTGTGTGACCTAGGCAAGCCCTTCCCCCTCTCTGGTCCTAACCTGTAAGGAAGCGTCACTTCCAAGGGAAATGCCTGCTGAGTGAAGCTGGGAAGGACCCTTTTTCTTTCTGTTGGGGAGCACACACCATCAGCACAGGGGTGATGGGCCTCTGGGGCCCCCTTTAAGGATTCAGCTGTGGTCCTGTCGGTTTTCAGCATGTCCGAGCCCTTGCGCTACAAGGGGCCACCTGATCCGGGAGTTAGAGTTCAGAGATGCTCTGTTCAGAGCTGTCGAACAGGTCTTTAATGAAAAACTCTTCCTTGGGGGAAGAAAGTGGGTTTTTATTCCATCATTGGTAGAAGGTATGTTGGTGTTCAGTTGCTAAGTCGTGTCCGACTCTTTGCAACCCCATGGACTGCAGCCCACCAGGCTTCCCTGTCCTTCACTGTCTCCGGGAGCTTGCTCAAACTCATGTCCACTGAGTCCACTGGATGGAGTGATGCCATCCAACCATCTCATCCTCTGTCGTCCCCTTCTCCTCCTGCCCTCAATCTTTCCCAGCATCAGGGTCTCTTCCAACGAGTTGGCTCTTCGCATCAGGTGGCCAAAGTATTGGAGCTTCAGCTTCAGCATCAGTCTTGAGAGTCCGTTGGACAGCGAAGAGATCAAACCAGTCAATCCTAAAGGAAATCAACCCTCAGTATTCTTGGTAGAAGAATATAGCTTAGAATGAATCTTAAAAAAAAAAAAAAAAAGACCTGCC
>NW_011495042.1:6323502-6329425 GCF_000754665.1 Bison bison bison | reverse complement strand
CTCCTCCTGCCCCCAATCCCTCCCAGCATCAGGGTCTTTTCCAATGAGTCAACTCTTCACATGAGGTGGCCAAAGTACTGGAGTTTCAGCTTTAGCATCATTCCTTCCAAAGAAATCCCAGGGCTGATCTCCTTCAGACTGGACTGGTTGGATCTCCTTGCAGTCCAAGGGACTCTCAAGAGTCTTCTCCAACACCACAGTTCAAAAGCATCAATTCTTCGGTGCTCAGCCTTCTTCACAGTGCAACTCTCACATCCATACATGACCACAGGAAAAACCATAGCCTTGACTAGATGGACCTTTGTTGGCAAAGTAATGTCTCTGCTTTTGAATATGCTATCTAGGTTGGTCATAACTTTCCTTCCAAGGAGTAAGCATCTTTTAATTTCATGCTGCAGTCACCATCTTGCAGTGATTTTGGAGCCCCAGAAAATAAAGTCTGACACTGTTTCCACTGTTTCCCCATCTATTTCCCATGAAGTGATGGGACCGGATGCCATGATCTTCATTTTCTGAATGTTGAGCTTTAAGCCAACTTTTTCACTCTCCACTTTCACTTTCATCAAGAGGCTTTTGAATTCCTCTTCACTTTCTGCCATAAGGGTGGTGTCATCTGCATATCTGAGGTGATTGATATTTTTCCCGGCAATCTTGATTCCAGCTTGTGCTTCTTCCAGTCCAGCGTTTCTCATGATGTACTCTGCATATAAGTTAAATAAGCAGGGTGACATTATACAGCCTTGACGTACTCCTTTTCCTATCTGGAACCAGTCTGTTGTTCCATGTCCAGTTCTAACTGTTGCTTCCTGACCTGCATACAGATTTCTCAAGAGGCAGGTCCTGTGGTCTGGTATGCCCATCTCTTTCAGAATTTTCCACAGTTTATTGTGATCCACACAGTCAAAGGCTTTGGCATAGTCAATAAAGCAGAAATAGATATTTTTTTGGAACTCTTGCTTTTTCCATGATCCAGCAGATGTTGGCAATTTGATCTCTGGTTCCTCTGCCTTTTCTAAATCCAGCTTGAACATCAGGAAGTTCACGGTTCACGTATTGCTGAAGTCACTGCAAAATAGTCTCCAAGGGGCAGCTCTGGGCCGCCCGCGTATTTTAAGTTGTCCACTTGGTTTTATAAAATCGAGCCAGTATTTTTTTTCAAGGTGGATATGTTTTTATTACCTCTGGCAGCTCAGTTTCTCTGAAGAGCCCCTCCGCCTCACCCAGCACACCCCTGGGACTCTGAAGCCTGCCCAGCCCACCACCCCTTCTTAGGTATAGTCCAGCTGCTGGTGGATCCCAGGCGGGTGGGAGCCTTCCTGCTGGATTCCTTCAGCAGGCTGACAGGGTGGAAAGGGTAGAGGAACCCCCAGCCCTTTCAGGGGCCCCTTTGTGCTTTCAAGGGGGTGTTTCAAGGCTGGAACTGGAGGAATCCAGCCACCCCCACCCACCTGCCCACTTCCACCTGGGCCCCGCTCCATGGGCCCAGGGGGCAGGGCTGGGCCTGGCTGCAGTGGGCACCTCTCAGGGCAGCCCCCCTGCCAACCTCTGCTCTGACTGAGGCTGATCCGCCTCCTTAAATGTAAAAGGTTCAACCTGCAGAGAGGACCAGACAACCAGCCTCTGCTGAAAGCCCCCACGCTGAGACCTGGAATGTTGTTGCTGTTTTATTACCTAGGCTGAACCATGAGTTAAGGCCAGTGGTCTACTCGCTAAGCCTCATGTCCCCTCCCCTCTCCTGAGCCATCCAGGGGCTTGTCGTTCGTTGGGAGGCTGGGAGAACCTGGAGGATTTTTCTCCCCTTGCTTACCCTTTCATGACCTCTGACCCCTGCCCACTGTCCCCCAGGCCTCTGGGGGTTGTCGCCTCTGCCCTGGGATGTTGCAACAACCGGGGGTGGTAGCTGAGCCCTGTGCCAACGCTCAGACCCGGAAGGCGGAGGCTTCACTTGGGATCTTGTTAGAACGCCCCTTCCCTGGCAGGAGGACGAAGGTGGGGCCTGAGAATCTGCATTTCTCACCAGCTCCCGGGTGCTGGCAAGGCTGCTGGTCTGCGGTGGGTGGGGTGGGCATGCTCTGTAAGCCAGGTCCTGAACCTTATGAGAATCCGTCTCCCTAATCACCAGAGGCAGCTTCCTTCCCCTTTGCAGATGGAAAGCGCAGGCCCCAGAGAGCGCAGGTAACTTGCCCGAGGTCCCGAAGCTGGGAGCTGTGAGCCAGGCCAGGCCCTCTGGGCCAGTGCCACCTTGGAAAGGCGGTTAGCGGGGAAGCCGTTTTCTGTTGAACGGTGTCCCTAGTCCAAAAGCCCCAGGAGGCTTTTCAAGGCAGCCAAGTCGGATGTAAGTCAGGGAGAGCCAGGGCCAGCTAGGCTGCGCGGGATGGGGTGCTGGCGTGTGGCCTGGTAGGGGGAGAAGCTGGAGACGGGGTGCTCACAGCTCCTGGCAGACCAGCGTGGGGCCTGCCTCCCCGCTGTTTAGATAAATCCCCGGGTGGAGAGCTGGCTGGAAGGGTCAGCAGTGGGACAGGCCGAAGCTGAGACCCGGTGTGTTGTTTAAAGGCTGGCCTCTCCTCATAGTCGCAAGGGTGCTTTTCCTTAACTGGGGGTCTGCTTTGGGGACTGAAGGGCTATGTTCTCCCACCTGGCTGGGCCTTCACTTTTGCGCTGGGCACCTGCCCCAAACAACTGGGAAGAGTGGAATAGATTTAGGGTCTGGGTCCTCGAAATGTGGTCACTGGCGGGAGCAATCTGAATTTCGAGGGGAGCCTGTTAGAATGCAGAACCTGGGACCCTGCCCCAAGCATCTCCACCCCAGCCCTGCTGACTCAGACCGTGGCGGGAGTGCCCAGTCCTCTGGGTTTTAACAAACCCTCCAGGCTTCACTCAGGAGAAGGGCTGATTTCTCCATCTCCAGCCAAGTATCCAGGGGTGGGGGAGGGTCAGTTCTAACCTTTGCAACTGGCTAGAGTACCAAGGCTGCCAGGGGACCTCAGACGTCATTTCCTCTGTGGCTCCCTTTTCTGATGGCCCGGGTGGCAGAGAGAGAAAGGGACATGCATAAACTCACCCTGCAGATTCAAGGCAGATGGGGTCTGGGGTCCTAGGGCTGCAAGTGGCAGGAATCAGTTCAAACATATTCTGACTCCGTTAAGGGAAGAGCCCAGAGTCGCACTTCAGGTGTGGCTGGATCGAGGTGCTGAGAGAGGTCTCGGGGCCCCGTTTCTTTCTTGTTCCTGTGCTCCGTGTCGCTCCTCTGGTGGCCCCACTGTCCCTGGGGTGCCCCCAGCTATACAGCGTGTTACCCACCCCCACCCCCAGCAGAGCCACCTCAGCCTAGAGAGAGCTTTCCTTTTTTCCCAGGATTTTGCACACAAGCGCCTGTCATCCTTCTCAGTCTCCAGTCTTGGTCACGTGCCTGTCCTGGAGCCAGTCATGACAGCCCTCTGATGGGCTCAGTCCAGCTCGCATGCCCACCCCTGGAAGTAGGAGATGGGCTTAGCCCACCCAGAACCCCGTGGGCTGAGAGGAGCGGGGGTGGTCTCCAGGGAGAACAGATGTGGGGAATAGCCCCAGAAAAAGGGGTCCAGGTGCCTGCACGCTAGCTTGATGCAAAGGGACTTGGTGCCATTTTTCCCTCTTCTCCGAGCTGGGCTGGCCTCATGTACCTGCTAAGGTCTCATTTTGGACCAAATTTTCCTCCCCCGTGTCTGGTTCCTTGAGCATTGCACCTGTAATTGTGCACTGAACATGCTAGCTTCCTCACCCTCTTTGTGTCTCTTCCCTGGGCGTGGTCCTGGATAACATCCATGCGGTTTCCACTGCCTGCACCCACTGCAGACATTACTAATCCACCCAGAGTTCACAGAGCCACGTGTCCACCCAGAGGAGGAAGCCTCCGCCACTGGATTCCAGGCTCCAAGAGAGCGAGGCCCTCAGCTGTCTTATTCACTACCGGGCTCCCAGGGCCTCCAACACTGCCTCCCATGTAGTCGATGCTCGATAAATAACTGACTCAGCCTTCCTACGCCCAGCGCCCAGGACACAGCGGGTGGCCGTGTGAGCCTGCGGGGACGGGGGCCCCATAGACTGCTGGAACCCAGCTCTGAGTCTGGGGAAGAGGCCCTACAGGCAGGGCTGCAGGTACAAAGAGGAAGTAAGTGCCCAGTCCTGGAGGCCTCTCTGCTCTAACAACCCCTCCCCCACCCACCGCCCCCACTAATCCATTTAACTGTTCATCGAAGTGTGACGCCTTCCTCGATAAGGAAGCACTTCCTGGTTTTCTGCATTTTTTTCAGGAAACCTGGAGAGCCTTTCAGCACAGCTCTGCAGGTGAAATGAGAGGCAGACGTGATCCATCCCCACTTGCCTTGTTTCTCAAACCAAGTCCCAAAGAACCGAAGTGGTCTATTTAAAAAACAAAAAAAGGTTTTGAGGGTCAGTCACATCCGGGGACCACTTGACTCAGCCCAGTTCAACAGGTGTCCCTGGAGCACTGAAGCTTAGCCTCTAACCAGGAGATGAATGTTATTAATACATTCTTCATCTAGACAGTCACTCACAGCCCTGGGCACATGGCTGAGCCAGGGGGCAGCTCATAGGAGCATAGGTTTTGGGGTTCGAGCTGGGGGTGGGCGTCCCTTACCCCTTCTCAGACAGCAAGAAGAGGCTTTCCCCCTCCTGACTGCCCCTCCCAGCTCTGCTTCTCGCCCCTGACTATTTTAGGGACCCTGCACCCGGGCAGGGGGTGTGTGAGCGTGTGCCCGTGCGTGAACATGTGGTGTGTGTGTGTGTGTGCACTCGTGTGTGAGTGTGTGTGTGCACTCGTGTGTGAGTGTGTGTGGAAGTATCAAGTGCCCCCTGGATGTGGACGGGTTCCCAGGGCCCAGAGCAGTGTCTGACATAGTAGACGCTCAATAAGGGACTGACTCAGCGTTGCTGCCCCCAGCGTTGCGGGCTGGGTGGTCACGTGGGGAACAGACCCCAGGGTCCTACGTGCCTCACAGCCGACCAGACCTCTTCTTCCCTTCTCTGCTGCCTCCCCTCACCACAGGTCCAGAGCAACAGCGCTTTGTGAGAAGCCTCCAAAACGTAAGTGGCGTCTGACCTCCCCGCGGTCGCGGTGTCTCGCCGTGGGTGGCAGGGACCCATGGGGGTGGGGGGGTGATGTGTTGCAAGATCCCAGATCGAAGTGCCAGGACGCTGTCTGCAGGTCACCTCCGGATGTCCAGGACCCTGTCCACAGGTTACCTGGGGATGGCGGGTCCATGGTCCAGCTTGGCCACCTGTGCGCGTTGGCGGCAGGGAGACAGCCCTGCAAAGCTGCATACACTGATTCTGGAGTCCTGGCCCGGCTCCCCGCCTGGCTCTGCATCGGGCACGGAGGGGGCCCTCGCGGGGTCGATGCTGAGGTTCGGGGTCAGGCGCATGTGAAAGGGGTTCCGAGCTGATGGGATGCTCGAGGAATCGGGCTGCCGTCCCAGTCATCTTTTCATTGCATTTTCTCTTTATTAAAAAAAGAGGAAAACCTTCAGGGAAGTTGCAAGACTGTTACTGTGAAGCCCTGTGTGTCCTTCCATTGGATCTTCCCACTGGGAGCAGCGTCGTCCTTGGCTTCACGGCTTTACCACGAGCCGTGAAAACAGCCATGTTTGCGTTTACTGCGGTTGCCTCTGCGGGGAGTTTTGGGCGTGATGCCTTTTACCTCTAATCCTTCCACCTGCCCTTCGTGAGTGCAAGGACTTTCGTTCTCGTGCAAGCCCACAGTGATCAGCCCTGGGACATCTAACGTTGACACGGTTCTGTTATCTAATCGACATTAATAGCGTTTTGAGTTTTGCTGATTGTCTCGTGTGTGCAGAACTTCCCCCTGCCTCCACCCCAGTTTAGGATCACAATATGCTTTTTTTCTTTTTTTTATTGGAGGATGATT
>NW_011495042.1:6319447-6323402 GCF_000754665.1 Bison bison bison | reverse complement strand
AGCCACAGGTACACTTATGTCCCCTCTCTCTGGAGTCTCCCTCCCATCTCCCACCCCACCCCACCCCTCTCGTTGTCACAGAGTGCGGGCTTGAGCGCCCCGTGTCACGCAGGGCATTCCCACTTGCTGTTTATTTTGCATACGGTGAGGTGCATTTTCCATGCTATTCTCTCAATTTGTCCTACCCTCTCCTTCCTCTGGGCTTCCCCTGTGGCTCAGCTGGTGAAGAATCTGCCTGCAATGCGGGAGACCTGGGTTCGATCCCTGGGTTGGGAAGATCCCCTGGAGAAGGGAAAGGCTACCCACTCCAGTACTCTGGCCTGGAGAAAGCCTGGAGAATTCCTAGAGAATTCCATGGACTGTGTAGTCCATGGGGGTCACAGAGAGTCGGACACGACTTAGCGACTTTCACTTTCACTGTTTCTCCTTCCTCCACTGTTTCCACAAGTCTGTTTTCTATGCCTGCATCTCCATTGCTGTCCTGCAAAAGGTTCACCAGTACTATCTTTCTAGATTCCACATGTGTGCATTAATGTACGATATTTGTCTTTCTCTTTCTGACTGACTTTAGTAGTGCTTTTAATGTGTTTGTTAAAAGGGTTTGGTGGGGGCAGGAACCTGACTCAAGCCACTTTTCTGCAGTTGCCTTCTAAGCCTTGATTTAAACATCCCCACTGTGTGTGTGTGTATGCTCAGCTGTGTCTGACTCGCTGTGACCCCACAGACTGGACCCCGCCAGCCTCCTCTGTCCATGGGATTCTCCAGGCAAGAATACTGGGGTGGGTTGCCATGCCCTTCTCCAGGGGATCTTCCCTACCCAGAACCCGGGTCTCCCACATTGCAGGCAGATTCTTCACCATCTAAGCCACCAGGGAAGCCCCTAGGGGTTTTCAAAGAAGTCTTTGAGTCGTGTGTTCAGTAAGAAGCACACTTCATGACAGGTTGCGGCGAGTACTTACACACGCATGAGACTGAAACCAAAGTTTCACAAAGTGATGCGCGCAGCCTTGTCGTCTGTAGGACTCTCTTCTCTCCTGTTCGCCTTCTTAACAACCATCACCCTGACCCCCTCGGTTGATTTCATGACCCACTAGTACATCTTTGTCTGGAATTTGAAAACCTGGCTTCCTAGGCAGAAATTTCTCCTGCGGTTCGAGCTTCCCAGGGCTGGGTTTGGTTGACTGGGGTCACCTGGGAAGCCAGGACTGGGAGAAATGCCCGAAGACCCTTGGTGGATCCGATTCCACCCCGCCATCAAGCCACCAGCCCTGAGTCTCTGTCACCAGCAGCCACGGGCCCTGGCCCCACCCAAGACCTGTCCTTCGTGGCTTGACTTCAGGTGCAGAGAGCCAGGCTGGCACATCCCGGGTGGCTCTGGACACCTCCCTGACCAGCTGCCAAGTGGCACGGAGTTGCCCCCGCTCTGGGTCAGCCTCCGGAGTCATCACTGCCATAAATAGCGAGAGGAATCATCTCGAACATGGACGGAGCTCTTTAGCAACGTCCACTGTGCCTCTGAGGGTTTGCACGATAGTGGATTTTCTCCCGCTGTGGCCCTGGGACGGGCACGGTGCTGCCCTGTGTAGGGACGACCACCAAGCCCTGCATGCCGTCTCTGTGTCAGACTCCGCTGGCACCGCAGGTGCCTGCTGCCCTCGCAGTAACCATCCGTGCCATGGTGGTGCTCCACCCCACAGATGCGGAAACTGAGGCTCAGAGTGGTGATCCGACCGCCCGTTCACCCCCGGGTCACACAGGACATGAACTCTGGTCGATCTGACTGGTGCCAACACCACCCAGCAGGGCCCTCCCCCGGCCGCTCCCCCAGGCTGGAGCAGACTCTGGTCCAGCCCTTCCCCCCGCCCCGAGGCCTCTCACTGGTTAATGAGTAGCCCAGGGCAGCCTGGAAGCCAGGTGCCTACCGCCCTGAAGCTGGAATGTGCATTCTGCTCCAGATAAAGACACTCTTGTGCAAGGGGCTTGGCCCTTAGAGGCGATCCACAGAGGCAGGCCACACGTTCCTCTCTTCCAAGGCTTGCTGATCCGTCCACACTTGGTGGGAGCCCATTTGACAAGAGAGGCTTATCTGACGCCTCCTCCAAGCAGCCCTTCCGGTTTAGTCTTCCTGCTGGGTCTCCCTGGCCGCGGACTGGCAGGGAACAGGGTCTGGAGGGCTGTGTCTTTAGAGAACAGTTGCCTTCTCTGACGTCTCGGCTCCGCTGGGTGTCTGGACTTAAGTTCCCACCTGAGAAAGGGCACAATGATCACTCAGGGGCCCCCACAGAGTCGAGGATCTGACCGATGTGTGTGTGTCTGTCGGCTGGTCAGCAGACCCTGGGTTACTAATGAACCCGCCAAAAGCAGTATTCCTGACCTGGAGGGCAACCCATGTGGTGGAAAGTCCATGGAGCTGGAGAGTCAGCCAAGCCGGGCTCAAATGCCAGCTCCAACCCTGGCCAGCTGTGTGACCTCGAGGGCGGTCACTGGCCGAGCCTCTCAAAGCTTCCTCTTCCCTACCCAGCTGTGAAATGGAGCAGTGAGAGCCCTGGGAGGGGGAGACAGTGGAAAGTCAGTGGTAATGACTGGTCCTCCCAGGGGGTTTGGGAGGGCTGGAGCTCGTAACAAAGTTGGTGCCAGAACCAAGTAGCATTTCTTATCTCCTCTCCCAGGTGGGATCCCTGAACAACAGCCCCCACCCCGCCGACCTGAAAATCAGATCCACCCTCTTGGGTGCCCTGGAATCTGAGGAAGGGGGGTCTCTTTGGGCTTATCGTAAGAGTTCCTGTGGGCCTTCTCCATCTGCGCCTCCTCAACCATCCCCACCCACCCCGCCCCAGCTTGTAAACTCTGACGGAGTTAGGGGTGGCAGTACAGGCACCCGGCGACCACCCACCAAACTTGCTGCTTCGAAGGGCCTAGACAGAAACGTCTTTGTTCCCTGATTATGTTATATGATTTTTTAAAAACAGAGACACCTTTGACATACAACGGTAGTGTAAATTTAAGATGCGCAGTGTCTCGATTTTGTCCACTGCTGTTGCGGTACGAGCGTCACTGTAGCATTTACTTAACACCTCCACTCCATCACTGAATGATTTCTTCTGGTGTGGAGACGTTACACGCTTTTCATACAGAAGTTCGGAGAGCACAGAAAACTCGTAAGAAGAAAATCAAGTTCGTCTCTAGTCCTGCCATCCAGAGATAACCAACCTCAGTTCAGTTCAGTTCAGTCGCTCAGTCGTGTCTGACTCTTTGTGACCCCATGAATTGCAGCAAGCCAGGCCTCCCTGTCCATCACCAACTGCCGGAGTTCACTCAGACTCACGTCCATCGAGTCAGTGATGCCATCCAGCCATCTCATCCTCTGTCGTCCCCTTCTCCTCCTGCCCCCAATCCCTCCCAGCATCAGGGTCTTTTCCAATGAGTCAACTCTTCGCATGAGGTGGCTAAAGTACTGGAGTTTCAGCTTTAGCATCATTCCTTCCAAAGAAATCCCAGGGCTGATCTCCTTCAGAATGGACTGGTTGGATCTCCTTGCAGTCCAAGGGACTCTCAAGAGTCTTCTCCAACACCACAGTTCAAAAGCATCAATTCTTCGGCGCTCAGCCTTCTTCACAGTCCAACTCTCACATCCATACATGACCACAGGAAAAACCATAGCCTTGACTAGATGGACCTTAGTTGGCAAAGTAATGTCTCTGCTTTTGAATATGCTATCTAGATTGGTCATAACTTTCCTTCCAAGGAGTAAGCGTCTTTTAATTTCATGCTGCAGTCACCATCTGCAGTGATTTTGGAGCCCCCCAAAATAAAGTCTGGCACTGTTTCCACTGTTTCCCCATCTATTTCCCATGAAGTGATGGGACCAGATGCCATGATCTTCGTTTTCTGAATGTTGAGCTTTAAGCCAACTTTTTCACTCTCCACTTTCAATTTCATCAAGAGGCTTTTGAGT
>NW_011495042.1:6318032-6319043 GCF_000754665.1 Bison bison bison | reverse complement strand
TTTTCTGGAACTCTCTTGCTTTTTCCATGATCCAGCGGATGTTGGCAATTTGATCTCTGGTTCCTCTGCCTTTTCTAAAACCAGCTTGAACATCAGGAAGTTCACGGTTCACATATTGCTGAAGCCTGGCTTGGAGAATTTTGAGCATTACTTTACTAGCATGTGAGATGAATGCAATTGTGCGGTAGTTTGAGCATTCTTTGGCATTGCCTTTCTTTGGGATTGGAATGAAAACTGACCTTTTCCAGTCCTGTGGCCACTGCTGAGTTTTCCAAATTTGCTGGCATATTGAGTGCATGCATGTATCAGCGTTTGGGTAATGTGCCTTATTTAAAATTTTCCAAACCGAACTCATAACATGGCTTTTAGGAGCCAGTTTCTCCCACCACACACACACACACCCCAAACTATTTCTAGGAGTCTTTTGGGGTCTTGGATCTTCTATCTCCAGGGTTGGCAAACTTCTTAAAGGGTTGGCCAGTATGTACCGTGGGCTTGGGGGCCGTGTGCTCTCCCCTCTGCTGTTGCAGCTAGAACCCAGCCAACACAACAGGCACAGGATGGGTGGAGCTCTGTGCCAATAAAACTTTATTTACAAAAGCCGTGCTGAATCTGGCGGGGCAGGGGTGGTGCCGTTTGCACATCCCCTGTTCTAGTTTGTTTTCATTTGTTTGGGCAAACTACCATTTCTTTAAGTAACCCCCTCGTGAGGAGAGATGGGCCGTGTGCAGTTTCTTTCTTGAAAACTGCTCTGCTGTGAACATCTTTTTCTTTTCCTTCCATCTTTAATTGTGGTAAAATGCACGTAACATAAAGCCTGCAGTCCTGACCGCTTTACGTCTTTACGTCTTTACGCTTTATGTCTACATCTCAGTCTGCTGAGTGTGTTCACGTTGTCGGGCAATCTCCGGAACTTTTCATCTCGCGAGACTGTAGGCAGCAGTGCACGTTGGTCTGGTCAGGAATCGGAATGTCTAGCCTGAAGGGGCCGTGCATTTTTAAGATGTTGGC
>NW_011495042.1:6314728-6317932 GCF_000754665.1 Bison bison bison | reverse complement strand
CACTCGATGCCAGATTACTGACCCTCCAGAAATTGCCCTGCTGTCATCAGTGACAGCCGCAGTCCCTGAGAGGTGGCGCGTCCCTGGGGAATGTACCTTCAGGGTCTCAGAGGGCAGAAGATTTAGACCAGTTCTTCCCAGAGGAGGGGGCTTCCCTGGTAGCTCAGCTGGTAAACAATCCACCTGCAATGCAGGAGACCCTGGTTCGATTCCTGGGTCAGGAAGATCCCCTGGAGAAGGGACAGGCTGCCTACTCCAGTATTCCCAGGCTTCCCTGCTGGCTCAGCTAGTAAAGAGTCTGCCTGCAATGTAGGAGACCTGGGTTCGACCCCTGGTTGGAAATCTCCCCTGGAGAAGGGACCGGCTACCCACTCCAGTATCCTGGCCTGGAGAATTCCATGGACTCTATAGTCCATGGGGTCCCAAAGAGTTGGATACAACTGAGCGACTTTCACTTACACTCTTTAATCCCAGAGGCACTGCTCCTTGTCTACCAGCCTTCCTTTTTGGGGGAAGAACATAAGAACTCAGGAAACAAAAATGCTGTGAATCCTAGACCTCCTCCTCCAAGGCTGATAAATACACTCTTTAGAGAGAGCAGAGGTGTGTTTAAGACCTATTCTCACAGTGAGGCTGAGTGTAAGTGTATTTATATATATGAGATGGCATTGTGGTAAGGGAATCCAACTCGTCCATCCTAAAGGAGCTCAGTCCTGAATATTCATTGGAAGGACTGGTGTTGACGCTGAAACTCCGGTACTTTGGTCACCTGATGCAAAGAACTGACTCATTGGAAAAGACCCTGATGCTGGAAAAGATTGAAGGCGGGAGAAGGGGACAACAGAGGAGGAGATGGTTGGATGGCATCACCGACTCAACAGACATGAGTTTGAGTAGACTCTGGACAGGGAGGCCTGGCGTGCTGCAGTCTATGGGGTCACAAAGAATCGGCCGTGACTGAGTGACTGAACTGAACTGAACTCAACTAGTGGTAAAGAACCTGCCTGCCAATGCTAGGAGACATAAGAACCATGGGTTCAGTCCCTGGGTTGGGAAGATGCCCTGGAGGAGGGCACAGCAGCCTATTCCAGTGTTCTTGCCTGGATTATCCCATGGACAGAGGAGCCTGGCAGGCTACCATCCATAAAGCTGCAAAGAGCGGACACGACTGAAGCGGCTTACCACACATAGCACGCGTGTATTTTAAACTATTTGTTCTATTTGGCTGCATGGGTCTCAGTCATGGCGGTCAGGCTTAGGTGCACAGCAGCGTATGGAATTTTCCTGGATCAGGGATCTAACGCATGTCCACTGCATTGCAAGATGGATTCTTAACCACCGGAGCACTTGTAAATGTCTTTTGGCCTCTGCCTTGCTGTGTGTTACCCAGGGCCTGTCGTTTAACCTCTCTGGGCCCCAGGGTCTTCAGTCAAAATAGAGGTGATGTAGAATCTCCCTTCTCCGGTTGTTGGGAGGATCAGGGGAGAAAAACTGTGAAAGTTCTCAGTACAGCAGCCAGCGCACGGCAGTGACTGCACGTGGTACTTACTATAACTGGTCTTCCTCTTGCTATTATTGCTAATACTTTTGATGCCTCCATCAGGGTAGGCTGAGCACGTGGACAATCGCGTGTGCAGCCGTTTGCAGTTCTCAAAAAGGCCTCCCACATGTAATACTCGCAGTGTCATACCGCGTAGTTCTTACTGTCCCCGTGCGGCAGGGGAGAGACGTGGGGCTGAAAGCGGCGGTGGCCAGCTTGAGGTCAGCGCATTTCGGGACGGAGCCTGGGGTGAGCCACAGCTTTCTAGTTGAAGTCAGAGCTGCTGGGAAGCCTCCGGACCTCGGGGTCTCAGGCTGAGAGGAGAGTCCTTGGATGCATCTTCCCGTCTCAGTTGTGAGCCCCACCAGGGATCACACCGGGATTTCTTCCAGGAGAGAGCTGATTCCTATAACATGTGCAGTTCTTCCCCCGACAGCACCAAGCAGTTCAACGCCGGCTGAGCGTCCCACAGCCTGAGTCAGTACTCACGCTGTTCCTGTGGTGCTGGTTCAGTCGCTCAGTCATGTCCGACTCTTTGTGGCCCCATGGACTGCAGCACGCCAGGCTCCCCTGTCCCTCACTGTCTCTTGGACTTTGCTCGAACTCCTGTGGTAGACGCTCAGACTCCCCAGGGGAAGGGCTCAGTCCCACCAGATGCGCCCCCCCCCCACACCCTTCAGCCTGAATGGCTAGGACTCCAAGGCTCCTATGACCCGTCCTTGAGTTGGGTTAATTGGCTCCAACAGCTCAGTGACCTCAGAGAATCACTGGTTTCAGATTGAAGGTGTAACACAGGAAGCAGATAAGGGAGACCCACAGGCAAGGAGTGGGGAAAGCTCGGGGCTTCCATGCCCTCTCCATGCCCTCTCTGTGTCCCCGAATCTTCCTGAGTTCACCAACCAGAAGCTCCCCAAACCCTGTCCTTTTGGGATTTTCTGGAGGCTTCATCACCTAGGCCTGATTGATTCCACCTCCCCTCTCCCCTCCCCAGAGCTGGGGGGTCGTGGGACTGAAAATTCCAGCCCTCTAATCACAGGCGAGTTCTCCTGGCAACCAGGCCCCCTTCCTTAGCCGCCTCCAAAGTCGCCTCATTAACATAACAAAAGACACCTTGCTTGCTCTCGCCACTTAGGAAATTCCTAGGGTTTTAGGAAGTCTGTGCTGGAACCTGGGATGAAGACCAACTTTATCTTTCTGATTATACATCGCAAGATCACAGAAGCTGACGGGGCCTTTCAAACACCAGAGCCTCTCACCGCAGTAAAACCTGAGCGGTTTCTGGAAGACATTGTCATCTGTTAGTCTGTGCTCAGGCAGCAGACAGCAGGTCCAGAAACCCAGGCTCCTAAAGCAAAATGGGCACCTCCCAGCCCCTGGGCTGTCCCCTCCAGTACCTCCTTTATTTACCCATTTGCTGGGCACCTCAGACAAATCCCTCCCCTTCTCTGGGCCCTGGGCCTGCCCTGTAAGACTGGGGGTCTGGAATCACCTCCCTGGGGTGGCTGTGCTGAGCTTTGCC
This sequence comes from Bison bison bison, assembly GCF_000754665.1. Taxonomy (NCBI): domain Eukaryota; kingdom Metazoa; phylum Chordata; class Mammalia; order Artiodactyla; family Bovidae; genus Bison; species Bison bison. Next base: position 6,314,873 of record NW_011495042.1, on the reverse strand, counting down.
CGCGGAGGTCAGCTCTGCCGTTTCAGAGCGGTGTCCGAGTGTGAGGGGTCCCCCTCTGTGAGCGGGGTGTTCTCTGTGAGAGCTGAAAGCACGCTGCCCCTCGGGGTCTGCATCCTTAGGAAGGGGGCCGCCCCCACGGCAGCCT
>NW_011495042.1:6312510-6314556 GCF_000754665.1 Bison bison bison | reverse complement strand
CTCCCCCTCCCCTCTCCCCAGCTCTGAGAGTCCACCCGAGACTCAGGCTCCCTCTCTCAGTCCTGCCACAGTGAAGGGAATGTGGCTCTTAGGTCTGTTTTCAGAGTCAAGTACCGTGAGCTTCTGCTTGTCTCGCCGCCACCCTTGTCTTTTCTGGGCACCTGCCCGCCCCTGACCACCTCCTTACCCCGTCTTTCTCTCCTCTGTTAAGTTCCTGAGGCCCAGAGACACCTGGTTCCGATGAGGAATCCCAGGCTGAGTCCTGCTCGGTGGGAAGGAGGCCGTGATGGGTTAGTAATGTCTGTCGGGGGCGGGGGAGGAGAAGGTGTGTGTGTGGGCCTTCCAGACCCGCTTTGGGAGCAGACACCTGCTTTGGAAAAACTAGGGGAAAAAATGGGAAGCTGCGAAGACTGGGAAAGGTCTCTGCAGCCACCAGACAGGAGGCTTCCTCTGGGCAGGGAGAAAGGGCCAGGACTAAGGAAGGTGGTGGCCGCTGAGTCCCGAGTGACGCCATTCATGTTTGGGTGGAGGTTTTCAGACCAGGCAGGCTCCCCTGGTGGCTCAGACAGTGAAGAATCCACCTGCAATGCAGGAGACCCAGGTTCGATTCCTGGGTCGGGAAGATCCCCTGGAGAAGGGAATGGCCACCCATTCCAGTATTCTTGCCTGGAGAAGCCCATGGACACAGGAGCCTGGCGGGCTACAGTCCACGGGATCACAAAGAGTCCGACACGACTGAGCGACTCACATTTTTGCTTTTCACGTTTTCCGACCAGGCACCCAGAGTGTTTGATTCTGTATTTACTGGGTCTCATGTCCTGTGCTGCGTAATGAGTGGGGGCGGGCGATCATACATCAAGACCTTCCAGATGAGGTCGCCAGATAAAACGCAGGTGCATCTGAGAGGCGCGGCACCCTGCCCGAGGTCACACAGCACGTTGATGTTGGCATCTCCCCCGCACCCCGCTGCTTCCTGGCTGTGCGACCTCAGGAGTGTCCCATCCCCCTTGTGAGCCTCCGTTGCCCCATCTGTCAAATGGGGACTGAGGTGGGGATGCCCACTGGGTGAACCGGCGCACACAGGAGAAAGCAGTCTGGTGTGTTAAAAAGTTGAGGCGATGATTTCTTATCAGCGTGACTTCTGAATACCGGCTGTGATAGAGTGCTTTCAGGATGGGGTTAGTCACACTAAACGGAGCAGACACCCGGTGAAGTCTCTTGCTCTAAAAGAGACAGAAGTGGAAATGCTTGGAGTGTCTCAGGTGGCTGCTTCCAGGCACTGATTCCCAACACCCTGGACCCCCACGTGGCCGGGCCTGAGCGCACCATGGCTGGGGACCCAGCCTGTAGGGCTTCTGGGGAGAAGGGTCCCCCTGACTTTATTAAATAAATTACTTTTATGTCATATTCATAAGCATCATGACAAGTGCTGGTGATACAAATATAAGGAAGACATAGCGTCAGTGTTTTAGAATTTTACAGTCTAGTAGATGAGCCTGTGTGAACATGTAAATTGCATTAAATTTGGGTGGGTTTTTCTCCCAGTTCTATTGAGACTAAATGACAGCGTATGAGTTTCAGACGTCCGGCGTCGTGGCTTGATTCACACGCATTATGAAACAATTACAAAGATTGGTTCTCTTAACGTCCGTTACTTTGTGTCATGCTGCTTATGAGTATCAGCTCCCAACTTAAGGGCTCAGAGGGGGCAGACCTTTGTCTTCTCTTTGGTCCTTCCCGTCCATTTAAGAAATTTGCATGCTTTGCAAACCCGTTCCAGCCCTGTCGAGTCAGGGGAAGGCCCAGGTAAGAACGTTTGATGTCAGGGAAAGTTTGGGGAAAACCTGTAAGCATCTGAAAACCGAGAATTGAAAGTCTGCTCGTTCAGTTGTCAGGAAGTGATGGACTTTTCCTGTGGGTCAGGGATCATGGTGGGCCTTGGGTCCCCAGAGATGAGCCTCGCTTTGTCTAGCTTAGGAACCGCCTGGCCAGCGGGGAGATGCTGCAAGTCGGGCGTCCATTGGTGGGGTCTCTTGAAGATGCTCG
>NW_011495042.1:6299048-6312410 GCF_000754665.1 Bison bison bison | reverse complement strand
AAGATGCTCGGGCACCCAAAGTTCAAAGCGCTTTCCCAGAGGCCTTGAGTGACAAAGCCATGCCAGGTGGGCACAAGACGGGAAGGGTGTGCCGGGTGAGGAAGCCTCCCATGGAAGGGCCGGCCAAGCGTGACATGGAATTCGGGCCCCCAGGGTCCTAGGGGGCTGGGCGGCTGGGCTGCGTGTTCGGGGGCGGGCAAGGAGCTGCATGGGTGATGGTCTCGCCTGGTGACCCCAAGGGCCCTGCTAGCTCTTTGCTCACTTTGGGGACCAGCCTGGATCCGAGTCCTTACTTAGTGTTCCCCGATGGCCCTTCAAGGTGGTGACTGTGGAGTTGTTTTCACAGCAGGCTTCTGCACAGGAAGAGAAACAGACAAGCCCAGCCCTCACCCAGACCCGCTTGTAGGAGCATCACGGGCATGGTCAGAGGTCCCAAGAGGAGACCACTCTGATGAGACGTCTAACCTCGTCCTGCTGACTCACGGGGTTTTGGGAGGGGATGGTGGTGCCGGGGGGCTCGGCTGCTGGCTGGACGTAGGACACCAGATGGAGAAAGTGTTTATTTGGTATTTTCTCTGCCTGACAGACCAGTCCTGGGTGTTCACTTCTACCTTTCCCAGCATTTCACGGGATGATGCTAACGAGGGGTGCAGTCCGTGTTTGCTGATTAGCTGCGCGCAATGCAGGGACAGACTGTTTCTCCTGCGAGCACAGCCAGGCACACACTGAGGCACTTCCTGGTACCTGCCCTTGGGTAACGTGAGGTGGCCCATTTTACAGATGGTACAGCTGAGGCCCTGAGGGGAAGAGATGCACCAGACTTGCAGCTGATAAGGGACAGAGTTAGGCTCCAGCTGAAGTCTCTGACAGTGGCTTACAATAGGCAGAAGTAGAACGAGGCAAAGGGTGTTTGGGGAACACAGTCTTATGGGCGGGGCTGGGGGAGGAGGCAGGAGGCTCACTTGCGGAGAATTCAGAGAACAAAGCTGGAGAGGCCAGGTGGGTCCTTCCTCTCCACTGACCTTATATACACCTCGGCCACCTGGGGGTCAACAGGAACCGACTGACCGAACAGAGAGATGAGTCAATGAAAGGGGTCAACAGGTTTCTCAGGAATTAATAGCTGTGGCCCTGATCTCCGGTATCCTTGCCCCTCCAGGAGGAAAAGGAGTCTTTGTCAGATGGCCCAGGCTCTGCGCAGGGTGAATAAGCTGAGTCCCAGACTGCAGTGCCTGGGACGCCTTGCGGGGGAGCGGGGAGGGTGAGCCCTCTCGGAGGAGGTGGTGGGGTGCTCTCAGGGCTGAGATGCAGGCAGGCGGGGGCACCACATGCAGGAAGGGTGCAGGCTAGCAGACAGCGCCCCTGCACACCCTCCTCTTCCTCTCGTCAGTTCACTGAGATTAGCCGGTCCGCAGACCTTAGGTCGGGACAGTCTGAGTTTAAAGGGTTAAAAGCTGTTGCTGGCCTAAGGGGCTGGTATTTCCCCAGCCCAGCAGGTGTACAGGATTAAATGGGAAGGTCCAGGCTCAGCGCCATGGTGCGAGGTTGTAGTCACTGCGGTCCTGTGGTTGAGGCCACTGGGTCCTAGTCGTGAAGACATGTGTGACCTGGGCCGGCTCAGGAGACCTGGATTTTAATCCTGTTGTTCGGTCGCTCAGTTGTGTCTGACTCTTTGTGACCCGTGGACTGCAGCACGCCAGGCTTCCCTGTCCTTCACTATCTTTCAGAGTTAGCTCAAACTCATGTCCATCAAGTTGGTGATGCCATCCAACCATCTCATCCTCTGTCGCCCCCTTTTCCTCCTGCCTTCAGTCTTTCCCAGCATCAGGGTCTTTTCCAATGAGTCAGCTCTTTGCATCAGGTGACCAAAGTATTGGATCTTCAGCTTAAGCATCATTTCTTCCATTGAATATTCAGGTTCCTTTAGGATTGACTGGTTTGAGCTCCTTGCAGCCCAAGGGACTCTCAAGAGTCTAATCCTAGTTCTAATCCTAGCTGGTGAATTTTCAAAATGACATCCCTACCTCCTACTGGCCTCAGTTTCCTTCTGTGTCAGGTGAAGAGGGGTCCCTCCTAAAATTCAAGATCATGGCCAGGAGATGCCCCAGAGCCCTGTGGTTGAGGACTCGGGGCCCCCAATCCTGCCTTTCCTGGCTGGGCAACCTGGTGAAATCGATCCATCTCTCTGAGCCACAGAGGTGGGTAAGATCCTTCATCCCATAGGGTGGTTGGTAAGGACCAGATAAAATATGGAACTCAGGTGCCAGGTGACACCCCAGGCACCCGTGAGCTCAGCCCAGGGAGCTGGTATTTCTCTCTGGAACTGACTGTGCAGCTGGAGGACTTTTTCCATACATTTGAGGCATTTCAACAGTGCATTTTCTTCTCTTAGGCTCTCTGAAAATGCTTTAAAGTCCCATTACCTTTGGACTGGCTATAGAAGAAAAGTGAGCAGCAATAATCAGTGAAAAGTGATTTAAAGAAGTAAAATATTTAGCATGATTTTTTAAAGTTACTGTTAGCTAGAATCATATCAAGTGCCCAACAGTGCCAGACACATAATCAGTTCAGTTCAGTTCAATCACTCAGTCGTGTCCGACTCTTTGTGACCCCATGGACTGCAACACACCAGGCTTCCCTGTCCATCACCAAATCCCGGAGCTTGCTCAAACTCGTGTCCATTGAGTCAGTGATGCCATCCAACCACCTCATCCTCTGTCATCCCCTTCTCCTCCTGCCTTCAATCTTTCCCAGCATCAGGGTTTTTTCTAGTGAGTCAGTTCTTTGCATCAGGTGGCCAAAGTATTAGAGTTTCAGCTTCAACATCAGTCTTTCCAAAGAACACCCAGGACTGATCTCCTTTAGGATGGACTAGTTGGATCTCCTTGCAGTCCAAGGGACTCTCAAGAGTCTTCTCCAACACCGCAGTTCAAAAGCATCAATTCTTCGGCACTCAGTTTTCTTTAGTCCAACTCCCACATCCATACATGATCACTGGAAAAACCATAGCTTTGACTGGACGGACCTTGTCAGCAAAGTCATGTCTCTGCTTTTTAATATGCTGTCTAGGTTGGTCATAGCTTTTCTTCCAAGGAGCAGGAGTCTTTTAATTTCATGGCTGCAGTCACCATCTGCAGTGATTTTGGAGCCCCAAAAATAAAGGCTGTCACTGTTTCCATTGTTTCTCCATCTATTTGCCATGAAGTGATGGGACCAGATACCATGATTGTAGTTTTTGAATGTTGAGTTTTAAGGCAGCTTTTTCTCTCTCCTCTGTCATTTTCATTATGAGGCTTTTTAGTTCTTCTTCATTTTCTACCATAAGGGTGGTGTTATCTGCATATCTGAGGTTATTGATATTTCTCCCGGCAATCTTGATTCCAGCTTGTGCTTCATCCAGCCCAAGGTTTCTCATAATGTATTCTGCATGTAAGTTAAATAAGCAGGGTGACAATATACAGCCTTGACATACTCCTTTCCCAATTTGGAACCAGTCTGTTGTTCCATGTCCGGTTCTAACTATTGCTTCTTGACTTGCATACAGATTTCTCAGGAGGCAGGTCAGGTGGTCTGATAGTCCCATCTCTTTCAGAATTTTCCACAGTTTGTTATGATCTACACAAAGGCTTTGGCATAGTCAATAAAGCAGAAATAGATGTTTTTCTGGAACTCTCTTGATTTTTCCATGATCCAGCAGATGTTGGCAGTTTGATCTCTGGTTCCTCTGCCTTTTCTAAATCCAGCTTGAACATCTGAAGTTCAGGGTTCACATACTATCGAAGCCTGGCTTGGAGCATTTTGAGCATTACTTTACTAGTGTGTGAGATGAGTGCAATTGTGTGGTAGTTTGAGCACTCTTTGGCATTGCCTTTCTTTGGGATTGGAATGAAAACTGCCCTTTTCCAGTCCTGTGGCCATTGCCACATTTTCCAAATTTGCTGGCATATTGAGTGCAGCACTTTCACAGCATCATCTTTTAGGCTTTGAAATAGCTCAGCTGGAATTCCATCACCCCCACTAACTTTGTTCATAGTGATGCTTCCTAAGGCCCAGTAGACTTCGTATTCCAGGATGTCTGGCTCTAGGTGAGTGATCACACCACTGTTGTTATCTGGGTCATGAAGATCTTTTTTGTATAGTTTTTCTGTGTGTTCTTGCCACCTCTTCTTAGTATGTCTGCTTCTATTAGGTCCATACGGTTTATGTCCTTTATCGAGCCCATCTTTGCATGAAATGTTCCCTTGGTATCTCTAATTCTCTTGAAGAGATCTCCAGTCTTTCCCATTCTATTGTTTTCCTTTATTTCTTTACACTGATCACTGAGGAAGCCTTTCTTATCTCTCCTTTCTATTCTTTGGAACTCTGCATTCAGATGGGTGTATCATTCCTTTTCTCCTTTGCCTTTAGCTTCTCTTCTTTTCTCAGCTATTTGTAAGCCCTCCTCAGACAACCATTTTGCCTTTTGCATTTCTTTTTATTGGGGATGGTCTTGATCACTGCCTCCTGTACAATGTCACGGACCTCCGTCTATAGTTCTTCAGGCACTCGGTCTATCAGATCTAATCCCTTGAATCTATTTGTCACTTCCACTATATAACCGTAAGGGATTTGATTTAGGTTATACCTGAATGGTCTAGTGGTTTTCCCCACTTTCTTCAATTTAAGTCTGAATTTGGCAATACGGAGTTCATGATCTGAGCCACAATCAGCTCCCAGTCTTGTTTTTGCTAACTGTATAGAGCTTCTCTATCTTTGGCTGCAAAGAATATAATCAATCTGATTTTGGTATTGACCATCTGGTGAAGTCCATGTGTAGAGTCTTCTCTTGTGTCGTTGGAAGAGGGTGTTTGCTATGACCAGTGCGTTCTCTTGGCAAAACTTTGTTAGCCTTTGCCCTGCTTCATGTTGTACTCTAAGCCAAACTTGCCTGTTTCTCCAGGTATCTCTTGACTTCCTACTTCTGCATTCCAGTCCCCAAAATCTTTTGGGTGTGTTAGTTCTAGAAGGTCTTGTAGATCTTGACACATAATATCAGCCACAATTATTGTTTCCAGGATGTAATAACAGTTGGAATTAGCACAAAGGGTTGCTATGACAGTGCTTTTCCAGGGTCCTCATTCGCTGCTGCCTGGAAGGAGGCGGGTCAGTTGCCCTAGAGCACCCAGAGGAGGGAAGGAAGAGGCCAGGATTACAGCTGAAGAATGACCACCTTATTCCACTGGAGATGGGCAGGGAGGGGATGGTCAGGGAAGTCTTCCCGGAGGAGGTGGCATTTTGAGGATGGAGAAGAAGCGGTGATGTGCGTTCCAGGGCCTGGAATGAGCTATAGAAATGCACCAAGCTCTGACAGTCCAGGGCCTCGCAGGTGATGCTGTACAGAGATGGTGAGCGCTGGGAGAAAGGAGACCCCTCTGACCCTAGTTTTGCCAAGAGATGTTCCCAACTGGTGGCATTTTTCTGGAAGACATAGTCTCCGGGCACCTCGATGGTGCTGGAAGGGCCATTGTGACCTCACGAGCAGATATTCTGAGGCCCAGAGCCAAGGTGCCTGACATCTGTACCATCTCAGATCGCCGATGTGTCCCCTTTCCCAGTGCCTTGGGTGAGTCACCCACACGTTTCCGCCTGCGTCTCTGTTTGCTCACAGAGCCTCTGTCCCCGTAGAGCCACGCTGGGCTGCCTTCTGTGATCCAGGCTTGTGAGGGCTCCAGCAGCGGCGGTTGCCTCGGAGACGGTGTTCAGGGAGACTGCCTCGGAGGGGGAGCAAGGGACGAATGTGGGAGCCCTCCGGGTGCTTCCAGGTTCCAGCCCGGTGGTCCCACTGGGGGCCTGGTGGGAGCAGGGTCTTCCTCAGAGGCGTCCAGCTTGGAGCAGGCCATGGCTCCCCTGGCTGGGACTGCTCACCCAGGTCACCCACCCCAGACCACCAGTGGGACCCTCTGTTTACCCACTTCCTCAGCCCAAATCCTTGCCTGATGGAGCCTCTTGGCCCCTGAGCTGACCGCAGGTAGGTCGCTGGGTGAAGAAGCAGGGCCTTCCCTTGGGGTCAGGTGTCTCTGTGGGACTTGGGCTCTGAAATTCCTGAGCCTGGGAAAGGGGTCCCCGAATCAGTAAGGAGAGAAGCTGGTCCAGGTCCCCCAAAGAGTAAGGGCTGGAGGGAAAGGGTGCTAGTCATGCAGAGCGCAGCGCTGAACCTGGGAGCCTGAAGCTGGTGCCTCCTGGGCCTCAGTTTCCCCACCTGTAAAATGGCACGCTGGGTCAGATGCTGCCGCTGAGTTTCACGAACTAGTACGTGCCAGGAGCCGGATTGGCACTAAGGATAGGAGTGGCCCACCCTCGGGCTAGCACACTTACTTCACTTCAGGGCAGTTCTGTGGAAGTGACCATCTGCTCTCACCATAATGTTGTGAAAGAAACATGCTTTTAATCCCCACCTCCAGACAGCAAGGCTGTAGTGTCAGAAGGTACTGTGTCTGAGAGCGAGTCCTGGGTGCTTTCTGTTGCAAGCCTGGCCTCCCACCGTGCCATGGGCTGCAGGCGGCTCTGCCCCGGCTGCCTGGGCCCGGCATTGGGCAGCTCACAGTAGGAGCTCGGGACCGCACCCAGGCCCGCGCCCTGCCTCACCTTCCTGCTGCCGGGCCCTTCCTTGAGACCAGCCCCCTCCCCTTCTGGCCTCGGTCTCCTCATCTGTAATCTCTGGGCAGCGGCTCCCGGGCTAACCTGTCACCCAATGTTGGCCAGAAGCAGGGTCTTGGATACCCAGGGACCTCCAGCTAGGACCCTTCAGGTTTCTAGGTTCTCAGGAGCTGAGGGATCACAGAATCTGATTTCTGCAGGTTCAGCCGTCCTGGGGGACATGGGCGAGGCCACCTCTCCCTTGAGAAGATTTTCTTCTCAGCTGCCCAGGGTCTCTGGCCGTGATCGGGGTGTGGAGGGGGCTGCTCGGCCCCCGTTTGAGTAGCTTGGTCTGCAGTTCCTGACGTGGTGGTCGGGTGACACTGCAGCCCCTTTCTTTTCAGCAGCAAAGGCCGTGTCTGCTCTCCGTCAAGTTCAGACCCCTCCCCTGGAACGTCCGCCTCCCCTGCCTGGCCGGTGCCCCCACCCCAGGGTCCAAAGGGTGCCGCCTGAGATGCACTCCAATCCCACCCCAGTACTAGGCCAGGGAGGTGAGGAGGTGTCCACAGCCAAGCTCAGATCCCAGGGAGCACCCACACAGGGCCCCCCAGTCCCGCCTTCCACCTATGAATGGGAGAAGAAGTTGAAGGCGGGGTGGTAGGTGATGCCCCGAGCCTCAGAGCTGGCTGGCGCTGGGCCTGGCTCCTCGGCGTATCTGTCAAATCCCCAGCAGGCCTGGGAGACAGCCCACAGGGCCCTGGCCGTGAGTCTAGGCTGCCTCGGGTCTCAGGGAGGCTGTAGATGACTCTGCTCACCGTCCTGACCGCGCCCAGCAGGCACGTGGTCCAGGTGCTGCTCTAAGCAGTCTGTACATACCTGTCGTTCCATCTCAGCGGCCCTAACAGGCAGGCCCCGCCCCTGCCCCCGTTCTACATGTGGGTAAACTGAGGCACAGAGGGTGTGTTGACGCTGTCCACTTTCTACTTCCCTGAGGGCAATAGGGCTGTGTGTGTGCACGGGAGGGATAGGACACTGCCCCTCCGGGCGGGGTCTCCTGGTCAGAGGGTCTAAGCCACACCCTGGAGAGGGCAGGCCTTGCCTTGATCAAGCATCTGTCATAGGCCAGACTGGCCCCGCAAGGCTCTGGGCTTGATCGGGGGGAGAGGGGACAGGCACCTGAGGGACCCAGGTTTCTTTCAGGCGGGCCCCACCTGCTGCCTCCACCTTGGAAAACAGTGACTGGCCTGGCGACGGCCAGAGGGGTCCCCAAGTCCCAGGTGGTGTGCTTTGCACGCCCTGTCCTCGGAGAAGCGGCCCGAGGTCTGCTTGGCTGGACCCTGCCCTTCACCAGGCTTCAAAGCCAGCTCCCAGCTTCCTGTGTGTGCCCCTCGCCCATGTGAGGGGCTCTCGGAGGCTCATGCCCCCCAGGATCCCACGTGCCCACTCAGCTCCCTGCCCCAGAGGCCCCAGTGATGACCGCCGGCTCTCACCTGCAGCTCAGGCCCCTTTTCACTGAGCAAGCGGGTAACACGAAGCGCTGGCCTCGCCCTGGGCTCAGGCCCGGCCGCCTGCCACTCACTGGGTAATCTTGGGCCAGTCCTGGCTCCTCTCAGAGCCTCCGTTTCCTCCTCTGCAGAACGGGGCAGAAGTACCCGTCCCCCAGAACACAGTAAGGAGCAGTGACAGTACGAAATATCAGGTCTGGGCCAGATGGTTTTTGGGGGTGGCCCAGGGCTGGCAGAGATGAAACCCAGCCCCCCGCTGCTCAGTCGGGCAGAGGAGACCACATACGTGTGCAAAAACACACACGCTCACGTGCGTTGTCATCGCTGAGTCCATTTCATAGGCTGGTTTTCTTCTGCATTTTCCCAAGAGCCTCCCAATCCATTAGCTCCGCTGTCCCTGGCCTCACATGATGCTAAGATTCACCTGGGGGCTGCTTTACCAGCGTTGAAGGTTCAGTCACTAGGGGAGCCGGGGAGGTGCCTGCCTGTTCAGCCAGCGCTCCGGGTGATGCCGATGTTCAAACACCCATGAGGGTCCCGGGCATCTGCTAGCCCTGCCCAAGAGCCCAGAGACATCTCCCAGGGACGGCTGCACAGATTAGGAGGCCCATTTTACAGGAGAAGAAACTGAGGTTTCCCGAGAAGACCTTTGAACTTTGTCCACAGCTGCACAGCTCTGAACAAGAGCCCAGGGCCTGGGGAATGTGGGTGTGGGGGGCGGGGGAGGGTGACTCTGGCCAGAGGAGGGGAGGGAAAGAGTGGGACGGGCATGAACGGCTTCCTGGAGGAGGTGACACTTAAGCCAGGTCTTTCGAGGTAGGTGGGATCCACCTGAACACGAGGGAACCCACAAGCAAAGCACAGAGTGGAAGCGGGTATTGCTGGGGAGAACGAGGCGGCCCCAGGATCCATGCAGGACCAGAGAGGGGAAGGTGTCAGAGACTGGGGATGGGGCACGTATAACGGGCCTTGGGTCCCGGTGGGGAAGCGTGGATGACAGTGAGTCCCCTACGTTCCAGCCTTCCGGCTGCAGACCTCCACAGAGGCAAACGTGCGTGTGCACGTCCAGCCGCGTGCGTTGAGTTCTCGCGTCTGGTGGACGCTGGCACGGGCGTGCTTCCTCCACAAGCGGATGGGCTCCTGTGCCCTTTACGGCCCTGCACAGACCAGGCCGCCCTTGCCCCCTCCCCCCACCCATAGCTCTTCTCGCCTGCTGGCCCGGTGCCCACCGCTCTGTGCCAGCTGTTGCCCTGGGCTACTGTGCCTTTCAGGGTGCTGTACCGTAAGATGAGAAACCTCTCCTTTACTTTTCGCGTTGTCTCTATGCAGTATTCGTGTGAAGAGTCTCACACGCCTGTTGCAGTGTAGTTCTGTATGGCCCATTATGTCAGCTGTGTTCCTAGGCTAACCTGGTGGGACTCAAGAACAAACTGGACTTGGGAATGCACTCTCGGAGCTGAACTCCTTCACAGGCAAGGGGACTTTGTTCTCCAAGCAGCTGGGAGCCACCCATGGTTCTTGAGCTGAGGGCGACATGGCAGGCCAGGTTGCAGGGGGTAGGGGGTGGTCTGCCAGAAACAAGCTTGGCTAAGCCGGTGGGAACAGAGCTCCGGATACACCTCTGGGGAGCTCCCAGTGGCCGGCGGGGGGCCTTGTCTTGGGGCGCTGTGTGAGCGGAGGCCTAAGGGGATCGCAGTGAAAAGGTCGGGGCTGTGGCAGCCATCTGTCCGGGCTGCCTGGGAGGTGGTCTGTGTGTGTGGGAAGGCCGCAGGGGAGGGTCAGGCCTCCCTGGAGCCCACGCCGGAGTGGATTTTAATGCTGACCTTCTCTTGTAGCCCAGCAGTAGCTGCTCTTAGTCACCACCTTGTAGCCCTGGAAGCCGCCACCGCCGCCGCCGCTGCACCAACATTCGCCAACCTGACGGTGTTAGACACGAACGCGGTCCACCCAGGTTTGGAATAAGGCCCTCGCCCTCCGCCTCTGGCCTCCACTGGGTTGGGGTTGTGAGGAGCCCGTCTGTGTCTCCTGCGGCTGATCCGCTGTGGGTCCGGGGCCTCAGTTTTTCCATCTAGAAAGTGGGCTCGCGTTCACGCCTGCCACGACCCCTAAGGCCCCACCTGGAGCCTTCGACATGTGTGCAGGGTCCTCCCGTGGGACCCCCAGCACTGGGGCAGACCCTCAGGGGGACCAGGGAGAACTCACTTCAGATCCTCTTCAGAAGATGCTCAGAGAACATACCATTTAATGAAAATCGATATCCTGCAGGCTTGGGGCTCATCCCTCAGTGTAAGGCAAAGCTTTGTGGGGTTCTGACCCTTTGGGGGGTCCTGTGCTCAGACGCTGGGGACACACACCCTACTCTGTCCCTAGCGGAGGGTGCGTGTGGCCCGTCCTCCCCTGTCCACGGCCCTGCCCGTGTCCTGAACACCTGCTCCTTTTTTTTTAGCTTTATTTATTTTGGTCACGCTGGGTCTTCGTTGAGTGTGGGCTTCTCTCCAGCCGTGGCGAGCGGGGACTACTCTCTGTTGCGGCTCCCGGGTTTCTCATCCTGGTGGCATCTCTGTCTGCAGAGCACGGGCTCTGGGAGCACGGGCTTGGGTAGAGGAGACACCCGGGCCTCTGTTGCCCCTGGGCGCGTGGGATCTTCCCGGACCGGGGGTCGAACCCGTGTCCCTGCCTTGCCAGGCAGATTCCTGTCCACCTCACCACCAGGGATGTCCCTGAACGTCTGCTCTTGCCCTTTGCTCCGTCTTTGCTCCCTCACCCTCGTCAAGGCGGCCACACAGCTGCAAGGTGGGAGAGCTTTACTCCCCCGCCGAGGGTCCCCCACGTCCTGAGCCCCAGATGTTCCATCTGACAGATATCTGTGTTTGTCGAGCCTCGTGCTGTGAGTGGGGGAGCAAGCCCAGGGAGTGTGGGGCAGAGGCGGTGTAGCCTGTGCCGTCCGGGAAAGCGCCAGGGAGAGACCGGGGATCCGCCAGGCCACCGTCTGGGGAGATTGCCTGTGGGTTACGCAGGGAAAAGTGTGCTGGGCCAAGGGAACAGCAGCAGCCAAGGTGTGGAAGTGTGGGAAGGCTTGGGCTGTGTGGTTCAGAGGCCCTGGGCATCTTGGTGGGGACTCTGGGTGTTGGAAAGTGGAAGTGTCAGCTGCTCAGTCTTGTCCAACTCTTTGCAACCCCATGGATTGTATGAAGCCCACCAGGCTCCTCTGTCCATGGGCTTCTCCAGGCAAGGCATTCTGGAGTGGGTGGCCATTTCCTTCTCCAGGGGATCTTCCCGACCCAGGGTCCAAACTCAGGTCCCCTGCCCTGCAGGCAGATTCTTTACCATCTGAGCCCCCAGGGAAGCCCTGGGTGGTGGAGGATACTTGAAACATAACTTCCAGGCCCAGAAAGCAAAGCGCAGGCGGCCAGCCCTTCCCTCTGCGGTGGGGGCGGCTGTGCTAGTGGGCACCCCCTCTGCTGTGCTGAATCGCGGGCTGTTTGATTCCCCAGGCAGCAACCTCTCCTCGAAGCGAGGCAGAGGTGAAATATGGAGCTGGGTGAGGAGGAGAAACATGGTTAAAAGAGGAACAGTGAGGACGGGGAGCTTGTTTACAAACACGGGTGAGCTGGGAGTTGTCCTCCCCCGCAGACGGCCGAGGCTGACGGCCGTGACTTGCTTAAGGCCTTGCTGCAAACACACGGCCCCGGCGGGTGTTCCCGGGGCTGTGACTTCCGGCAGAACCCCGGGGACAGGGTCGGAGTGGCCGGCTCCGAGCGGGCGGGGGGCCACAGGTGAGCCCTTAGCTGGCCCTGATCTGTCTGTCTGTCCCCGCATCTGTGCAGAGCCGGGGAGCGGCCGCCCTGTGTGCTCTCTTAGCCGGCAGGGCGAGATGCAGGCGGCTTTAGGGGTTCTTCCAGCTTGAAAGGGGAAGTTTTTTGAGAAAATGGAAGCCGAGCCTTTCTTTGTTTTCTGACATCCTTTTCCGTGGCCTCCAGCAAGGATGCCTGGTTCAGCAGCACCCATCTACGGATCGTGGTTGATCCGCTACACCCCGACTTCCGGCAGAGCCTGGGGCGGGGTCGGGGGGGGGGGAGCCGGGGAGGCAGGCGGGGGAAAGAGTGACAGGCTTGTGGCGGGTGAGTCAGGGCCAGGAGGCCGTTGCCTGCTGACTCACCGCCCCCAGGCGCCAGGACAGGCCCCTGAGCCCCCGCAGCGGCAGCGCCCTCCGCTTCACCCGAGTGGCGGTCATGGCCCGTCCTGGCAGTCTCCAGGGTGGCACTGGGGCCCGAGCCCCGGCTCCCCCCCGAGACAGATCCCTGCAGCCTGGCTGTTCCTGGAGCCGCACCTTCCCCCAGGGGGTCCAGTCCGGCCGGCCGGCCGCGGGTCCTCGGAGGCTCACTCGTAGCAGACACCTGACTGTGTCCTCCTCCTGAACTGACGACTGTTTCTGCGACATCGTGACAAAATGAGCCCCCGCCTCCCTGGAGACTAGCATCCTGAGGGCAGGAGAGTGGTCAGGCTCAGTCCAGGCGGGGCCCTTCCTGGAAGGGGTCCCGGGGAAGTGACATGTCCCTGGAACCTACAGATGGTGTAGGGTCCAGGCTAACCCTGGTTCTTGCCAGTCCTGTGGGCTTTACCTGCCACGGAGGGGACAGGGGTCCAGCCTCACAAGGGCGAGTTCTCCCCTGGGTCCCCCGCGTTACGGCCCTTGGCCACGGGGTGGCAGTTCCAGCCGCCCACCCTTGGTCAGCCCCTGTTTGCCGAAGACAGTGTCAGCCCGTCTCAGCGGTGCTCCACTCGCCCTGAGGATACTGGCGGCTCTGGGGCTTGAGGGCTCGGGACTCAGGGCCCCACTAGAAATTCCCTCCTGGGAGCATCTTACAGAGCAAAGCCCAGCACAAGCTCGAATCCCTCTCAGGGTGGAAGGGAGCCAGCCTGTGTCCCTAGGGCAGCCCAAGGCTCTCTGCCCCGGGCAGTTCCACATTCCGAGCTGGCCTTCGCCACAGCCCGTGTGGCCCTCTCCACACACACCATCCCTGCCCAGAGAACCCCGCTCACTCCCCGGATGTTTGCCGTGCGGTGGGAAGCGCAGACCCTGAAGCCCGTTGCTGTGTGACTTTGGGCAAGCAATTCTCTCTGAGCCTCATACCTTCATCCAGGCTCGTAAGAGGAATAGATGCCTTGGTTCCAGAAAGGGCTTAGCATAGGGCCTGCCCAGAGAGAGGCAGGCTTCAGGGAGCGTCTGCTGTTACAAAAC
>NW_011495042.1:6298235-6298901 GCF_000754665.1 Bison bison bison | reverse complement strand
CTGACTCCCCATGTCCTCATCCTCCTGCTTATTTATCTTGTCTTCGGCAGCCCAGGTCCTGTGGTAAATATTTACTCATGTGTGTGTATGTGTGTGTTTAGCGTCTGGGTCCCCTTCTGGAATGTCAGCTCCAGGGCTCACCTCTGGGCCCGGGCCCTGAGCAGCGCCTGGCACCCAGTGGAGGAGGCGCTGGGTCAGTTTCCTCCCTGCTCGCCAGAGCTGCCCACGCTTCCCTCCTCCCCAGACACTGTTGGCCTGCAGAGCTGGACCTAGAACCAGCCCCAGCCCTCTTGACTCCTCGCCTACTGCCCTGCGCCCTGACTCAGCGGCCTCCAGGGCCAGCGCCTGAGGGCCCGTGTTTGCGGCATGTTGGGTGCCCAGCGGCCCTTCCCCTCGAGGGCAGCGCTGGCTATCCTGCCCCCGCCCGCCTGGCCACAGAGAGCGGCCTGCCCGCCGCGCCTTCCGCCCTGCCCCCAGCAGGCCTGGTGATGGGGAAGAAGGCTGTACCTCGGGCCCACATCCTGCCCCCCCACCACCCCCGCGTTGTCCTGGAGGCCAGCCCTCTGCAGAACCAGCTCACCCTCGCCCACTTTTTCCTCTGCAAAGCACAGGTGGAGAAACACTACCCGTTCTACCTACAGGCCTCTACTCTGTGCAGAGGCCGCC
>NW_011495042.1:6283999-6298135 GCF_000754665.1 Bison bison bison | reverse complement strand
CCTTCCCCTTTCTGGGCCTCAGTTTCCCAATCTGTGAAATGGGGAGGCTCCGTGAGGCTGGGGGCGAAGTCAGCACTCCTGCAGGTTGACGGCTGAGGCTGAGCCAGTCTCGGGTGCTCTCAGCAGCGTGGGCTCTCCGAGGGGGTAGACGTGAGCCTCCATGGGGGGTGGGGAGGGCCGCACCCACAAACGCGGAGCCCAGGAGGTCACAAACCCTGTCCCCGGGAGCTGCCGTGCGGAGAACAATTCTCCGGGCAGAACTCACTTTCACTAGGACCGCAGAGTCCTCGCTCATTGTTTCGACCTGGTTCCTGGCAGAACAATGCTGGGCTTCCTGGATGACCTCATGGGGGCGAGCCATCGGACCTCGGAGGCCGGGCCGGTCAGCGTCTCCAGCCGAGCCTGTCCTGCCCTTCGCCACGGCTGCCTTGGGTGACCAGGAACAGTGGTCTGACCAAAGAGGACAGGCTGGGCGCCTGGCCCACAACGGCGTGTTGTAGCCGTTGGGAGCTGTATGTGCACAAACGCCTCCGATTTACTACCTCTTGAGAATTTGGAGGGTCTGACCCCAGTGGCCTCAATCCCAAAGGCCTCGACCACAGTGGCTGGACTTGAGAACTGCCACCTGGAGCCCAGACTCCCATATTCTGCAGGCCCTTTCCCCCCGGACCCCGTCCCTGCCAGGTCCCCGGAGGCCTTTGAGCCCCTGTCATGCTCGAGTTAGCCTGAGTTAGGAATGGATAACCAAGACAGAAGGATCCAGACCACAGGCTTCAAACAAATGATTGGATCTTTAAAAGGTATACCTCTTCATGGAAAAGAATTTTTAAAAACCCTGTAAAATTAATTTTCGCTTTCTTTTCAAAAACAGCTATCCCTAGTATTGAAATAGTGCTCTCAGCACGCCTCTTCTTTGTTTGTTCTGGTGCTTAGTTGTAAACATTCTCCAGGGCCAGGATGGTATGTATGCTGTGTGCTGGGGCAGACAGTACTTTAACTGATCCTAGGCAGCCTCATCACTGAGCCCGTGGGGTCAGTGCTCAGAAGAGCCCCTTCAGAGCTTATCAGAGAAGTTCAGGAGACTCTTCCTGTCTGCCAGAGGAAGCCTGCAGTCCGTGGCTCCGCTCGCCCTGCCCCAGCCTTTGAGCCGAGCCCTGTGACTCTGGGCGCTGACTGTTGCCCCAGTCCCCAGGCCCAGCCCCTTCAGTCTCTGCCCTGTGGCCCTCACTTCCCCGTTTGTCTTCACCTACTTCCCTAATCTGTCAGCCTGGCCCAGTAGCTTGAAGCCGACCATAAAAGCACCAGACCTGATTTCCCTTGTGACCAATCTAGAGCGAGGGATCCGAAACAGCTGAGCGGTTGAGAACGTGGACTTGAGAGGCCAAAAGAGACCTGGGAGCCATGGGAGGCTCAGGCCGCCTTTCACTTGCTGTGTGACCCCAGGCAAGTAAGTTCACCACTCTGTGCCTGGTCAGCGAGAGGCACCCATGGATGGGGTTAACTCCGAAGATGCTGGGTGATCGTGCACGCTGGGTGAGCGTGCATGCCGCCAGCACCGTCAGCGGAGCGCCCTCTCTTTTCCTTTCCTTTAAACACTCAGGGTGCCAGTAAGGGAATAATGTCCCAGTGTGGCCAGTGTTTTCTTCAGTAATAGCTAATGTTTATTAGTCACTCGTATGTCCAGGCACCGTGCGCCCATGTCTTACAGGCGTTGTTCTGTTTGATCGCTATGAGGCGACTTTTGGGTTTAACCCCATGTTTTAACCAGTGCGGAAACTGAGGCACAGAGAAGGCTGTTAGTTGCCCCAGGTCACATGGCTGAGTCGCGGCCTCTGTGAGTCCAGAACACTGGCTCTGAAGCGGTCGATGGAACGAGGAAGGGAGAGAGGAGGCGGGACCCCTGCTCTGGAAAGGGCTGGCAAGGGGTCCAGTCGTACGCTTCTTTCCATGGATTCCCAGTGGGCTGGGGGCCGTGCAGCTGGCAGGCTCCCGACCTGGGAGATGAGTGGCTCTGTGTCCAGCTCCCCACCTCGTTCTGGGATCCTGGGAGTCGCTGGCCTAACCCCCCAGAGGTCAGGCCCAGAGATGGATCGAATAGCCTGGCTGTGCGCTAGGCCCTTTTAGGGTGGGGGAAGTACCCCAAAAAGGAAACAGAAGAAGTTCCTGCCCTCTTACTTTAAAAACTTGTAGGGATTCCTGAGGGGTTAAGTCTATGACAGCGGGGTCAGGTCTGTGACCTGGCTCACTGTCCCTGAGGAGAGAGCCGGGTGGGACACTGTTTACTTGAGAAGGTTCCGATTCTGCAGGGAAGGGCGAGGCAGAGAGCCCCCCAGCTTCTGAGCGCAGTTAAGGGGAGGGCCCACAGCAAGACACAGCTGGCTAGCGCAGGGGCACTCGCGGTCCCCAGCCCCCGCCAGCTCCGCAGACCTTTCCCCCTGGCTTCACTGTCCCCGTTGGCAAACCCTGCAGAGGCCCCCATAACCTTCGCCCTGCTGCCTCTAGCACTGAGCACACCAGCTGGGCACTCTGCCGCCAGCCTCCTTCCACTCACTTCCCTGCTTGCGCCTCGACTCCCCGTTTGGAAAACGGCCCTAAAAATTCCTGCTGCAGTGCTGAGGGTGTTTGAGGAAGGAATAGAAAACTGTTTATAGGCAGCTCAGCCCAGATTTTAAGGACTCCAAACTCTGGTAGCTTGAAATTAGGAGGAAGCCAAGGAGCGTCTTGGAACCCCACAGCGTTGCTGGTGCAAGGTGAAATCTGAGTGCGTGCCTCAGAGGACGAGGTGACGTGCAAATCCGTCTTCAGGTACAGCTGGTTCTGGCCTCCACCCAGGCAACGGGGCACTAGGAGCCTCGTGTGGGAGTCTGGTCCCAAAGCCTCTGTGTTCAAGTGGATTCTCTGATCACTTGTAGCTGTAATAAGCAAAGAGGAAGTTCTTAAAATGGGGAATCATGTATCACAGTCGCTGCAGAGTAGCCCTGGGCCTGGCGCCAAGGGAAACAGCACTTGGCCGGCAAGGCGGCGGGCCGCTGGGCCGCCCGCAGGACGGGCTTGCCCCCAAGTGCTTCCTGCAGCAGGGGGCGCGCGCTTGGCGGGTGATGGGCAGCAGTGAGCGAGCCGCACGGGGAGTCTGCCGAGATGGATGGGCCGGACCGGCCGAGGGACGCTGAGGGCAGAGCTGGGGGCCCCGGAACACCACGATCGCCGTCGTGCCCGGCTTCGTGACTTCAGGAGCGTCAATTGGCCTCTCTGGGCCCTGCTGATCTTGCCCTGTGTAGGACCAGGGCCCTCCCTACCCCAGGGGCAGAGTGGACCCTGTGATAGTTATAGTGGGGACGATGGCGGTAATACTGGCGTGCACGCTTGTGCTCAGTCACTCGGTGCTGTCTGCCGCTTTGCGGCCATGTGGACTGTAGCCCACCCGGCTCCTCTGTCCGTGGGGGGTCTCCAGGCAAGAATACTGGAGCGATTTGCCGTGTTCTCCTCTAAGGGCTCTTCCTGACCCAGGGATCAAACCTGCGTGTCTGATGTCTGCTGCGTTGGCAGGCAAATTCTTCACCACTGAGCCACCTGGGAAGCCCAGGAATACTGGCAGATAACCAGTGGAGGGGTGTCTGCCGCGGGCACCCCCACAGCATCCCTGTGAGGTGCCACAGTTATCCCTCTTCACACTTGAACACACTGACCCAGAGGGGTTGAGCAACTTGCCTAAGGTCACTCAGCTGGGAAATGGCCCTCAGCTTCCAGGCCGAGGCTCATGCTTTGATTCCTGCAGGGCCAGGCTGCCTGCAGAGGCCTGAGGCCTCCATGCAGGGAGTCTGAGGCTGAGGAGTGGGCTGAACACAAAGCGGTTCCGTGGGGCCAGCATCCCAAAGAAAGGCTGTGGTGGGGAACGTGTGTCTCCTGCTAGGAGAGACAGAGCGTTGGGTAGGAGGGCATTGGGATCTGAAAGTGCTTTGTGAGTTGCTTCCAGCTGCGTTTTGAGAACAGAGTGTAGGGGTGGGGTGGGCAGAGTAGCAGCAGGGGGGACCTGGGCAGAGGCTGCAGGGGATGCCCGTGGAGGGCTGTGGGGCCTGCGCCCGCTGGTTGCCAGGGTGATGGAGGCACGTGGGTGGATGCCAGGAACATACAGGAGGCCACATCTGCGGGTCGTGCTGCTGTGGGCTTCCACGGGCTCGGGGCTGGTCGGACGCTCCAGAGGGGCTTGGAGAGAGCCCCCCTCCGAGGGGGAGTCGGGGTTGCCTGCCCGCGGGTCTGACCTCATTCGGGCATGCGTGCGTCTCGAGTAAAGCATGGGCAGGGCTGAGCTGTGTGTTCCTGAAGGCCAGCGAGCTTGTGATGGGGGCAGCCACAGGTGGGGGGCGGTCCCTGAAGTACGTCTCCGGGGACACCTTAGAAATGAGGAGTGGGGGGACCCCAGAACACCAGGACGTGACGGGCCTTTCCCCTGCTCCTGGCTCAGCTACAGGCGTCAGTAAGATGAGTTCCTGGGTGTGGAAAAGAGGGGTTGGAGTCTTATCTTACGTGGAACCAGAGAGCCTGGAGCCGAGTGGCTCAGGGAACTTGTTTTTTTGCCCCCTGCCTCACGTTTCAGGCCTTCCCAGGGGGCGCTAGTGGTAAAGAACCCGCCTGCCAATGCAGGAGACACCAGAGACGCGGGTTTGATCCCTGGGTCGGGAAGATCCCTGGAGGAGGGCACGGCAACCCACTCCAGTATTCTTGCCTGGGAAATCCCATGGACAGAGGAGCCTAGCGGGCTACGGGTCCAGAGGGTTGCAAAGAGTTGAACACGACTGAACCGACTTTGCACACACACGTTTCCCGAGGGTTCTCTAGAGCCAGAGGGGGCCGTGGGCCTGGGCCCAGAGCGCAGAGCCAGGACTCAGGGTGGCTTTCGCAAGCGCCCACAGGCTGTATGAGCAGCCACCGGTCACCACCCCCTCCGCCTGGCTGACCTGGTGAAGCGCCTTCCGGCCCCAAGATCCAAGGAGAGCCCAAAAGGGCGGCACCGGCCCGTCTTGATGAGGAGACTCCAGGGTCATTCCCTGGAAAACATGTCTACCAGGAGGGAGTGGAGTCCCACATCCTCCAATTATGCTGCCGTCCAGCCGGGCCACAATGGGCCCAGAGATAACCATCGGGGGCTGCAGAGCTCCGTGCTAGAACAATGCTGGCCGCTCGGGCTATTTTTACAGTAGCCGTGCGCTCGGCAGAACCCCGCGTAGCCCCAGGGGAGCAGGCGAAGAAAGGCCTGCGGATGCCCCACCGTCTGCGCTCCGGGAGACAGAGGAAGGCCCAGTGAGCCGCCCGGCGGCTCCAGGAAGCCTTTTCTCGGTCTGCTCACTGCCAGATAGCGAAACAATCGGGGTCCCCCACCCCGAGCCAGGGAGAGGAAGGAGGCATGGGGGAAGCGGGGATTCTGTTTTGCTTGCGTGCCTCTCCTCCTCCGAGCACGGCCCCGGAGGGCCTGGCTGCAGGGGCCGGGGCCAGGGGCAGGCCAGCGTGCCCTGCTCGCCTCCCCTGGTCCTTGGCAACTGTCACCTGGCCCGGCCGGACCTCCTTCAGACCCCGCGGTATCACAGGGTTGGAAAGCAGCAGAGTTGGGGGGTGGGGCCCTGGGCCCCAGCTACCTGCGTACCTACTCTGGGAGCCATCAACCCAGCCGTCCTTAGCTGACGACCTACTGTGCACCAGCTCGGGACACCCAGCCATGGGCCAGGCAGGTCCCGATGCCCTGCAGCCCCTGTTCTAGTTGAGAGGAGACTGTTAGCAAGGAAGCAACCGAGGCATTTTCAGCTAGTGCCACCCTAACTCAGTGCAGACTCAGATGCCCCTGGACAGGTCCAGGTGGCGAGCTGGCCCTGGAGCACCAGGGCGATGGCCCCCTCTGTCCAGCGGATGACCGTTGTAGGAGTGAGTCCAACTTGGGGTCCACCTTCCAGTTTTTCCAGGAAACCTAGAAATCTTGACTTTACCCCGGAATCTGAGAGTTCAGCACTGGCCACCCATTTGGCTTGTAAAGACAAGCAGCTGGCTCTGCATCAACAGCCTCTGCCTTCCTTTTCATTCTGAAGTTGGGGAGACTGAGGCTCCCCGGTCTTCGTGGTCCTCTGGCACATGGGGGTGGGAGACGCCTTCTCCTGCTGGGCGGGACTCGGATGCTCTTGCCCTCAAGGTCAAGCTGCTGGGAACACTGAGGATTCGGGGACCAGACGCAGTACAGAGAGGGGGCTGCCGCACTGGCTGGTGGTAGACCTCCTCTGGGATGGGGTCCGAGCCAGGGGGCGCTGAGGGTGAGCGTGAGCAGCTTAGAGGTTTGATAACCCTGCAGCCCCCCCTTGCCGAACCCATAGGGCAGTCAGTGGGCCGGGGCCTGGATGGTCCAGGGGTCAGGGTGGACCCGAGCACCGATATGGAGGGCTGGAGTCGTGGGAACTGCCAAGAGTCCTTCCAGAGTCCTGTGCCGGCGCAAATCCCTGTCCTGATTCTGCAGACGTGCGACTGGCTAAGAAGCTGCCAGTGTATTTTATAAGTACCCGTGTTCTGTATTTGACGGAAACCGTGTTTCCAAATATTGAAACACATACTTGGAAACACTGGAGCGTGAAAACATGCCAGCCTGAAGCTCTGTTCTTTAAAACCGTGAGGGATGAGCACCTCCGCTGGGCCAGGGCCTGCCCCGCAGCACCGGTTTCTCTGCAAACCTGAGATTCGGAGACGATTTCCAGAGGATACAGGCAGGCTGTGGTTTGGAAGCGGTGCTAGACCTGCGTGGAGGGTGTGTTCTGTGGAGGCGCTGCCAGGGCTGGGTGGTTTCGTGCTCATCTCCCTGCGGGTGCAGACTAGGGGGGTGGCATTCGGGGCTGGTGGATACGGTGCTTCTGTTGGACGGGTGCCTAGGGGATGGCAGCTGTCGGTCCCCAGGTCCTCAGGCCCCCGATCACCTGGGGTGGGGGGTCCGAGGAGTGGACGGACAAGGGGGTGGCCGGCCCTCTGCCTCAGGCCCGGCAGGTCAGAGGTGGCCCGCGGGGTCGTGCCAGGACGCACAGCCCGCCCCTTACCGACGCACGTCGGGGTCTGCTCTTTCCGCCATAGAAAGCGAGGAGGAGGACATGGCCACCAAGGAGAAGCTGCAGTGTCTGAAAGACTTCCACAAGGACATCCTGAAGCCGTCCCCCGGGAAGAGCCCGGGCACCCGGCCGGAGGACGAGGCCGAGGGAAAGCCCCCGCAGCGGGAGAAGTGGGCCAGCAGGATCGACTTCGTGCTCTCCGTGGCCGGTGGCTTCGTCGGCTTGGGCAACGTCTGGCGCTTCCCCTACCTCTGCTACAAAAACGGCGGAGGTGAGCCTGGGCTGGGCAGAGGGCAGGCTGGAGGGGTCGCAGGGGCAGAGCGAGGGGGCTGCCCACGCCCAGCGTTTCAGGCCTCCACCTCCCCCAGGTCAGCCCGCCTCCGCTCCCACCGCGATCCTCAGAGGCGGGAGAAGAGCATGACCGGGAACCCGATGGTGGTCTATCAGATCCTTCCTGTGTGAGCTCGAGCGGATTCCTCACCCTCTCTGGTCCTCCAGTTTACCTCTCTGAAGGTCGCCACAGGGCCAGGCCCGAGCCTCCGAAGCCTTGTAGCTCCGCACCTCCCCACCCTGCCTGACTTCAGAACGTTTTTACCCTTTGCTTTTGCTTTTCTAACTTAAACCAGTTGTAGTTCAAAGACAAGTCTCATGTTTCCCACGTTAAATAGAAAACCAGTGTCTTTTGCAGTAATGGACGGGTATCCAGGACCCAAAAAAAAAAGTACAACGAGGATGTTTTTAATTTTAATTTTTTCAGTTTTATTGAGTTAGAATTGACATATAGCATTGTTTTAGTTTAAGGCATACCAGATGATTGATGTCTTTACTGTGAAATGATCAAGGTGAGTCTTGTCGACATCCATCACCTCATATAGTCACATGTATTTTTTTCTTCTTGTGATCAGAACTGGTAAAGTTTGACACTTAGCAACTTCTTTTTTTTTTCCCCCCACCGCATGTGGGATCTTAGTTCACCAACCAGGCATCAAACCTATGCCCCTTGCATTGTGAGTACAGAGCCTTTGCCGCGGGACTGCCAGGGAAGCCCCTTAGCAACCTTCAAACACACCATCCAGTGCGTCGTGACTGGTGTGCAACCATGCTGTGCACGCCACGCCCAGGACGAATTTATCTTCTAATCGGAAGTTTGTGCCTTTTTGACCCTTTCGCTTAGCGATGGTATTTTCTAAAGTTCTCTGTTTCGTCAGTTGGTTAGTTGGTTGGTCTGTTCTCTCGGTTTTAGTTTGTTGGTTTTTTTTTACTTGCTGGAGGCCCTGAATTAGCATCCTCTGACGTCAGAGGAGTTCAGGCTGGGCAGCACATCCCGGAGGCCTGCTGGTCAGTAGGAGCTCAGCAGTGAGAACTCCCTCCCTGCTCCTCGTGGCGGCCCATGATCTGGCTGGTAGCCAGCAGAGCCGGGCATGTGTGTGCCGCCCGCCCGCCCGCATCAGAACCGCCTTGCAGGAGGTCCTGCCCTTGAGCCTGGTTTGTTAACCTTTGGGAGGTCTCAGGTGCCTCTGGGACTCTGATGAGTGCCCTAGATGCTCCGGAACAAAGCACGTACCCATAGGCCCAAGTCACCCACACTTTCAAAGGGTGTCCGGACCCACTGAAGCCAGTAGTGGACACCAGGTAGGAGCCCTCGCCCGACTCTTTGCCCCCCTCCCCACCCTGGCTCCCACCCCCGGCTGGAAAGGCCCATCTCTCGCTTCCCAGCACCCTTCCCAGCTGGTTCTCAGCTTCCTGCCCTGGCCGGGCCATGGCAGGCCAGCTGAAGGCTGCAGTCAGGAGGCCCATCTGAGCCGGGTGTGAAGGGCTGGGCGGCCCTTCTTCAGAGGGACGGACCTGGGGAAGACAGGCAGGCACAGAGCTTCAGCAGAGGCTCGGAGGCTTCACGCAACCGGGTAGGTTGGAAGGAGACAAGATGGCACCCTGGAAGGGTGGTGCTGGCTGGACAAGACTTTTCAGCCAGGTCCAGGAGTCTGCCCTTCACCCTCGCATCCGCAGGTCGGGAAGATTCCCCTGGAGAAGGAAATGGCAACCCACTCTAGCATTCTTGCCTGAAGAATCCCATGGACAGAGACGCCCAGCAGGCTGGCTGGGAGGGTTTGGGACGGAGAATGTGCCGGCCTGGGCCAGCCTGAGCCTCACCCGCTCTTCTCTCTCTGCAGGCGCATTTCTCATACCATACTTCATCTTCCTGTTTGGGGGCGGCCTGCCCGTGTTTTTCCTGGAGGTAATCATAGGCCAGTACACCTCTGAAGGGGGCATCACCTGCTGGGAAAAGATCTGCCCCTTGTTTGCCGGTGAGTACGGGACAGAGGTCAGCCGGGGCCTGGTGTTCCTCGGCTCAGCAAACGCTTATTGTGCACCTACTATTTGCCAGGTACACTGCAGCCTCACGCAGGCCAGCTTGGCACACGGCGGCTGCTGCTGCTCACGCCTCCCTGGGTTGTCAAAGGATGGGAGGCCCAGTAGCCGCTGAGCAGTAGGGTGTAGAAGAGAAGGCTTTCAGGAGCCCGACTGTCTGGCTTCAAGTCCCACTCCCTCGTTATGCTAACTCTCGTGACTTGGGGGAAAGTCACGTCATCTCTCTGTGCCTCAGCTTCCCACTATACACATACTTCTAGGGAAACGACACAGCCTCGTAAAAGTGCTTTGTACACAGAGGAAGCCCAAAGCAGTGGCTTCCCTGGGGGCTCAGATCGTAGAGAACCTGCCTGCAATGCGGGAGACCCAGGTTCGATCCCTGGGTCAGGAAGATCCCCTGGAGAAGGGAATGGCAACCCACTCCAGTATTCTTGCCTGGAGAATCCCCATGGACAGAGGAGCCTGGTGGGCTACAGTGTATGAGATCGCAAAGAGTCAGACACAGCTGAGCGATTAACACTTGTTATTGTTGTAGCATTTAGTCCTGTGCCTAGTTCCTGCTATGTCCTCATAAGATAATACTGTCACGATTATAATTGCCAGGGGTGGCAGAATGTGCGAGTCTGTTCACTCAGTCAGCCGTGCAAACCTACCCATCTGTCTATCCACTAACCCTTTCTTTTATTAAACTAGTCAGTAGTTACACAATCCATGTATCCATTCAACCATGCTCCATCTACTTATCCATCCATCCATCCATCTACCTAACCTTCCAATCAACCACGATCCATCCAACAAAGTGAGTGTCCATCCGTCATTCCAACATCCATCCATTCACCTGAGTCCATCCATCCATTCACCTGAGTCCATCCAGCCATCCGTCTAGGCATCCATCCATTCGTCCATTGATCTGTCCATCCCTCTATCCATCCATCCGTCTATCCATCCGTCCATCCATCCATTCGTCCATTGATCTGTCCATCCCTCTATCCATCCATCCGTCTATCCATCCGTCCATCCATCCATTCGTCCATTGATCTGTCCATCCCTCTATCCATCCATCCGTCTATCCATCCGTCCATCCATCCATTCGTCCATTGATCTGTCCATCCCTCTATCCATCCATCCGTCTATCCATCCGTCCATCCATCCATTCGTCCATTGATCTGTCCATCCCTCTATCCATCCATCCGTCTATCCATCCGTCCATCCATCCATTCGTCCATTGATCTGTCCATCCCTCTATCCATCCATCCGTCTATCCATCCGTCCATCCATCCATTCGTCCATTGATCTGTCCATCCCTCTATCCATCCATCCGTCTATCCATCCGTCCATCCATCCATTCGTCCATTGATCTGTCCATCCCTCTATCCATCCATCCGTCTATCCATCCGTCCATCCATCCATTCATCCATTGATCTGTCCATCCCTCTATCCATCCATCCTTCTATCCATCCGTTCATCCATTGATCTGTCCATCCCTCTATCCATCCATCCGTCTATCCATCCATCCATCCATCCATTCATCCATTGATCTGTCCATCCCTCTATCCATCTGTCTATCCATCCGTCCATCCATCCATCCTTCTATCCATCCGTTCATCCATTGATCTGTCCATCCCTCTATCCATCCATCCCTCCATCCATCCATCCATCTATCCATCCATTCATCCAGTCATTGGTCTGTCCCTCCTCCATACATCCGTCAGTTTGTTCAGCTCTCTGACTCACCTGACCATCCATTATTTTACCTATCCGTCCATACAGTCATGCGTGCCTCCTGCACTTATTTGCTGGTCCCTGTTGAAGGGCCCCTCCTGGCCCCAGGCCTGCAGATCCCAGGGGTTTCTGGCTGAGGGTGTGGCCTGGCGGGTCTGGCCTCCCTCTGAGTCCCGTCTCGCTCGCCCCCACTCGTAGGCATCGGCTATGCCTCCATCGTGATCGTGTCCCTCCTGAACATTTACTACATCATCATCCTCGCCTGGGCCATGTACTACCTATTCCAGTCCTTCCAGTCGGAGCTCCCCTGGGCGAAATGCAACCACAGCTGGAACACGCCCCATTGCCTGGAGGACACCCTGCGGAGGAACCGGAGCCTCTGGATCTCCAACAGCACCACCAACTTCACCTCCCCCGTCACCGAGTTCTGGGAGTAAGGCTGGCCTCGCGGAGGAAGGAGCGGGTGGGGGTGGGGGCAGAGGACAGCCCTTGCCCTCGTCTTCTCCCTAAGGGTGTGGGAGCCACTCCCTTGGGGTGGGGTGGGTGGAAGAGGGGGTACAGATTTGGAGATAAATCCATGCCTTTGGTCTCAGACAGGCCTGGACTCGAATCTCAGTTCTGCCATTTTACTGGCTGTTTGACCTCCAGCAAGTCACTGTCCCTTTCTGAGCCTCAGTTCCCTTAACTGTCAAATGAGGGCAATGAATCGTTCCTACACCCATGGGACCTCTGTGAGGATTGTTTCCCAAAGGCAGGTATATGTACTTATGTTGTCTGAAAATGATATAGTTTTCTTAATGTATTTTAGAAAAAAATATATAGTTAGCACATCAAACTGTTATTGCCCAGAGGGAGGGGAAAAAAGCATATAGAAGCTTGAAGTGGTTACTCAAGTGCACAGGTGAGTAGATAGAGTGAGACATATGTATCAGTTAGCATTTGCTGTGTGACACCCATCCCCAAATGGGAGCAGCCATTTGTTTTCTTTGGCTCGTGGTCCTTCTGCTTGGCAGTTGGGGGCGAAGCTTGGCTGGGCAGTTCTTCTGGGCTTTGCTGGGCTCCCACCTGGTAGGTCAGCTGTATGGCATGGGGGTCGCTCTTCTGGAGACTGGCTGGCTCTTGGCTGGGGTGCCACAGGCAGCTGGTCCCTATGGTCTCATCACCCTGCAGCGTAGCCTGGGCTTGTTCCTAGGCGGCTCAGCATCCCAAAACAACACACAGAAAGCCCCAGTGCGGGAGCACCAGCTGGAAAAGGTCCCGTTGGCCAAAAAGAGGCCTGAGACTAACCCAGACTCAAGAGGTGGGGGAATAGGCTCCGACTCGTTAGGAGAGGAAGGAGAATTACGGGCATGTTTTGAAGTTGCCCACACTACAGCCAGTGACGGCAGACACGTACGCAGGGGCCAGGCTTGGGGAGGGTGGAGTACAGAGACCTGCGGTCGGGTAGCTCTTTGCTGACATACAGGGTCGTCCTTCTAACCCAGTGCTGGGAACCCGTCAAAAATGGGTGAGTGCCTTGCTTTCCCTGATCTCCACGAGCTGTTAAACAGGTGCTCAGCAGCCCCTCCGACCCTGGAAGGAGCAGGCAAGGCCTTGTGTCGGGTGAGAGCCAGGGCAGGGAACAGTGTTAAGGGATGGCCTTGTCGCCGCCAGCCAAGACTCCCTCTCCTTCGTGTGTGTTATTTGCTGCATTGAGGAGCCTCTCCCTCTCTTAGAATCTGGCCCCGGTGCAGGCCCACAGAAGAGGGAGCTAAGCGCTGGCTGGTCCCAGCCGATCGTCAGGGCCAGTGTGGGGGACTCAGGCTGGAAAGGGTCACTCAGCCACTCGCCCAGGTAATCCACCTGCCCCTCCTGACCTCAGGCTTTCAGGATGTGCTCACGTCCCGGGACTCCTGCAAATGGGTTCTTTCCACGGAGGTGTTTTCTACTTGCAGACAAAGACCTCTACAGGCACATCCCCCCGCCATCCCTTGCTCCTCACACCCTGGACAGCTGAGTTTGCAGATAAAGAAATGCAGGCATTTCTTTCTTCTCACTTGAATGGGGCCAGAGGCCAGGACCCTGTCCATTTTCTGATGTGCCTGGCATAGCCTGACCACCCAGGGCCTGCCCCACCCAGGACGCCGGCACTCCACCCAGCCCCTCTGGTGCCCGCCAGGGCCTCGCTGCCTCAGGCACAGATTGGCCGCCTGGGAGGGAGCCCTCGCTCTGCCAGTACTGGCTCAGGCTGGTGCCTCTTCCTCTCTGTGCCTCAGTACCCTGAGCTGTACTTGGGGAGGTCATAATCTTGCCCTCCCAGGGTGGTAGGACACCCCCCCGCCCACCAACAGAATGAGACCCTGCATGGCCAGCCCTAAGAGCCTGCTTGATGAATGGGAGCCATCCCTGTCTACTTAGTGTCCCCATTGTGGATGAAACTGCCCCCCGCCCAGGGACACCTGAAGCTCAACTTCGGGGGTACTAAGACTGGCCCCTTCCCGATGCCCATGTGACCCCCCATCGCAGAGGGGCTGTCCCCTCTGTCTCAGGCCTGAGCCCTTGTGAACCGTGAGGTCCTCTCCCGTGCCTTCTCCCCTGCCTGTCCCCCAGCCTGGGCCCTGCTGGGGGACTCCAGGGCTCCTGCCTTCCAGAACCCCCATCCTGAGCACCCTAGCTCCCTTCCCTGGCCCTCATGGTCCACAGAGAGCAGCTCTGTCCAGAGGCTGCCCGCCACCCACCAGGCTTCCCCACCCTGCCGGCCTTTGCAGCCTCCCACGGGCCCTGGCCGAACGTCCACGGATACCCCAGGGAGGACTGTAGTCCCTGGAGGAGGAGGCTTGGCCGAGAGGACGTGCCTGCCACCGGAGGGGCCGAGGCCGCCTGCCTTCAAGGGCCTCCCCTTCTCTTGGGTGTGAAGAGGGCGAAGGAGAGAGAACGCCCGTGAGCATCGTCCCAGCGACTTGCTCTCGGCATTTCGTCCCCTCTTGGCCTTTTA
>NW_011495042.1:6274734-6283899 GCF_000754665.1 Bison bison bison | reverse complement strand
CTAGGAGTCATCCCAAACTCCTTTCAGCTTCAGCCTCAGACCCCACCCTCGTCTGGTCCTCTAGGCTCTCTGGGTAAAGTATAACCAGATGGCCGTCCTCCCTGCCCCCCCGGAAGACCCCCATCTTCCCTCCCCCATTATGGGTGCATCTCTGCAGTCAGCTGTGAAGCAGACACATCATCTCTCAGCTCAGAAGCCTCTCCTGGCTTTTCCGTGCTCGTAGGCTTGCCCCAGCCTCATTTCCCTGTCAGCAAACAGGGGCCAGGTGAGCTGGGCTTTGGGGGATGAGTAGGAGTTCACTAGGCCAAAAAAAGAGGAAAAGACAGCCTAGACAGAAGGAACAGCCATGCTGAGGCGCGGCAGTCATAAAGCTTGTGAGTAGTAGCACATCCTTGGTTTGGCCCAAATACAGGACGTGTGCAGCCAGGGAGAAGGATGGAGCCTTAGATGCTAGGCAGAGAAGGTTGGACTTCATTTTCTAGGAGGAGGAGCCACAGAAGCTAGAGGAGGGGCGGAGAATCACGTGATTGCATCTGCATTCTCTGGACTTGCTCAAGGAACATACTGGGGAGAGACAGGCTGGGACACATATATTAAGCACTGACTGTATGCAGGGACTCAGGGGGCTCGGCCATCAGAAGATGGGTTTGCCTTTAGGGTGAAGCTCTGCTTGTACGATTTCCCCTCAGAATAGCCACCGGCCTTGTAGTGACTAGCTCTGGGGTGTTTACAGAGAGAGGCTTGCTGGGACGGGACTGAGGTGTCGCTGGCTGGTACCCACTGGGCTGCTGAGCCGTGAGCATCTTCTCAAGGCCGGTCTCCCGGTCCTTGGAGCCAAAGCCCAGCCCTGGCCTTAGCTTCCTTCACCCTCTCGGCTGCACCAGACACGTGGGACCCTGAGCTGGCCGCTCCTTCTGCACATGAGGCCTGACAGTGCTCGGGAGCCACCTGGGCTTCTAGATAACAAGGCGCCGTGGACCCGAGCCTTCCTCCTGGCCTTGGACAGGGAAGAGCCTGGACGCTCATCCCTGCCAGGCCCCCCTCCCCCTCCGGTTTTCCATGAGGAGCTAGTGGACAGCCGCGGGCCATGCTGCTGTCCCCTTGATCCTAGAGCAGGGACCCTAATTCTAGCCCGGGGGCCCAGCTGCCTGGCCTCAGGGCGGTCACCCGTCTCCAGGGTTCTCAGAGGTAGCGAGGTCCCCATCACCTCATCGCCTGGCTGAGGGTTAAAGAGCACGGGCCTCGGGCCTGGTTTATTAGGTGGGACGCTGAGGATCAGAGTGGTTAAGTGACTTGCCCAAGGTCACACAGGCAGCTCGGTGTAGCAGAGAGCTCATCCCTGAACACCACCTCTCGTGACTGCGTCCCCACCGGCCGTGAGTCCAGGGCAAGTCCACGGGCACAGGTAACGTTGTGCCGCGTGTGTGTGTGTGACGCCTGGGGTCTCCTCTTGGCCTAGATCCCCAAGCCCACCCTGTCTGCAGCTCACTGTGGCACCAACCTTGGTGGGAGCCGCTGAGATGCCCTTCTCCCTTGAAGGGTGCCTGGGACCCTGAGATGGTCATTTCACGCCAGCTTTAGAATTGAACCCTTGAGTCGCTCGGAGATAGGCAGGCAGAGCCTCTGCCCACAGCCCGCCCCATCCTGCTCGCCCCTGCGCTGAGGTCACCTCTGTCCCGGGGGTCCTGTTTGTTGCCCCCGGCCCTGGAGGACAGGCGGGGTCAGATCTGGCCTGATGCCCTCCATCAGCCTGGAGCCATGCCTTCCTCCCCAGTTCCTCCAGGGTCCCCTGGGAGCTCAGCACATATCATTAGACTTTATTAGAATCAAAGAAATGAGTCATATTTGCAAACAAGCCCTGCTCAGCCAATCTCCCCCTGCAGCTGTCAGAAGGCGGAGGCGGCATGGAGAGAGCCCAGTGCGGCCTCCTTCTTGGGGCGGATGGGCTGTTTTATAATTGTTGCCTCCGCCAGTCTCCAGGGAAGAGCTATCGCCAATAAATGGCTGGCCGGCATTCAAAAGGAAACGATTTGGCCCACTCGGAGGACGTATTTACATCTCTGAGTGCCGGCTGGACGGCAGCGGGGCAGCCGACTCCAAACAGACGTCCAGGCGATTCTTTTTTGGATCCCACCCTGGAATGAATCAGTCCTATTCTCGGACAAGAATGCAGCTCACCTCCTCTCTGT
This sequence comes from Bison bison bison, assembly GCF_000754665.1. Classification (NCBI taxonomy): domain Eukaryota; kingdom Metazoa; phylum Chordata; class Mammalia; order Artiodactyla; family Bovidae; genus Bison; species Bison bison. The sequence continues at coordinate 6,281,710 of NW_011495042.1, read as the reverse complement.
GTGAGGGGTGCAGAGAAGCCTGGGGTGCTGAGGCCTCTCACCGAGGATAGCATCATACCCAGTGGTCCCCAGGGTGGCATCAGAGAAAAAGAACCAGGCCTAGGGTTGACTGTTTTTATTTTTTTTTAATCTGGGTAATTTCAGGTGAATTCCTGAACCTCTCTGAGCCTCAGTTTCCCCATCAAGCAAATGGGTGTAATTAATCGACTCCACTCATGTCTGTTGAGCACTCACTATGTGCCAGGCGCTGTTCTGGATCCAGCAACGGTCAGGACAGACACAGGCCCTGCCTCCACGAAGATGATGCTTTAATAGGACAGACAGACATGGGACAGACAGACAGTGCAAGTAACATTGTAATAGACAAGCAATGATAAATGAAGGAAGATACAGCCTAGAGAGGGAGGGAAAGAGAGTGGCCAGGAGTGCCTTTTCCATCTGGTGGCCAGGAAAGGCTGCCTTGGTGAAGGGCTGGGGCGCAGCCAGTTCAAAGGTCCCGAGGCCAGGGGGGCTGGACCTGTTCAGGGCACACACCAGAAGCCAGTGCGGCTCAGGGAGGAGGGGCGGGGGCTCTGGGCATGAGGAGGTTGTGCCTGGAACGTGTCCTGGACGGGTTCCCTGTATGCCCGTGGTCCCAGCCTCTTCTTAACAGGCACCACCCTGTCTCTTTAAGATGTCTGCAGCTGTCTGTCAGAGTGTTTGGCCAGCCTGTTCAGGGAGGCAGGAAGGAATGGGGCAGGCAGGTGGGAGCCACGGGAGGTGTGGAGCAGAGGCCAGTCGTCACCTGCCTTGGGTGTTGCCAGATTCTGTCTTGATAAGAACAGACTGGGCGAGAGTGGAGGCCGGAATGTCACCGACGAGGCTGCTGAAACAGCGCTCGGGAGCAGTGGGGGCCGGGAAGGGGTGGGGGCAGGGTTGGGGCGATACAGCCGGATTTGGGGGAACTTGTGCAGCCTCCGGGGAGGTTGGAGGCACTGGCAAGGGCCAGGGCACCACAGCAGGCCCTCCCTGCCCCTGGGGCCCGGCACTCTGCAGTTTACCGAGCAGTCCCGTGCACCAGAGCGGGAAGACCCAACAGATCCTGGGCCGTGCCTCGTGGGCGTCTGACAGGAAAAGGTCCTTCAAACTGTGTCACTTCAGGAGGGATTCCGATAGGCCTGCACGCTCTTCAGCCTCCCAGCTACCCCCGAGGTGACTTTGGAAAGGATGTTGGTTACTTTGGCCGGGAGCCCACATTGGGTTCTGTTATGACAACCCCTGATTGACGAGAGGACGTTCATTCCGTTCCTAGAACGTCTGCACAGCCGGCCCCTTGCAAGCCTTTGTAAGAACCTTAATTTTCTTGAAGGTGATATGTGCCCATTAACAGCATTCAGACGGTTTGAGAAACACATTCCCTGGTAAGGGAGCCCCCTCCCCTGCACCCCCGGGCCAGCGACTGCTCCATTGTCTCGTGTGTCCTGGTCACTTGGGTCACCCCTGGGACATCGCCCCTTATCAGCGCGCAGGGAGATTCCTGAGGCCTCGCAGGCTGCGTGACGCTCCTCCACGCGCCTGCTGCACGCCTGCTCGGGCCCCTCCCACAGCCCTCTGGGTGGTTGCTTTCCTGTGTTTGCGCCTGCAGACAGAGCCGAGGTGAACAGCTTGAGGTGTGTGCTGAGTCATTTCAGTCGTGTCTAACTCTTTGGGACTCCATGGACTGTAGCCCTCCAGGCTCCTAGGTCCATGGGATTCTCCAGGCAAGAATACTGGAGTGGGTTGCTATGCCCTCCTCCAGGGGATCTTCCCAGCCCAGGGATCGAACCCATGTCTCTTACATCTCTTGCATTGGCAGGCGGGGTCTAGGGCTACCTGGGAAGCCTGAACAGCTTGGGGTGGACCCTGTCATTGGTCATATCATCCAGGAGAGTCTTGAGATAGAATTGCTGGATCACAGGGAAGGTGCCTTCAACGCTTACTGCTGGCGCCTCGGAGGGGCTTTGCCACCAGCAGCGGAGAAGCAAGTGCGTGACTCGGTTTCCCCATTGTGGCCTCCGTGGCTGGACGGCTGCCAAAGCAAGGCCATGCGGCCCCCTCCCATCCGTAGTGGGCACCACGGGTTTGCCCAGCACAGCGGTGAGAGCTGGCAGGAGGGTGCCTGTGACCTGAGCGGGGGGCGGGTGTGGTCAGGATTGGGGCTCTGAGGTCTCGGTCCCCTCGGTCAGCTCGCCCATGAGGAGAAAGGAAAGGCCTCTTTTGACTGGACACCCCGCGGCAGTGGCTGAGCACCTGCTGTGTGCCTCCTCTGCGGGGTGTCTGGGGTCTGGTAGGCAAGACAGACTCCCCCAAGGGCAACGTCCAGGGTGAGGGGGCAGCCGGCGAGCCTGAAGGACACTAGGCATCCAGAGCATCGCGGGACACCTCCCTGGAAGCCTGGCGGCGGAGAGGGGCCTCCCTGAGGCTGCCCATTCACATGGACCTTGGCCGCTGCCCAGCAGGCCCCGGCTTCATGGAAGGAGCCGAGCCCTGGAGGTGGCGCCGGGAAGGGCCTGGGTCTAAAGCCACCGCAGGGCCAGGCCTGTGTGCTTGTACTCGACCAGCTGCACAGCCTGCCTCGTGAGGAGGCCCCTGGCCCTGAGGGTCCAGTGAGCCCTGCTGAAGCAAGGCCTGGAGCGATTCTTGTTATAGTGAAGGCTCTGTTTTCTGTGTTAATCAGAAAAGGTAGTGGCACCGCGAGAGCACGCGCGCTGAGGCTCGGACAGCCCCGTGTAGGGTGGCAGCTCTGCCACCTGTTGGCCGTGTGGCCGTGGGTGATTTGATCTCCAAGCCTCAGTTTTTCCCATCTGTAAAACGGGGCCAGTGACTTCCAGCCCTTGGACCAGATGAGATAAATTAGAGAAGCCTCGTTGATGTGACCTCGGTATCTGGGGGAGCCCCTGGATGTTGGGGTGACCCACAGAAAGGCCTCACCCGAATGCTAGTTGAGGTGGGAACCTTGGATTTATTCAAGGTCCTCGCTTTGAAACATCTTTGGAAAAAACTTAGAAGCAGTGAGGATGTGTCCTGGGCCAGTGGGCCCTCTGAGCCCTGAGCCTGGGGATCGGCCTGCTTGCGGAATGGCTGAGAGCTGCGGGTGGTCTGGGGGCGGGAGCTTGTGTTCTGCAGAAGAGGAGACAGAGGGCGGCTTCAAACGCCCCTCTTGCCGCTCCTGCCCAAGACTGTGGCCCTTGAACAGGGAGCTGGGTCTCTGGGGGAGCCAGCTTCTCCTAGGGAACATGAGCCTGTGACAGCAGAGCCCTGGGGACCAGTGTCCCTGTGCTCAGCCTGGCTGCCCTGGGTCACTGCCACAGCAGTCAGAGCTCTGGGACCATGGGGTCAGTTTCTGGGAGTTAAGTTTCATGGTCTCTCAACAGCCTGGGGGCCCCAGCCCAATTCCAGGAGGTGTCTGCCCCTCGGGGCGTGTCTGAGTAGCACTGTGGGCGTCTCCCCTGGTCAGCAAGGCTCTGGACCGAGTAGGGTTGCTGGCTGTGATGACTGTCCTTCAGACGGTTCACTCACCTCCCAAGCCCGTCACAACCCCGGCCGGGGGCATGGGAGGAAGCAGCACTCCCTGGGTGCCCGGAGCTGCCCTGGGGTCTCAGCCCCGAGACAGCGATGGCCACCGCAGTCCGCTGGCTGCTGGCAGCGTCCAGGGCCAGTTGTCTGCACTTTGTGCGGCTTTCCTCCTCCCCTACGGAGAGGCGTGTGGGTGTCCTGCAGCCGCAGAGAGAACCAAAACCCTGGAGACGCATCCTTCAGTGAGAGACCCAGATAAGGAATGGGGGCAAATCCAAAAAAAGGGACAGGACAGAGCGTGTGGGCTGGCGGGGTGGGGGCAGGCAGGTGGTTATTCCCATTTTAGAGACGAGGAGACTGAGGCAGGCAGTTGGGTAACTAGCCCCCAGTGGTTAAGTTAAGTGGTTAAGTCAGTGGTTACACGCTGGAGCCCAGTTGGAACCCAGTGTCTGCCCACGGGGAGCACTGCAAGGGTCTGTGAGAATCGATCACATGGGAATCAGTACCTAGTTCACAGATGAGGAAACTGAGGCTTAGGGGTTTAACGTAACTTGCCCAAGGCCTGGCTGGATAGAATCCCTGTGCACCTGACTCAGGAGTCCAGACCCATCCCCTGGTTGGCTTCCCCATGACTGGTGTTACCTAAGATTTCCCAAGACCAGCGGGATTCCGCAGCTTGGAGGCAGGGTTGAGCCCCAGCCTGCTGGAATCCTGGTGCCGGCTCTCCCAGCCCCAGGCCAGCCCGTCTGACTTGGGGCTCTGTTTGCTTGAAGGCGGAAGGTGCTGAGCTTGTCTTCTGGAATTGACGAACCGGGTGCTCTGAAGTGGGACCTTGCTCTCTGCCTCCTCCTCGTCTGGCTGGTCTGTTTCTTCTGCATCTGGAAGGGCGTCAAGTCCACGGGCAAAGTGAGTTGTGCTCCCCTCCCCTCCCGCCTCGTGGAGCCAGTTGTGCTCCCCTCCCCTCCCGCCTCGTGGAGCCAGTGGTGCTCCCCTCCCCTCCCGCCTCGTGGAGCCAGTGGTGCTCCCCTCCCCTCCCGCCTCGTGGAGCCTGGCCCTCTGCAGGGTCGGCTCGGGTCCCGCGCCCCCGGGGCCCTCCTGCTCGAAACTGGTCCTAATTAACCAGTTCTCCTAGCAAACCCGGAGCCCCCTTGGTTGTGGCGTTTGCCCATTTCACGATGCAAATCCGGCCCAGCGGGTCCAATTTCAGTTATTGATGGTTTGACAATCAGCCCGCAAGATTCCTGAAACGGAGTAGTCTGCTCTCCAAGCACCGACACACCACTGGTACCCCAGTAGGGAGTGGTGGGTTGTGTGGATGTTAGCGGATAACAAACCCTGAGATGCCACTGCAAAGTTAACTGGTAACGGTGTTGTTAGCTACCAGCTGCTCACCGGCCACAGGGACCCTTGCGACCTCAACATCCCCTATCGACTCTTTACAAATGTAGACCCACGGGCTGACCCCAGACCTGCAGAATCAGAAGCTGCATTTGAACACTTTTCCCCCAGATAATACAAATGTGCACCGAGGTTTGAGAAGCAAAACTTCTCAACTGGCATTTTTGCCGCTAAGCCAGATTAACTGAATTATTTTGGCCTTACATTTCAGCTGTTAACTAGGATGTTAGTTATTAAGGAGAGCTCTCACCGATCGTTAAGTCGTTTGCTTATAGCCGAAGTGCTGGCTGTCGCTGAAGTATCTGCTGCTGGTTAACATGTTACATAGTGACCAAGACGCTAGCTGTTGACAAAGGTGGAAGCTGAAAATTTGTGTTACCTTATTGATGCAGGTTTTAGGTGTAGCTTGTATATTGTCAATAATGAAACTGTTAGCCTGTAACTGAAATATTACCTGTTGTGAGAGCCGGGCGATGGATGACCTGGTAAGCAGAACACTGGCCAATATAATACCATAGTCGTCCTGGTGGCGAAAGACCCCACAGAGGGTTCCCTTGGGCTCGCCGGGGTGAACCCAGGGCACTAACTGAGCCACAGCGTAAGTGTTGGCTGGTCTACCCTCACGTGCCCCCCTGTCTGCCATCCCCTGACCCCCATCATTTGCATCTGCATCCGGGACAGTCTCTTTAAGAGAAGTCCTCAAAGGTCAAAAGAGTTGAGTTAAGGTGGCATTTGAAGGACAGTGATGGGCAGCGGGTGACGTCACTGGGAGAAGGGACAGTCCCAGCGAGTTCTCCCCGGATGAAGGGCGTCTTAGGTAAAGTCACGATCTAAAGAGACAAGAGCTAAAGGGGGCGCATAACATGGTGGAGGAAGACAGGCGCGTTGGGTTCGGTTTTAGGCAAGGCTCACCAAGAAGGGCTCTTAGAGGTGTAGATCTGTTGGAAGTGAGGGGTAAGCCATTCAAAGGCCCAGAGGTGTGTCCGACCAGACCCCCGGGGAGCCCCTAGTCCAATGGAGGAGCTGATGTCCGCCAGGAACCGTGGGCCTCCCTCAAGACACGTGCAGAGGCAGGAGACCAGAGTCGAAACGAAACGGAGAGGACGCAGAGCTGTCCCTCGGCGGCTGACGGACGTGACTGGCTGGAGGTCCCCCTGCCGCCCCCAGAGAAGAGGCTCTGGGCCCCCAGGGGCAGGCGTGGCCCCCAGAACAATAGCAGGGCTGGGGCCAGCCCCCGGGGAAGCCAGGACAAACACAGGGAGGATCCGAGGACTTCCTCGAGCTCCTCAGCGGCCGCCGCTGGCCGTGACTTCCAGCCCTGGCCATAGACCAGGTTTGTGGCCACCGTGGGGGCCGGATGGCCTCATCCTGGCTGTGGCCTTGCTCAGTGGCTGACCCCAGCGTGGCCGGGGTGGGGAGGAGGGAGCTCCCCGGCCTGGGAGGCTCAAGACCTGAGTTCAGGTCACTTGGCATCTCTGGATGTCAGTCCCCTTGTGTGTAACAGCATTCGTCCTTCTGAGGGTCTGACACTTGGCCCAGAGTTCACTGCTGCTCAATTCATCCAAGAATTTGCGATGGTGGTGCAAACGCTCTGCGCCTTGCTTGTGGGCCAGGCACCGTTCCCAGCTCTGATTATCAGCTCTGTTAATCTCCTGACGTCTGATGTATGCGTGGCTCCTACTCCGCTTTAAGTGGAGTAGTGGTAAGAGGAGATGTCTTGGGGGAAACGGCGGGGCAGAGAGGTTGACTTGTTCACGTCTACACAGCTTGTCGGTAGCCCGGGTGGCATTTGAGCTCGGGCAGCCCGGCGCCCAGCCTCGGGGCCCTGCGTTCTCCCGCCTCCTGTGGCTGCTGCTCTCACAGCACGTTAGGTCGCAGGGGGTGACAGGGATCCAGACCCTCCCACAGGAAGGGCGGCCCCATGAACCCCAACGGCAGTTCAAATCCCAGACGCAAGCACAGGCCAGCCTCTCCAGACCTGGTGTGGGGTCTTGGCTCTGCGCCCATAGCCAGCATGACCAGGGGCCAGTCCCTTCCCCCAGGA
>NW_011495042.1:6266987-6274535 GCF_000754665.1 Bison bison bison | reverse complement strand
AACCCGCGCTGCCCAGATGACCTCCCCAGAGGAAGCCCAGGGCGGCAGAGACCAGCGCGTCCCCCTGGTGCCTGGCCGGCCACCCTCTCCCCGCCGTCACAGGGGCGGGGAGGAGGCGCTGGCTTTGTAAGTTTCCAGCGCACTTGGGCTGCAGGGCTTTTGGGTCGCGGGCTCAGAGCAGCCACGGAAGTTTGCCAGCAAGAGTGGAAAAATACCGCATCCTGGCACAGGGCCCCTGCCAGAGACCCACTGGTGGCGGCTGGCAGAGCCGCTCCCACGGGGATCCCGAGAGTCACCAGGAGGCTGAGAGGATGGCGCTCAGGGGCTGGGCCTTGGCAGATTCTGCAAAACAAGGGTGTCCTGCCAGAGAGGCCGCCACGGCGGCGTGAGCAGGTGGGCTGTGCTGCCCTGGGCGTGGGGAGAAAGCGTGCACACACAGACACACACAAAGACATACTCACACACACAGACACAGACAAACACAAGACACACACAGACACAAACACAGAAAAACACACAGACACAGACATACACACAGACACACACTCAGACAGACACACACACTCAGACACACACAGACACAGACACACAGACATACACACAGACACAGACACACACTCAGACACACGCAGACACACAGATACATAGACACATACAGAAACACACACAGACACAGACACACATACAGACACACACGCACACGCCAGCCAGCCTGGCCCAAATCCCTCCTCTGCCACCGGCTGGCCCTGGGCCCCTGATGCCTCTGTTTCCTCATCTAGAAAACGTAGGTGACAGTCTGCTCCTTGCAGTCGTCAGGATGAGTGTTATACAGCGCCTGGCACACAGCAGGCGCTGCAGAAGTGCTAGGGAAACGAACGTGTGGAAACAAGGGAACCCACCCCCACCCCCACTCCACCCTGGGAGGCGTCCTGTGTCCCTGACACAAAGCCCCCCGGCCCCCGCCCGCCTGCCCAGCCCGGGGCCCCCGTGCGCTTTGAAGTGGCAGCCTCTGCCCTCCGCCCTCGCCCGCCGCTGTCGGCATCATTGTTCTCCGCGTGGGCCGGGGCCGGGCCCGAGCAGCCTGCGGGCCGGCCATCTTCCTTTCGCCCCTTCTGTGGCTTCCTGGCCGGCCCCGCCCTCCACGTATGCCCGCTGGTTCCCGGGACTTGGAGGGCTCTCCTGTCTTCTGGAGCGGCCTGTAGGGCAGTCAGGGAGAGGGGCGTCCAGGGAGGGCATGGTGGGGGCGGAAGGAGGGCGGCCCTTCTACCCCCGCTCCTCTGGGGGGCCCACCGCTGGGCGACCCAGGACGCGGAGGCCGAGCCGCCCCTCTGGGAGGGCCCCGGGTACGGACTCCTCAGCAGAGCTGGAGGGAACTTCAGAGCCCCGCTGGTTCAGGTGGGGACGTGGAGCCCAGAGAGGGGCTGTAGCTTGCCCAGGGTCTGACAGCCAGCCTGCCCCAGAGCCCGATCTCCGACCTGAGCCCTGGAGCCTTGGGATCCTGCTCTTGGGGAAGACCAGACAAACTGCAGACATCGAGGGGCTCTTTCCTGCTGTGCTCTTGCCGCTGAAGCAGGTTCTGGACCATCCAGCTCTGCCGCCTGAGTGCTGGGTGACCCGTGGGCAAGGGCTGGCTCTGTGGGCCGCAGTTTCCCCATCTACAGGACGGGGTCAGGGCAAGACCCACTGAGTGCAGTTACTGCACGGGCATCTGCAGCTGGCACACAGGAAGCGCTCGGTAAACCCTGGCTGCTGGCACTGGCCCAGGGCAGCTGAGCCCAGCGAGCCCTGAGAGCTTCCTTCGCGCCCTTTCAAAGCCCACTTCTAGTTGTTTCTACTCAAAGGGATGGCAGCTCCATCCGAGAACTGGCTCCACCCAGGCTTCCCGCGGCAGCTGGGCAAGGTTTGGGGCTCTGTCACCCTCCGCCTCTGTCTGTTATCTGGGTCCCGGGAGTGCCCCATACTGTCCTGGCACTGTCCTCTCCCCCAGCGCCGCGAACCTTCATCCTGTTCTCTGGGCCTCAGTTTCCACACCTGGAAAATGGGTGCATTGGCCATGCAGCGGCTCCTCCCTGGTCCCCCGGCCCCCTCAGAAGGAGTTGGGGGCTCCGTGAGCTAGTCTCAGCATTTCTGATGGTCACTATGGACTTTCGCATGTCCTCCACCACACACCAAGATGCCCTGTGCGCAGTGGTGGTTTGAAGATGTCTGGGAGCCCCGCCCAGCTCCTGTTTGTCCTTCGTCAGCAAGGCGGCCAGCACACACTGATTTGGGGACGTGCTGAGCATGGAGTGGGCTGCTGCTCAGGAGACCTGGCTCAGCCAGCGCCCGGCTGAAATAGCAGGATTTCACTGTCCGTGCCCCCGGACACCTTTGAGCCCTGCTCAGGCACATGCCCCCTCCTGAGGACTTCTTGTGCTGGAGTGAAAGTTGGGAAAATCCAATCTGTAAACGGAGGCCACAGGAGGTTTGAAGGCCGGTGCTTTGGGGACAGGCCGGGAGAGGAAGTAGGGCAGGGCCCTCGGGGATGGAAAGGCGTGGCCTGGGGCATCTGTGGTCCCCGCCTGGCGTTGACCTCACCCTGCCGGGGACGTGAGGCACGACCCATCCTGGTTTCCTCTCCAGAAGTTCCCCGATGCTTCCTGCTCAACCACCCGGTCAACAAAAGACCCCCTTCTCTGCACGTCTAAGCAGCCACCTGCCTTGTGCTGTTCTGACCACGTTGTGAGCGCCGTTCCGTTGCATCCTCGCCTTGCCCATTAGTGAGGGCCTTTTGTTTCTCTTATCCCCATTTTACACACAAGGCCGCAGGCCCAGAGAGGGTAAGCGTCATGGCCGAGGTCACACAGCACACGAGGGGATGGAGCGAGGATTCGAACCCACACTTACCTGGTTCTGAACCACAAGTCATACTAACGCTGCGAATGTTTAGTCGCTCATTCGTGCCGACTCTGAGACCCGGTGGACTGCAGCCCTCCAGGCCTCCCTGCGAACCTTAGCTGATGCGTACTACACGCTGTGGGCCAACCCCTGGGCATTCACCCACGATCATTTACTCTTATTGTGCATTTCCCTTTTTCCACCCACTGGAATGTCAGTTCCATGAGGGCAGGGACTGGTTCTCTGTATTTCCAGGGCCCTGTAAATATTTGCAGGATTCGAGTGTCAGTAAGTCTGTGTGTGAGGTGGGTACTTGCTTTACACCTAGGTTGCCGGTGAGGGGCCTGCAGCCCAGAGAGGGTGAGCGTCACGCCCCAGGTCCCTCAGCAAGGGCGGACCGAGCCTGGCTCCGGAGCGCCTGCCTCGGAGCGGATGCTGGGGCTCGACCAGCAGCAGGAGGGTCTGCTGAGTGGCTGAATGGCTCCCGCCCCTTGCAGGTTGTCTACTTCACGGCCACGTTCCCATTCGCTATGCTGCTGGTGCTGCTGGTCCGTGGGCTGACGCTGCCCGGTGCGGGCGCAGGCATCAAGTTCTATCTGTACCCCGACATCAGCCGCCTGGAGGACCCACAGGTACCGCGGGGCAGCGTGGCCTCCCTACCCCCCACCCCCACCCCCGGGGCCGGCATGCGGGGAGGAAACTGAAGCCTGTGCTTCTGGCCCAGATGGAGCCGGGGAGTACTCAGCCCTGGTACTTTTCCACTGGGCCCCGGTGGGTTGTTCATGGTGCCCGCCGGCCGTCCCGGCGGTGTGTATCTTTTCGTGATGAGGCCTCCCGAGGCAGGCCAATTATAGAGGCTGCTTTAGGCACGGCGCCAGGTAAGGCAGAGACGTCTCCGGAAGCTGGTCTCCTCCTCTGCCCACGGCAGCCTTGAGGCTGCATCGTGGGGGTGCCCTGGGCTGAGGGTGGAGTTCAGAGTTGTGACCTCTTAGAAGGTCAGGGGATAAACACTAACGGTCCCCCCCCACCGAGGCACTCAGCCACGTGGCCGCAGGGGTCGGAGATCTCACTGGCCCATTTCGGGACCTTTTGTCCCCAGGGTTCTCAGCCTTTAGGTTGTCCCCAAGGGCCTGTGCCACTTTGGGTCTCTTCCCCACGCCCTGGGTGGGAGGTTGGGGGCAAGGGCTCAGCCATCATCAGAGGACAGCTGGGAGACGGCTGGGCGGCCGTCAGGGGCTGCCTGCCGAAGGTTCTGGAGAACGGCTTTGCCTGCATAATCCATCCGGGAATTCCTCCCACTTCCAACTTGGGCGGGGATCCCCAGACAATAGCAGTGACCATAAGGATAGCAGCCTTACCGTGTGTCTGGCGCTAGGCTAAATCTTAACTCTTTGAACCTCCAAAAAAAAAAAAAAAAGCACTGTGGGGCAGAGGAGCGGAGCCCACAGTACAGGTGTGAAAACCGAGGCTCCGGGAGTCATATTTACTTGCCCACGATGATTCCGTGGTTGGACTCCAGGTGCCTCTGCTTCAAAAGCAGGGCCTCTTAACCCTGATGCTCAGTGAACTGGGGTTGGGGGGCTCTTAGACTTCTGGGGTTCTGCTTGCACCCTGGATTCCAGCACAGATGCTCCAATCGCATGGAGAATCTGCACACCTCTAGGCGGAGTCCTCGGGACCCACGCCGCCGCCTCCAGGAAGCCGGCTCTGACGACGCTTCTTGTCTTTTCTTCGCCACCCTCCCCCGCCCCCGCACCCTTCCAGGTATGGATCGATGCTGGGACCCAAATATTCTTCTCCTACGCCATCTGCCTGGGGGCCATGACCTCGCTGGGGAGCTACAACGAGTACAAGTACAACTCATACAGGCAAGTGTTGCGCCGGCAGGCCTGGTGGGCCTTAGAAGTGATGATGTTTAAAGAAAAGAAAAAAGAGAAGTTAGGGAGCGTGGCTTCCTTGTGTTGTGAATTAACTTGCTCCCTGACATATGTGTAACATAGGGACTGTATGCTGCTGGGATGCCTGAACAGTGGTACCAGTTTTGTGTCTGGCTTCGCAATTTTTTCCATCCTGGGCTTCATGGCACAAGAGCAAGGGGTGGACATTGCTGATGTGGCTGAGTCAGGTATGGTGGTGTTGGTGGCAGTGGTGGTGGGCGCTGCCACCTAGTGTGTGAGCCGAGTACTGCAGGCATGAAGCCAGACCCCCGCCCAGGGGGCTTTGCGGGGGGATGAACCTGGTTTCTGAAATGAACCCCGACCCCACCCCCTTCTCGCACCACGATGTCCCCCAGGTTTCAAAGAGTTCAAAAGCTAAATTGGGAACATCGTCACTGCGGTTTTGCCCCAGGGACGGCAGAAACATGGGGGCTGGTCAAGTTGGGGAACATTCAGCACTTCTCAAGTGGTCTTTGCCCTACACCACCCACTCCCTGTCCTTCCCTATAGCAAACTCCTGGTTTCAGCAACAGAAAGCACTTTCCCAGCTCAGGGGCAGGGCAGCCACCCGTCGGCAGCCCGTCGCCACCTTCTCAGCTTGGGTTTCTGTATTTTGCACTTTGCCCTAAGCGACCCCTTCATTCACCCCACCACCGTCTCCTGTTTGACTGGGTCGGTCTCTGCCCTGTGTCAAGCACCCACCGTTTTTGCCCGGGCTGGGGAAGGACCGGGTGTGACAGGCCACCCTCTGGCACAGTGACAGATTCAGTCTGGGGGTAGGTTGTGGGGACCCCTCCACCCCTCGGGGGTGTGGGCTCCATGGGTGGGACACCCCCCGCCCCCGCAAGACAGCTGCAAGTGCAGATAGTCTTAGGGTCAGAGTCTGCAGAGCCTGGAGGCTGAGGCTGGGATCCTGGGGTTCCAGCAAGATAGTTCTGGAACCTGAGAACTGTGAGGGCTTCAGCTGCCAGGACCCCAGAGCCTCAGAAGCCTAGGTGCCCAGTTCTAAGAGGTGCCCCCCACGAGCTCCAGGTCCTGGGCCCGCGGCTTTGAGCTGCTGGGCTTCCGTGTGGTGCTGAGAACCTCACTCCCAGGACCCCTGGGGTCCGCCTTTCCTGCTCCTCTGCCCTCCTCCCCTCCTGCCCAGGTCACCCAGAGGGCGGCTGTTGCTCTTCTGCCCAGCCTGACCTCCCGACTTGCCAGGACCCCTCAGGGGTCACCGAGGGGCAGGTGAGGGCCCTGGGCTGAGGCTTCTCTCAGGGCCAAGAGGAGACTGCGAGGTCCTGACTGTCGGGGCCCAGACTGGAGTCCTTGCCCTTGTTGGAAACACAGGATGGTGTCCTGGTTCCCCAGCCGGAGCCCCTAGTACTGGGGCTTCGGGACCTCGCCATCGTGTATTCAGGGGTCAGCTTCACCCCTGCCACCAGCAGCTTGAGAGCAAGGGCTGCTCAAGGTCGGATCTGCGGTGTCCTGGGCAGGGTGCCCACCAGAGGCTGGACAGGCCCCTCTCATGTGAGGAGGTGCCCCCTCCGGCCTCCCCGTCCTACCCTGCATGTGTGTGACGGCCTCTGGCCCGTGGTGTGTGAGCCTCTCAGAGCCCCAGGCCCCACTTCCCCCCACCCGGCCCCTCCTCCTACACCTGGTGCCGCAGGGCAGTCCTGGCAAGCCCACGCTTTGGTCCCATGCTCCTCTGCCCTGTCCCGGGCCCCAGATCAGACCTTTAGACAGAGTTTCCTTCCCTGGGAGCCCCCAGAGGCAGGCCAGAGACTGAGGGACACAGGAAGTAGTTGCAGAAGTGCAGAAGCCATGCCTATGTGGGAGTTTGGCAGAGTGACCGAGAGGAGACAGTTGACACCCCTTTGCACATGGCTTTTCTTCAGCCGAGGGCTTGCCAACCAATTCTGATTGGTGGGGAATGGCCAGGAGCGTGGAGGGAGTTGAGTGGTGGGAGGTCATCTGTCGGTACATGAAACAGATCCTTGTCTGCGGACAGCTAGGTACTGTAACCTAGTCTTCACCGTCAAGCTGAGTTGTGTCTTATTCCCGTCCACTTCAAAGACCTTGTCGTTTATTCCCCACGGTGATGTCTGAACAGCCAACACATCAAGGGTGATTATTTCGCTAATAAGCTTTTTATCAAGCGCCACGTTGAGCAAAGTGCATTGGAACAAGATAATCTTTTAGCCATGAGGTGTGGACATTGCGAATGAAGCGTAGCGTGGGCGTCTCTGCTGCCCCAGGGGCTCCAGCGGCTGCCACATCCCCTGTCCTCTCTCTTCAGTCCCCTTGCTTTCCGAGAAGGGTGCTCACACCCTCTCCCCGAGGCTGGCTCGAGAAAGGCAACACACTGAGATACAGAAGTAGCTGTTGAGAAGCTTCGGGGCCCAGCGGGCAGGCGGGGGGGGGCTGGGGTGGGGGCCCCATTTTACATCTGTCTCGCTGCGGCTGGGTCGACCCCTCCCAGTGCCGCCTACGGTCAGGCCGGAGCTGACGCGGGGGTCCCAGGGGGCCCCAGCCCCATGGAGACGAGGGTCCTACTGCAGCTAGGGCTTTGGGGCTGGGACGAGCGCCCTCGCACCCCTCCTGGGGGTTTTCCACCATCGCCTCTGAGGACACGGTCATGATTATGGTTGGACTTTGCTTACATCGGGGTGGACTCTGGGCGTAAAGCGACTCACCCTCGCCACCACGCGTGTGGTCAACGCCGTGCGATGTGGTTTCTGGCTGCAATTCA
>NW_011495042.1:6262991-6266887 GCF_000754665.1 Bison bison bison | reverse complement strand
TTTCTTTCTTAGACCATTCATTTTGTTCCCGACCCCGTTTTACTGTTTTAAATATCCTGTCCTCCAGCCCTGCTTGTTTCACATTTCTTGACTTTTTTTTTTTTTAGTTTTGGATTTTACTTTATATTTTTTCTTTAGCCCAAGCCCTTCTCTCTTTTGCGGCTCCCGACCCTCTGGGGGACCCACAGGTCTCGGTTACAACTCAGCCCTTCCCCTGGTTGTCTTCTCTGAGGCCCAGCTGGAGGCGGGAGGGGATGTTTGCAATTGGAGGCACCCCCAGAGCTGGTAGGAATTCTCCCTGCATATATGTCAGAGCACCCCCTGGAGACCAGAGCCCTTTGCCAAGGAAGTGGCCCCAGCACCCGATAATCTGAGCAGGAGAAGCCTCCTTGGGGTTCACTTATGGGAGCCTGCCCCCCACCCCTGCGGGGAGACTGCCCCCTGAGGGCATGTGGTGATGTGGAGAGAGGAGGTGCTGGGCGGAGGACTGCACAGCGGCCAGGGGGCTGCCCGCCTGGCGTCTTACCCTGCTCACCCCTCCCTCAGCTTTGGGCCTCAGCTGTCATGGTGCTCGGGTGGGTGCACAGATGCATCCTGAAGACACGTGGGCCCCGCAGGGCGTGGTTCTGGCTTCTTTTTTCTGGCCACGCGTTCATTGATTCAGTGGAAAGCTTTTCTCTGCAAACCGGGATTGGTGGTCAGATAACCGGAGCGCTCCCTGGTTTTGCTTCCTTCCAGCAAACATTGGTGTGGGTATCTGGTTTTGGGGGGGAGCCCCTCCTTTCCCCAGCTGGCAGACCGAGTCCCAGCTTGGTCCCGTCTCCCACCCCCATAACTGGTGTCCACTCGGAACGTGGCGCCTGGGAAGGCCAGCGGTGCTGCTGCGTAGGAGACAGATGCTAAAACGGGCCCCCGCCTGAGCCCCGGCGCGTCCCACCCCAAGTCAGAACAGGCCTGGTCTCTCACCCCAGGCGGGCCCCTGCATCGGGGACTGGGTAGACCCGCCCCAGACCCCGAGTGTCTTGTGTGGCTCCGGGGCTCGGGGCAACTCGGGCACTGATGACCCCTCTGCCCACCCCCCCATCTTCTCTCCCCTTAGGTCCTGGCCTGGCCTTCATCGCCTACCCGAAAGCCGTGACGATGATGCCGCTGCCCACATTTTGGTCCATCCTTTTTTTCATTATGCTTCTCTTGCTTGGACTGGATAGCCAGGTATGTGCAGGGTGAGGGGATGGTCCCCAGGCGGGTCTGCCCCTGGGCGAGGGAGGAAAGGCCTCCCTCCTCGGACACCTGGTTCTGGCAGAGCCTCCCTCTGCGCTGTGATGAGCTGGTTGTAACCCCCAGCACACACACACACACATACACACACACACACACAGCACCTCACGTTGCGCCTGCAGCAGCTGCAGCCAGCGAGGGTTCCTGGACCCCGGGGGAGGGAACGGCCCAGGGCGGCAGCAGGATGTCATCTGCGCCAAAGCTCAAGCCTTTGACCTCAGCGGGGGAGAGACAGCCTCGGGTGCAGGCCCAGGGGTACAAGGAGAAGGTGAGACCACAGCTGGTGGCACGCGCCGCGGAGCATGGAGCCCCCGCGCAGACCCCGGCGGGACCCAGCACACGGGCCGTTCGGGCAGGCGCCCGACACGGCTGTCTGGGGTGCGAGTGGCCACTGACAGTCCTGAGTGTGGCCACGGAAGCTGGAACCGGGCTGTGCTTGCCACCTCCTGGGGCACGTGGGTCAGTGAGCTTGACCCCCACAGGGAAACCGAGCCCCCAGAGCCTCGCTTAACCACCCCCCTGCCATCCCCACACAAGCAGGACCCCCCACTACCCTGTCGTCATTCCCTGCACCTCTTAACCCCCATGTCCCAGCCCTCCAGGGCTTAAGCCTCCCCTCTCCCCGGGGTGTGTCTGTGTGTGTCAGCCGGGGCTGCGTCTGCCTTTGGAGTAACTCAGTCCCAGGCCCACTTGCCCCCATGGTGTTGCTTTGTTGAACACGTTTCTTCCACCCTCGCCTCAGTTTCCTCATCCAGTAAATGGGTATGATTGAATCTTCCTTGCCTTATGTGAAACGCCAGGCGCGTTTCCTGATAGGGAGCAGTCAGCCCGGAGAACATTAGAGCAAGCCCCTGGGACACCTTTCCCCGGAAATAGGCATGTTTTCACTGAGGCCTTATCGAGAACACAGGTGTGGCTCCAAGAGGGGACGGTTGGGGTGTGCAGGGCGGGCTAGTCCTGTGCCCAGGGCCACCCAGGGGCCTCTATCCGAGGTCAGTCACTGACAGGCAGCCTCGTGTGCCAGCTGGGGGTCCGGATGCCTCACAAAAGTCTGGTCAGCTGGGACCCTGCGAGCAGTGGGGGCTACACCCCTTCAGGAGAGAACCTTGCCCACCGTCCATCTCTCAGGCAGTGGCCTCGAAGCCAGTGAACAGATGGGCCCCCGGGGACTCAGGACCTGGGAGGTGGGAAGTCTCAGAAGGTCAGGCAGGGGAGAGAGGGCGGTCTGCTAGCAAGGTCCAGAGCAGAGCGGAGGGTTTGCCAGAAAGAAGACCAGGATTAGCAGATAAGACCGAAGGAAAACAACTGGGAGACGGGAACAAAAATAACTGGAGTGGTTGTTGATGAACTTGAGCTGTGTAAACAGCAAGAGGACTCCATCCATCACCCCTGGTTAATGAGCTTGGCCTTCGGAGGCCCCCGGCAGCCAGCTTTTATAACCTCTTCCAGAGCTCTCAGCAAAACCCAAAAAAGAAAACAGAAAGAGGTTAATAAATGACAAAGCAGGCCATCTCCAGACTGGCCTCTTGGGCGGTGGAAGGGGCATGGGTGGGTATTCATTAGCTTTCCCCTGGGAGGCAGGTGGGGCCTGGTGGAGGCTGTGCGCCTCGGAGCCGGGCCCCCCACGGCCCTTCACTTCGGGAAGCCTGAAGCTCTCCAGGGCAGCGTCGCCCTGAGCGAGCTCTTCTGGTTCAGAGTGTGGAGCTCGCAGCACCAGACGACCTGCCTAATTGATGCACCAGGAAGGGGCGTGGTGGGATTTGAGCCCTGGGATCCCTCCACTGCGCCTGTGTGAACTCAGAGACGTGGGGGAAGGTTTTACAGATACACCAGCACTAGCCGTGATAAGGGCCCTACCCTGTGAGGTGTCCACTTGGACCAGGCTTCACGTGTCACGTGTGGGAAAATCCCATAACGTGAGACTGACCCTCTTAGCCATGTTTAGGGCTTCCCCAGCGGCTCAGAGGTAAAGAACCTACCTGTAAAGGAGGAGATGCTGGTTTGATCCCTGCGTCGGGAAGATTGTCTGAAGAAGGGAATGGCAAACCCCTCCAGTATTCTTGCCTGGAAAAATCCCACTGGACAGAGGAGGCTGGCGGGCTACAGTCCATAGGGTCGAAAAGATTCAGACACGACTGAGCGACTGAGCACCCATTTCTAAGTGTTTGTTCAGTGCATTAAGGACACTCACGTTGTCGTAGCCATCACCAGCATCATCTCCAGAGCTTTCTCATCTTCCCAAACGGAAGTCTGTCCCCACCAAAACCCCCTTTTCCTCCCGCTGCCACCCGGCTTTTAAGCATCAGCAGGATGCTCTCACGTTAGAGCGAAGGAAGCGGAGGCTCTGAGAAGGCAGGGCTGTGTCCCTATTAAGTGAGTCAGGTCTGGAGAGGTTGGTGGAGGGGCCGTGGTGCCCCCCAGGGCCGCAGCGGACTCGGCAACGAGGGGCTTATGCCGGTATTGGCCCTGACTCTCAGTGACCCTGGATCTGCCGTCTTTGATTTTCAAATCTCAAAAAGGGAAAGAACCTTTGTCTCTGACTCCTTTACAAGGTTAACGTCAAAGCTGCCGGTCTGCTCTAGTTCACTGGCAGTTTAGACTCAGCACCCCTTTGGCTG
>NW_011495042.1:6258179-6262891 GCF_000754665.1 Bison bison bison | reverse complement strand
GGCTTAGACCTCTGATTGATGCCTCAGCACCCCTTTGGCTGAGGCATCAATCAGAGGTCTAAGCCCCTGCCCCCTGTTCTCTTGGGACCCCTTCCAAGAGCTTCTTGGTCGTTGTTTCTCTGAACTCCCGGCCCCGTTGAGCTCACGGGAGGGACCTGCTCCCACGTGTGTGTGTTCCCTGATCCTCCCTTGATGCTTCCAGAGAAGTCGGTGGTTGGCCATGTCTTGCAGGAAGGCTGTGGAAGCAAACCTCCCAGTGTCTGCCCCAGAGGGAAGAGCCGACGGGTTGAGGTTTCAGCGTTTGGATGTCGAGTGGACTCTGATGGCCTCAGAGGGCGTGTTGCCTGGCCGAGCCGTTTGGCTGTGGCCACTCCAATTAAAAAGCGTCAGCGTGCCCTTTCACCCCAAACTGTACCTCTAGACTGCTGGGCTGCGGATGGCGGTGCCTACAGACAGACATGGTCCTGCCCAGGTCGGCCGCCACGGGGGCTGGAATCCGTCTGCGGGGCACCTTCACTTGAGGTCATGAAGTCACAAAGATCCTTGTGATCTACATCCACAGGACGGGGTTAACGCCCCTGTGTGAGAGCAGAGGCGGCTCTGTGGACCGATGTGGAACGTCCCCCACCCCGGGATAAATCGCTGGGTGCAACGATGGGAAGGTTTAGAAAGACCGAGGGTCACCCTCGAAGGTTACCTATGGACTGGCCTTTCCATCACCTCTGGGAGCCCAGGGACGAGTTCTGGGGGTCACGGGCAGCCCTGGACTCACACACATGGGCCTGTGGGCGCGCACACAACGTGTACAGAATCCCCCCGTGGAGCCCACGGGGCCCGCAGGGTTAAAGACCACCGAGTGTCTTCAGTCTGGGAACTGAAGCCCAGACCTGCCTGGGTCACCACCCACAGGTCGCGTGCTGCTGTGTACCTGGCCCGGCTGGGTGCCCAAGGCCCAGAAATGGGGGTGCACACCTTCGGCTTCCAGGAAAAGCCAGACCAAGCGGGAGGCTGCCCGCGCTGACACACCGGTCAGCAAGTGTGCCGGGCGGAGGGGCCTCAGGCGCGTGGACAGAGCCCTGCGGAGCCCGCCAGGCCCCGCCCAGGGGCAGGACGCAGCACGCGGAGCCCCTCCTCGGCCTGGACGCGACCCCGCCCCTCTCTGAGCCCAGGGATGCTGGCCTGCTGCTCATGGCTCTCCTTCCCTCCCCAGTTTGTGGAAGTGGAAGGACAGATCACGTCCTTGGTTGACCTGCACCCGTCCTTGCTAAGGAAGGGCTTTCACCGGGAGATCTTCATCGCCTCCATATGCTGCGTCAGCTACCTGCTGGGGCTGACCATGGTGACGGAGGTAGGTGGCTCCCGCCTGGCACGAGGGGACCACACCGCCTCCCTGCCGCCCCCCTGCCGCCCCGCCCAGCGGCTGCGTGAGAGGGCCCGGCCGACTGAGGTCGTCCCTCCTTTGGGGGTCCCACCCCACCCAGGGGCAGCAGGCGGTGACTCACGACCCCGCCCTCCAGCCAGACGCCCCGCACCACTGCCCTGTTACCCTGGCAACACCGTGGCCACCTGCTGCCCCCCGGCCCTCCTCCTCCCGAGAAGGGAAGGGGCGCTCCGGCTGAAATCCCCTTGACAGCAGCTCTGTCCTCACTGCTGTGGGCAGTGGCCCTTCTCCGGCCGGCCTGCAGGGGAGCCGAGCGTGTGAGCCTAGCTGGGGCCGCGGGCTCATCTCCCCCAGCGCTCACCACCCATCTCTCCTTACTCTCCAGCACAGGGTTGCATTCGACCCCCAGATCAGGTTTTCACGTCCCCAGTCTTCCTTCCTGGAACTCAAAACAAATGCGTTTCTCTAAGTGTCTGTAAGAAACACCCCCTGAAAGGCAGATCACAGGTTCACACGCCGAGCAGCTCGGTCTCACTGAAGTCTTCTCTGTTGGCCACCGGGGGTTTTAAGCCCCTCCGTTGGAAACAGGCTTCAGCGAACCCATTTGTTTTTATGCTAAGAAAGACATGTTTTGCTTCCGTTTCTTTCTGTGTGTGTTTTTAAATTAAGTTTTTACTTTTTGAATTAAATTTGTCATGCCTGGAAAATCCCATAGATGGAGGAGCCTGGTAGGCTACAGTCTATGGGGTCGCAAAGAGTCGGACACGACTGAGTGACTTCACATTCTAGGCATCTTTTAACACAGTTATCTGGTCCTCACGGCCTCTGCCCAATTTCTACCCCCCGCCTTGGGCTTTCTATTTCTTGTTGACAGACCAGAACTCTTTATATATGGAGGGACTTAGAGGCCAAGTAGCAAGTTCTCCTCTGGCTTTCTCTCCGCAGGGTGGCATGTACGTGTTTCAGCTCTTTGACTACTACGCAGCTAGCGGTGTCTGCCTTTTGTGGGTGGCGTTCTTTGAATGTTTTGCTATTGCCTGGATATATGGTGAGTAGAGACGTTTGCCTACTTTTCTTGAGTCTCCCCTTTGGGCTTCTTTCTTTAGAAGCTCCAGAAACAGAATTCTCGTGGGAATTTCATTTTGAGTCAAACACAAAGGCTGTTCCCTGCCTGGACCCTTCCTCTCCAGGCTCCCCTTTCACCACAAATATGACCGTAGCCATGTGGAAGCTTCTCCCCAGGCTGAAGGTTCAAGGTGTGACCGGATGCCTTGACAGACACAGAGCTTGGCCTTTGAGGGGTCTGTCTTTGATGAAGCACCCCTGGAGTCCAGGAATGGTCCATTCTGACCTTCTTGAGTCCTTGGGATGGCCACAGCAGGATTTGGGACTCTGCCTGAGGTGGCCGGTATCTACCCAGTGACCCATGAATATCAGATCCTTTCAGATAAACATGTGCTGGGTCTGTGTGGTGTGGAGGTGCACACACCTGGGTGAGGCCCTGGAGACACCCCCTCCTCGCCCCACGCTGACCCCACGGCCCTTGAGCCCCTGCCGTGAGGTTCCCAGGGCGGATGCTGTGTCTGGGACGCCGGATCACCGTCCGTCTGCCTCTGACTCTTGCAGGCAGCGATAACTTCTACGATGGTATTGAGGACATGATCGGCTACCGGCCGGGGCCCTGGATGAAGTACTGCTGGGCCGTGGTCACCCCGCTTCTCTGTACTGTGAGTGTCCTTCCACACGGCCGTGGGCAGCCGTCCCTACCCCAGGGCTCGACGGTTTCACCCGCCGCCCATTGGGAACTCGGCGTCAGTTCAGTGCTGGCCTCCGACAAACCCGTGTCAGCAGGGCCTCAGGGCCAGGGCCGGGCCGCCACTGTCCGCTCAGACCACGGGGAGCTCAGGGGGCAGACTGTCCCCCGTGTTTAGGAACCGGGTGCCGGGGGATCCCCCCCAGGGATCTCTGTCTCCAGGCCACTGTGTCCCTTTTTGTGGGGCCCCCGTGTCCCCATTTGTTAAACAAGGAGGCCGACCGATGTGGGGCTGAGAAGCGGTGACTGCGTAGGCCGTCACTTTACCCCCGAGAGCGGCTGTGCCCTCTTTTCATCTGAGCTACAAACTGCCCCTCACAAAATGCCAGCCACTGTAGCAGCCAGCGGGATTCCCAGATGGCGCCAGTGGTAAAGAACCCGCCTGCCGACGCAGGAGACGTAAGAGAGGTGGGTTCGATTTTCCCCTGGGTCGGGAAAATCCCCTGGAGGAGGGCACAGCCACCACTCCAGCATCCTTGCCTGCAGAGTCCCCGTGGACGGAGGAGCCTGGCGGGCTGCAGCCCGTGGGGTCGCACAGGGTCGGTGCAAGTGAAGCGACTTGGCACCTGGGCATACGCACACGTGTGCATGTTTGTGGTTCATCCTAAGGGCACGCTGAGGGTCCTGCCCAGCTCCGCCCGGGTGGTCAGGGGCACGGCAGGCGGTCTCTCTACCACTCGAGCCATGTGGGCAGACGGGATGCAGAGAAGATGCGGGAAGGTGGTCCCATGGGCGGGAGCAGCCTGCCCAGAGGTCCCAGGGAGCACAGGGTGGGGGGGGCTGAGACGCTGGGAGGAATCAGGGGAGCCGGAGCGTAGCCGTGCAGGAGGGGGCAGTGGGCAGGGGGCCAGGCATTGCTGGCCAGAGGAGGGGCTTGCGTCCAGAAGGCCCTGGGGAGCGGCAGGGGGTTCTGAGCAGGGCAACCGCTCCATCAGCAGACGGGGAAGAGTGTGGGCCCTCGGGTGGGCCCCGCCCTGGCCCCAGAAGCCCCTGACCGCCGCTTGTCTCCCCACAGGGATGTTTTATCTTCTCTCTTGTCAAGTACGTACCCCTGACCTACAACAAAGTCTACACGTACCCTGCCTGGGCCATCGGGCTGGGCTGGTGCCTGGCCCTCTCCTCCATGGTGTGTGTCCCATTGGTCATGGTCATCCGTCTCGCCCAGACCGAAGGGCCGTTCCTCGTGGTAAGCACCCAGGGCCCCCCAGCCTGGGGGATTTGGGCCAGGGGCAGGATGCTGAAGGCCAGACAGCTGTCGGTTTGCTATGTGCCCTGGGGTGCCGCGCTGGCCCTCTCTGAGCCCCAGGCCCCTCCCTGGCCCTGTGGCGTGGCTGAAGCTGCGGGCAGGAGATTGCGTGGTGGGAAGATGGGGCAGCAGCGGCACCTTTGCGGGCCAGGCAGCAGGCCAGGGGGCAGCGGCTTCAAATGCCAAGATGAGAGGCAGGGCTTCACCCCCAGAGCAGGGGGCCGGGCTGTTTCTGAGACAGGAGCTGGGGGGAGGGCTGAGCCCAGCCCACG
>NW_011495042.1:6257426-6258079 GCF_000754665.1 Bison bison bison | reverse complement strand
TCCCCCTTCCCAGACCGGTGGCCCTGATTGCTGCCGGACCCTCGGAAAGAAGCCCCCTCTGCACCGCGCAGAAGCTCTGGCTCCGGGGTCTCTGCCCCCGCGGGTCTCCTCCCCCCACTCCCCCACCCACCCCCCCGGATCCTGCCGCCATCCTCTCTGAAATTCCTCCAATAGTCCTGGAGATTGCAGGCCCTGGCTCTTTCCAAGAAATCCTTTTCTTAGACTTTCCCTTAACCTTTGGGCTTGGGCTGGCTCCAGGACGGCCCTGTTTTGTTCTGGGCTGTTTTTATTGTTATTCTCTTAAAAATCTGGAGCCAGGATGTCCGGGGGCCCTGGCTCCCTCCTGGGCTGGGCAGTTTCCTTGTGGGCACCTAAATATATTAGAATATTTTAACATATTTGGGAAGTGTTTATTTTAGCCCCAATTCTAACACAGCTTGGGCTGAATTAACCTGTTAAGTGGAGCCTGTGCTTCTCTACATAGCATTCTGGATTGTAATAAGGTATATCCAGGTTGGATTTTGTTGACCATTGATTTACTTGATAAATATTTTCAGAAATGATGAGAACATACAGGACTTTTAATTGCCTAAAATTAGATTTTTTATTTCTAATCTTTTACAGCAATATTGCTTCATTCAGAAGATAACCAT
>NW_011495042.1:6252821-6257326 GCF_000754665.1 Bison bison bison | reverse complement strand
CCCGAGACAGAGGAAGTAGGCAGGGGTGTGCCAGGGAGGAAGCCATGAGGCTGGGGTCTGTCTGGGCCAGGAAAGCCTCTGGGGTGTTCCTGCCGCACTGGGTCCATTGTGTTTCCTCAGAGGCCACAAGGAAGGACCCCAGGATTCAGCCAGAATGCTGAATAGCCCTCTCATTTATCAAAGCACCGACATAGTGTGCCTGGGACAGATCCAGCCCCTCCCCCAGGAATTTCCAGGAATTTCTCTTGCCACCCAGAGGCTGAGGGTTATTTGGAGGCATTGGATGGCAGTGCTGAGTGCTCAGCGCTCACAGCCGCCCCAAGAGATCACTGCCTTCTGTCCCTTGGAAGCCTAATTTTAAAATCCTGCTCCATCTCAAGTTTAGAGGTTTGGGCAGAGCGGGGTTGGTGTCGAGAAGGAATTCGAGGCCACTCCCCAGGTCACATCCGATCCTCATGCCCCAGACCCGACCTGACTGTTCCCCGAAGCCCCCTCCTCTGAAGGCAGCCGTCCCAGCTGGGGTGTCGGGGGACCAGGGGTGGGGTCTCAGGCACCATCCCAGGAGGTGGTCAGGCTCCCAACTCTGGTGCACCCCCCACCCCGGGTTATCAAAGAGATGTGGGCCTTGGCTTGCCAGATCTTGTGGTTTTTAAAGAGCAGGTAGAAATCTGGATTTTCAAATGAAATAGTGTAGCTTTTACCAAGCAGCTTTGGAGCCTTGTTGTAAACCTGAAGTGAACGTGGATGCCGAGACAGAGGGTTTCCTGTTAACCCTGCTTCCTCTTGAAGCCTCTGAATGGCCACCTGGCAGGAGGTGGGCTGGGTGGTGGGAGCCCTGGGTCAAGTCTCAGCTCTGCTTTGGTTTTCTGGGTGCCCTGAGAGGGGCTTTTTTTCCCCCTCACCCATCCTGTGATCAGGCAACCTGGGGAAGGACCAGCTGCCCTGCGTCAGGTGGGGGTCCAGCCTCTGGCCTCTCTGATGGGCAGGGCAGCGCAGATACAGGCAGCGTGGTCTCCAGGCCCCCAGCGGGGACGTGGAGAGGGCAGGACCTGTAGCTTGTGGAGATGGGGGAATTTGGGAAGGAGCCGTGGGAGGTTCAAGAGAGTCACCCAGCCTCGGGCATACAAACTGCAGAAACTCAGCTGCTTTGCAAGTCAGGGAGACAGCGGGGCCAGAATCCCGAGGAGGCGTGCTTCAGCTCTGTGGGGGAAGGAGTGTGGAGGCATGAGTCCCCTGGCGCTCAGCTGTGTAAAGCAGGACTTGGCCAAGGAAGCTACCCGCCGGGAGCTCTGCCCTCGTTCAGGGCCTGGGGCGCCTTGGTTCAAGGCCTCTGTTTGCCAGTGGATGAAAAATGGGAGGTGCAGAGAGGGCAGGGGTTTGGCGGAGGTCAAGCACACCGGCGGGATGCGGGGTGAAGAGGGAAACCGCAGGGCCTGGCCCGCCTCCCCACACCTGCCCCTTCCTTCTGCAGAGACTCAAGTACCTGCTGACCCCGAGGGAACCCAACCGCTGGGCCGTGGAGCGCGAGGGGGCCATGCCCTACAGCTCCCGCATGGCCGTCAACAACACGCTCAGGAAACCCACGCACATCATCGTGGAGACCATGATGTGAGCTCTCTCCGTGGACAGGCTGCTCTCCTGCTGTTTACTAACATAGATTCTCGTAGGACCAGGTTTACAGAGCTTTATATTTGCACTAGGGTTTTGTTTATTTTTTCAATTGTCACAGAAAATGTTACTCTGTGTGTGTGTGTGTGTGTGAGCGTGTGCACGTGTGTGTGTGCGTGTGCGGTGTTGGGTGTATGGGTATTTCCTTTTGATTTGGGGATGTTTTGTACAAAAAAAGCAAACCCACGGGCAGCTGTCCGGGGCAAGGCAGAACTTTCATACGGAATTAGATGTATTTTATGGGGACTTGGTAAAATTTTCTTTGTATTTTTTTTTATGTAGACACATAGAGATTGTCAAACACTTTTACCACTTGAATAGATCTTGCCAGCAATAGATCTCATTTTTAAAAGCAGTTCTTCGGTGCTTGTGCAGCTGGCAGAAAGTTCTGCCCCCCACACCCCACCAGAACACTGGGTGGGATTTTAAAGGTGTCGTACCCACAGACCTGGTTCAAGTGAAGCAAACAGCTGTCTGGCCAGACCCCGGGGGGCTGGACAGAGGAAGGTGCCTAGTGACGCTTATCGTAGCCAACAAGAGAGGTGCCCAAACCGTAAACCAACCCCTCAAGTAAAGGGACTCAGAGTCCACAGAAGGGGCCCAGAGGCGAACGTCTGATGCTGAGAGTGCCGGGAGCCCCTGCGTCAGGAGGGTCCCTTCTATTTCAGGATTGAGGGTGGACAGTCAGGGCGAGAGGGAGAGGCATCCTTCCCCGGGGCGTCCCCTGGAGCGAATGGAGGCTGGCCCCGCAGGAACTGGGGGTCTCAAGGCTCCAGACCTCACACGGATGGGTCTGTTGCCTTAGAAGGGGGCTCCTATCAGCTTCCGGCTGACCCCCCAGCTGGCATCTCTCAAAGCTGCCTGTAGGAGAAGCGTGATTGGTGAGGGGTGCGGGGTGAGCCAGTGGACCGAAGGATGTGCGCCCAGGTGCCCGGGAGGGGGCCTGGTGTCGGGGGAGGGAGTGCTCCTCCCCTCCTCTCTCCACCCTCAGCTCGTCCTCGTCTCCCAGAGGCTCTTGTTAAAGACCCCGGCCCAGGGCCACCCTGGCGCCTAGCAGGGAGCACTGGGAGCAAGCTGTCATCGGGGCGAGGTGCTCCCCACACTCTCCTGCGAGCTCAGGCACAGGTGCAGCCCACGCGGATCACCTGTGTGAGGAAGCGCCAACGCAGCGCTTTCTCCCCTCCCCTGCAGAAGCCGGGGTCAGGCGTGCAGTGGGTGGGACCGCGGCAGAAGCTGAGTCAGGGCAGGCACCCTCAGGCGGGCAGCCCACTCTGAACCAGGACGAAAGGCACCCCACCTTTAGAATCCTGCCCAGCCCGCATCTGGACCTAAGCTGTGCCATTTAAACAGACACTTCCAAGCCCAGAGTCTAAAGTAAACCGGAACAGCGTCACGCACGAGGGCAGTGATCGCCTCGGGGGCCGTGGAGCGCGGTCTGGGTCAGCGTTCAGAGCAGGGCTCTATGAGTCCTGGGACCCCCCTCCCCAACCCGGGGCAGGGCTGGGGCCTCAGGTGCCACCCTCCCAGGGGGCAGAGGGGACTCTGAACCTCCCATCTTTGGCGTGTGGTCGCAGTCCCCTGTCTCCACGGCGTATACTCTGCCAAACAGCACCCCATCCTGTTCCAAACCGTAGGCAAGTCTGTGTTCCCATCTCACTGTGTACTTATGGTTGCCACCGTGTCTAAGTTGATGGTGTGGTTTTTGTTTTTTCCTGGTTTTATCGAGTAGCAATGTGACCTCTTCTTTGTCTTATGGAACCTTAGTAAACTAACCACTGTCAGAGACTGGGGACAGGTCATGTGCAGGGGCTTGGGGGCCTCGGACCCCGGTGAAAGGCCACAGCGTTTCGGGATGGTTGGCAAATCGCAACATTCTGGAAATGGCCCGAAAAAGGCCCCTTCTTCTACGATTCCCAGACCAAATTCTAGACCAAAGACACACGCAGACCAAGTCCCCAGGCCCCGCCTGGAAGGAAGGTCAGCCACTCTCCCAAACCAGGTCCGGGGCACCTGGCCCCAGCCTCGAGCCTCCTGCCTGACCGCCTAGCTCTTGTGTTCCCGTAGAACTCAGCTCTGTGAGTACCTGGTGTAATGACGCGTGCCTCTGACGTCTCCGCATAAAGGAAACTTGTCACGGGGCTCACGAGTCTGGTTCGCCTGTCTCTGGGCAGCCCCCCTTCACCCCCAGCCGTGCTCTACCTGGGACGGAATTCTGATGTTTGCAGCCAGATCTGGAAGGGAGGCAAGAGGGAGGCTTAAAGGATGTTTCTAGGGGTGCAGAAATGGGGAAGGGCCCCAGGACAGTCTCACCCGGGGAGAGGAGCTGGGCCTGCCTGGGCCCTGTTCATTGCTGTGGTCCCCAGTGATGGAGGGGCTTCCTGGGTCCCCCAGTCAGCGCCCTCATTGGCAAAGGGGCACGTTCGCCTTAAAGACCAAAGACCAGCCTTATGGCAAAGGGCATGCTCTGTCCCCAGAGTCCGGGGACCCTGTGAGTGTCCTCAGGGGCCAGCTGGACCCCAAGCTGCAGTTCAGTGGGACTGGCAGCCCTGGCCTCCTTGGCCCCCCACCCAGCAAGCCTCTAGGAGCCAGGCGTTGGGAGCCTGGGAGATCCTGCAGGAGATGGCAGGATCTAGCCTGAGGCCACGTGGGACATTCGTAGCCATCACAGAGCCTTGGATAGTTTCTGGGCCCTGGGCAGCTCCCTCTGCAAAGCCTCTGGTCCCCCATTCTCACCCCAGGTCCCCCAGACGGTGGAGGAGGGCAGTGTAAGGGGAGAGGGGGTTCTTCTCAGCCTGACCCAGACTGCCCCATGTCCCCAGGTGCCACACAGCGGTCAG
>NW_011495042.1:6246942-6252656 GCF_000754665.1 Bison bison bison | reverse complement strand
CTCAGAGACTGGCCAGGAAAGAATCCAAGGGAACCCCCTCGAGGTGGCCAGAGGTCCCATCCAGCTCTCAGACCCAAGGTCGGGGGGCCAGGCCGTCCACGTGGACGCCGTGAATATCACTGTGCAAAAAAACCAACAAGCACAATACAACAAAGCTCAGGCATCAAAACTCGGAGAGGGGCGTGCACACCAGCAGCCAGGAGCAGCCCTGGTCCCCGGAGGGGCGCCCTCTCCAGGGGTGTCGCTGCAGACACCTTCTGCTGCGTTCCCTGGGCGGGGGGCTGCGGAAGCATCTTATTATATATGTGACTTCAAATTGAGATGTCCGCTTCATTTTTTTTTTTTACCCAATTAATTTTCAAATCCCTAGCAACTGTGACTGTATTTAGCACAAGAGAAAGCTGAGAACGTGGGTCCTTGCCTCCTTCCAGAAATGTCTGGTTCATCAGGACTTTTTTTGAAACTTCAAACTATTTTTAAGATATTTTAAACTTTTGTAAAAGAAAAAAAATATATCAAGCAACAAGAGACTCTTCTGAGGAGCATTTGTATTTGAATGAGATCCTTGGTATGTAATTCAGTCTCGCTGTATACAAGCTTTTGTGTATAAATGTTTTCTGATACAAACCCCTGTATTTTGCAGGGTGTTTCTTTTCCTCTTTGGCTTTTTAGATAAATATGTATATCAATATTTTAAATTCATCTTTGCTTTTTTTTTTTTAGAGGAGTTTGTAATCACCTTATAACATGAAAATAAAATTTCCTTTTAAAATCTGAAATGTGTGGTTTCCATTCTGACACAGCCATTTCTCTGTATGTTTAGCAAACTCTTTACCGTTTGCAGAGGGCTTTCAGCCCTGCCCCGGGGACATTCCTCAGAGCGCCGTGTTATTCGCTCAGATTGGAGACACTGAGGTGAATGTCGTGGAGTCCCAGCTCTGGTTGGAAAAGAATTTCCAGACACGGAGTATTTCAGAAAGGAGTGGGTTTATTAAGAACAGACAGCAGAGATAATGAAGGCGCCGCAAGCACCCGCAGAGGGCTGACGCCCCAGCAGACCAGGGAGAGCCCGTGCAAGGTTAGCAGCCAATTCTTAGTCTCAAGACAGAAAATTCCTGGCATTAGGTGATTAGTTGGGGCTTCCCTGGTGGCTCAGACGGTACAGACTGCCTGTGATGCAGAAGATGCAGGTTTGATCCCTGGGTTGGGAAGATCCCCTGGAGGAGGGCAGGGCTACCCACTCCAGTGTTCTTGCCTGGAGAATCCCATGGATGGAGGAGCCTGGGGGCTACAGTCCATGGGGTCACAGAAGAGTCAGACACGACTGAGCGACAAACCCTTTAGAGCAACACAGGCTGAGTGCCAGGGTGAGCGTTTCTGCCTAGTTTGCACTCAGGGGGCCTGCTGGTGATACCCAGGGGGGCTTTTGGCAATTGTGACGAAGGGGCTCCGCCCACTTCGGAGGTGACCTTGGTTCTGGGCTCTGCTTCTGTGGCCGTGGGGCGATTCTGCAGTAAAGAGTCAAGAGGGGACAGTTTGCCTCAGGACGCAGAAGTCCCTGAAAGTGTGGGCAGTGGAACTCAAGTCCCTGAATCCCTGGTCGGCTTCAGCAGCTTCTAATAATAGGGCTCGGCCAATCACCTGGGCCCGGGCGGGGTCATCTGATCGAAAGCGCCGCGGGCCCATCGGAGGTGCTGCCCACCACGCACTGGCACCAGGCACCACCCCACACTAACACCCTGGTCGGGCTCTGATCGCCACGGCCCGGGGGCGCTGAACACAGGGCGGCTGGTGAGAGACCAGCCCCGCCAGGAAGGGCCCCGGACACTGGGCCCTCAGAAGGGACAGCCGTCAGGACCCCGAGGTCAGGGTTGGTGCCGCTGCGGTTGGGCTCAGGAACTGTGAGCCCAGCCCGCTGGTACAGATGGGAGAACTGAGACAGGGAGACCAGCTGGCTGCCCTGGGGTCACGGGGCAGGGGACATCTGGGCAGCATTCACGCCCACTGGCCCAGCCATCTTTGTGAGTGTGCAAGGTCAGGGGGCTTGAGGGGTCTTTCCTCCCGCTCCTGAGACCAAAACAAAAAGCGAAACCCAAAAAACAGCCCTTCTCCCTAACTCCTGACACAGACACGAGGCTGGAGTAAAACCTCCCTCCCCGCCGCTTCTGGGCACCTAACCACGTGGCCTGTGTTTGTGTCCTGGTCCATCCCTGACTACCTGTGTAAACTCCGTAACCTCTCTGCCTCCAATCACCCCTTTCTATTGCTGGCGTGACGATGCAGCCGCCTCCAAGGCCGTTGGGAGAATCTGGAAGGGAATTTTTTCTTTTCTTTAGGTGGTTCAGTGGTATGGTAAAGAGTCCATCTGCAATGCAGGAGACAGAGGTTCCATCCCTGGGTGGGGAGGATCCCCTGGAGGAGGACATGGCAACCCGCTCCAATATTCTTGCCTGGGAAATCCCACGGGCAGAGGTGTCGCAAAAGAGTTGGACACGACTTAGCGACTCAACAACAACAAATCGTTAATTTGCAGCGTTGTGTGTCAAGTATAAAGCAATGTGATTCAGTTATGCACACACGCTTGCTTTTTCTGATTCTTTTCCATTGCAGATTATTACAAGGTACTGAGTACAGCTCCCTGTGCTATGCAATGCGTGTTAGTCATTCAGGCGTGTCCGACTCTCCATGGCCCCATGGACTGCAGCTCGTCAGGCTCCCCCGTCCCTGGGATTCTCCAGGCAAGAATACTGGGGTGGGCAGCCATTCCCTTCTCCAATTCTATACAGTAGGTCCTTGTTTATTTTATATATCGGTGTGCATGTTATTTGTTAATCTCAAACTCCTAATTCATCCCCTCATCCCCTTTTGTAAGCATTCACTTTGTTTTCTGCATCTGAGTGGATTTCCGTTCTGTAAATAACTTCATTTGTATGCTCATTATTCCACAAGTAAGTGATATCATCGGCTGTTTGTCTTTCTCTGGTCTCTAGGTCCATTCACGTTGTCGCCAATGATACTATTTCATTCTTTTTATGGAAGGTTCCCTTTTCTCCACACACTTCCCCGCATTTATTATCTGTAGACTTTAAAAAAACAAACCTTTTTTGGGAGTCTTAGTTGCATCCTGTGGGATCTTTCTTTGCGGTGCGTGGGCTGCAGAGCCTGCAGGCCCGGTGCTTGGCGGGACACAGGCACGGAGGCTGAGGCACGTGGGGTCCACACTGCACAAGCTCCGTAGTTGGCTGGTCGCACAGGCTCTGGAGTTGCGTGGGCTCAGGTGCCCCGTGGCCTGCGGGGTCTTAGTTTCCTGATCAGGGATGGAACCTACATCTGCTGCATTGCAAGGCAGATTCCCAGTCACTGAACCACCAGGAAGTCCCTGGACTTTTGAACGACGGCCACTTTGATTGGTGTAAGGTGATAGCTCACTGTAGTTTGGATTTGCATTTCTGTCTGACAATTAAGGATGTTGACCATCTTTTCATATGCCTGTTGGCCATCTGTCTTCTTTGGAGAAATAACTATGTTTTATGCTAAGACTGATTGGATGTGTTTTTTCCCCCATATTAAACTGTATGAGCTGTTTGTATATTTTGGAAATTAATTAATTAATTCCTTGTCAGTCACATCGTTTGCAAATATTTTCTCCCGGTCCATAGGTTGTCTTTGTTTGTTTGTTTACAATTTCCTTTGCCGTACGAAAGCTCTTAAATTGGATTAGGTCTCATTATTTATGTTCGTTTTTATCTCTATTACTCTAGGAGATGGATCCAAAACTACACTGCTGCGGTTTATGTCAGAGTGTTAGGCTGATGTTTTCCTCTAGGAGTTTTATAGTATATGGTCTTATTTTTAGGTCTTTACTCCATTTTGAGTTTATTTCTATATATGATGTTAGAGAATGCTCTAACTATGCGTTCTTGCCTCCTCTGGTGTGCGTTGGCTGGCCGCAAGTGTGCGGGTTTATCGCTGGGCTTTCCAACCTGTCCCGTTGATCGTCAGGCGTGTTTTCTGTGCCAGTGCTCCTGTGCTTTGAGACTGTAGCTTTGTAGAACTGCCTGAGGTCAGAGAGCTTGATTCCTCCCTCCTGACCCGTGCTTTCCCAAGATTGCTCTGGCTAACTTTTGTGGGTCTTTTGTGTTTCTATACAAACTGGAAAAAAAGAAAAAAAAGCGGTTGTTCTTGTTCTGTGAAAAACGCCATTGGGAATTTGAAAGGGATTGCCCTAACTCTTTTGAACTGTGGCGTTGGAGAAAACTCTTGCGAGTCCCTTGGACTGCAAGGAGATCCAACCAGTCCATCTTAAAGGAGATCAGTCCTGGGTGTTCATTGGAAGGACTGATGTTGAAGCTGAAACTCCAATACTTTGGGCACCTGATGCAAAGAGCTGACTCATTTGAAAAGACCCTGATGCTGGGAAAGATTGAGGGCAGGAGGAGAAGGGGACGACAGAGGATGAGATGGTTGGATGGCATCACCAACTCAATGGACATGGGTTTGGGTGGACTTTGGGTGTTGGTGATGGACAGGCAGGCCTGACGTGCTGCAGTCCATGGGGTCACAAAGAGTCAGACACGACTGAGCAACTGAACTGAACCGCCCTGCCTCTGCAGATTGCCCTGGGCGGTGTGGTCATCTTAACAAAACTGAGTCTTCCAGTCCGAGAACAAGGTAGACCTCTCCATCTGTTAGAAGGAGCCTTGCAGAGCACTCAGACGGTGCTGGGCTCACAGCCAGGCTGTAGGACCAGTGCCCCGTCTCTGTCTTGCCGGTCCAATCCACACCTCCTTCCCATCTCAGATGTGCCCCTAGCCTGTCCCCCCCCAGCCCTAAGGAGAACAGCAGTGCTCTGAGCACACGTCCGGCCCCCCAGCCACGCCGGTCCAGCCACGCAAACGCGCCTGATGTGACCCAGGGCCTGCCTGCACCCCTCCCAGAGATGGGGCTCACGCCATCCTGCGGAGCCGATGGCATGGCGGCACTTGCTCTGCCCACGCAGAGCCGTGGTGCCCCCAGCCAGGTCCACACTGCCCCCTGGGCTCCTCCTGCCCTGGAGGCCCGGGAGAGACTCAGGGGCGTCCCTGGGCCCCCACCCCCAGGCGAAAGGAGCTCCGTACAGCAGACCCACTGCTCACCCACATCAGTGGCTCCCCCTGCACCCAGGGTAAAATCCGCAGTCCCCAGCCAAGCCTCACTACCGCGCCCTGCCACCTCCAGCCCCGCACCCCTCCCTGGCCTGCTTTCTCTTCCTGGCCCACCGGGCTCCGTCCACCTGGGGGTCCTTGCACTTGCTGTGTCCTCTGCCTGGACACTGTTCCTCCAGATCTGAGCATAAATGTCACCTTCCTGCCCCGTGAGCTAAAACCCCCCTGGTCACTTTACCCTTGACCCTCTGTTGTTCCAGCCTCCAGGGCCCCCTGTCCCTCTTGGAATCATTGGTGGCCCACTCACTGGTAAACTGTCTTCCGTGAGGATATGAGCCCCCGCATGCACACAGGCCTTCGTCTGTCTCGTCTGTGCTGTCTGCCCAGGTGGGAGAATGAGGCTGTGTGTGTAAGCTTAGTTGCTATCTGTGTCTGAGTCTTTGTGACCCCATGGACTGTAGCCCACCAGGCTCCTCTGTCCATGGGATTCTCCAGGCAAGAATAGGTTGCCATGCCCGCCTCCAGGGGATCTTCCAGACCCAGGGATCGAACCCAGGTCTCCTGTGTCTC
>NW_011495042.1:6244703-6246842 GCF_000754665.1 Bison bison bison | reverse complement strand
ACTCCTCACCTGCTGAGCCACCCAGGAAGCCCAAGTACTTTACTACTTTTTGAGTTCATGAATTACTCAAGAGCAGGTGAGCTGTGACAAGATCCAAAATAAAGATGACTCTTGCCAGGCTGGGATGTTCCTTCTTCATTTTTTTCTTGAAGATATATTTTTTTTGATGTGGACCATTTTTAAAGTCTTTACTGAGTTTGTTACAATATTGTTTCCGTTTTATGTTTTGCTCCTTTGACTGTGAGCCCTGTGGGATCTTACCTCCACGACCACAGACAGAACTGGCAGGCCCTACACGGGAAGGTGGTCTTAACCACCGGACCGCCAGGTGAGTCCCTTTTATTTAAGCCGACGTATACTTCGCTTACAACATTATGTGAGTTTCTGAGGTACACAGACTAATTCAGATATATATACAATAGATATAGATATTCTTTAGATTCATTTCATTATAGGTTATTACATGATACTGAATTTAATTCCTAGAGTTATTTACTAGAACACTGTTGATTATCTGTTATATGTATAGTGTTGGTGTTCAGTCGCTCAGTCGGGCCCGACTCTTTGTTACCCCATGGACAGCAGCACGCCAGGCTTCCCTGTCCTTCACTATCTCCCAAAGTTCACTCAAACTCAAGTCCATTGAGTCAGTGATGCCATCCAACCATCTCATCCTCTGTCGTCCCCTTCTCCTCCTGCCTTCAATCTTTCCCAGCATCAGAGTCTTTTCCATTGAGTTGGCTCTTTGCAGCAGGTGGCCAAAGGGTTGGAGCTTCAACTTCAGCGTCAGTCCTTCCGGTGAAAGTCAGGGTTGATGATCTTGCAGTCCAAGGGACTCTCAAGAGTCTTCTCCAACACCACAGTTAAACAGCATCAATTCTTTGGCTCTCAGCCTTCTTTATGGTCCAACTCTCACATCCATACATGACCACTGGAAAAACCATAGCTTTCACTAGATGGACCTTTTTTGGCAAAGTAATGTCTCTGCTTTTTAGTATGCTGTCCAGCTTGATCATAGCTTTTCTTCCAAGGAGCAAACATCTTAATTTCATGGCTGTAGTTACCATCTGTAGTGATTTTGGAGCCCCCAAGAATAGTCTGTCACTATTTCCATTGTGTCCCCATCTATTTGCAATCAAGTGATGGGACTGGATGCCATGCTCTTAGTTTTTTGAATGCTGAGTTTTAAGCCAGCTTTTTCACTCTCCTTTTTCACCTTCACCAAGAGACTCCTTAATTCTTTGCTTTCTGCCATTAGGATGGTATCATCTGCATATCCGAGGTTATTGCTATTTCTCCTGGCAATCTTGATTCCAACTTGTGCTTCATCCAGCCCAGCATTTTGCATGATGTACTCTGTATACCATGTATGCAGGTCAGGAGCCAACAGTTAGAACTGGACATGGAACAACAGACTGGTTCCAAATCAGAAAAGGAATACGTCAAGGCTGTATATTGTCACCCTGCTTATTTAACTTATATGCAGAGCACATCATGTGAAACGCTGGGCTGGAGGAAGCACAAGCTGGAATCAAGATTGCCGGGAGAAGTATTAATAACCTCAGATATGCAGATGACACCACCCTTATGGCAGAAAGTGAAGAGGAACTCAAAAGCCTCTTGATGAAAGTGAAAGAGGAGAGTGAAAAAGTTGGCTTAAAGTTCAACATTCAGGAAACTAAGATCATGGCATCCGGTCCCATCACTTCATGGCAAATAGATGGGGAAACGATGGAAACAGTGAGAGACTTTATTTTCTTGGGCTCCAAAATCACTGAAGATGGTGACTGCGGCCATGAAATTAAAAGACACTTGCTCCTTGGAAGAAAAGTTATGACCAACCTAAACAGCATATTAAAAAGCAGAGATATGACTTTGCCAACAAAGGTCCGTCTAGTCAAAGCTATGGTTTTTCCAGTAGTCATGTATGGATGTGAGAGTTGGACCATAAAGAAGGCTGGGGGCCGAAGAATTGATGCTTTTGAACTGTGGTGTTGGAGAAGACTCTTGAGAGTCCCTTGGACAGCAAGAAGATCAAACCAGTCCATCCTAAAGGAAATCAGTCCTGAATATTCATTGGAAGGACTGATGCTGAAGCTGAAACTGCAGTACTTTGGCCACCTGATGCACAGAACTGAC
>NW_011495042.1:6243066-6244603 GCF_000754665.1 Bison bison bison | reverse complement strand
CTGGTAGTTGGTGATGGACAGGGAGGCCTGGCGTGGTGCACTCCATGGGGTCACAAAGAGTTGGATATGACTGAGTGACTGAACTTGAACAGAACTCTGCATATAAGTTAAATAAGCAGGGTGACAATATACAGCCTTGACGTACTCCCTTTCCTATTTGGAACCAGTCCGTTGTTCCATGTCCAGTTCAAATTATTGCTTCTTGATTTGCATACGGGTTTCTCAGGAAGCAGGTTAAGTGGTCTGGATTCCCATCTCTTGAAGAAATTTCCACGGTCTGTTGTGATCCACAGTCAAAGTCTTTAGCGTAGTCTATGAATCAGATGTTTTTCTGGCTCTTCTGTTAATCCCAAGCTCCTATTTTATCCCTTCACCCCATATTTCTCCTTTGGTGATCGTAAGTTTGTTGCCTATTTCTGTTTCGTAAATAAGTTCATTTGTATCAATTTTTCTAGATTTTACATTTAGTTGATATCACATAATATTTGTCTTTGTCTGACTTACTTCACCTAGCATAGTAATCCACAGGTCCGTGCATGCTGCCGCAAGCGGCATCATTTCATTCTTTTCTGGCTAGTAATATTCAACTGTGTGTGTGTGTGTGTGTGTGTGCGCGCGTGCGTGGCGTCTTCCTTGCCATTCAGCTGTCAGTGGACACTTAGGAGGCATTTGGGTCTTGGCTATTTGTAGGTAGTGTTGCAATGCATGTTGGGGAGCAAGTGTCTTTTCAAATTACAGTTTTCTCTGGTTATATGCCCAAGAGTGGGGTTGCCAGATCATAGGGTAGATGTCTTTTTAGTTTTTCCATAAAAACCCAAATACTTTGCTCCACAGTGGTGGTTACCAGTGCACATTCCCACCAACAGTATAGGAGGGTTCCCTTTTATCCAGGTCCTCACTCAACTATTGTTTGTAGACATTTATAAAAATTATTTTTATTGCAGTGTAGCCGCTTTATAATGCTATGTCAGTCTCTGCTGCATAGCAGAGTGAATTGGCCATATATGCCCTATTTTTGGATTTCCTTCCCAGTTATGCCACCAGAACAGATTGAGTAGACTTCACGGTGCTATACAGTAGGTTCTCATTAGTTACCTGTGTTACAAGATCCCCTGGAGAAGGAAACAGCAACCCAACCAGTATTCTTGCCTGGAAAATCCCATGGCTGGAGGCGCCTGGCAGGCTACTGTCCATGGCCTTGCTGCGAAGAGTTGGACACGACTGAGCAACTTCACTTTCATTCCACTTTCATACATAGCAGTGTATATCTTTAGTATACAGTCCACGGGATTCTCCAGGCCAGAATACTGGAGCGGGTAGCTGTTCCCTTCTCCAGGGGATCTCCCCAACCCAGGGATCGAACCCAGGTCTCCCACACTGCAGGAGGATTCTTTACCAGCTGAGCCACAGGGAAGCCCAAAAGTAAAGTGAAAGTCACTCAGTCATGTCCGACTCTTTGCAACCCCAGGGACTATACAGTCCATGGAATTCTCCAGGCCAGAACACTGGAGCGGGTAGCCTTTCCCTTCTCCAGGGG
>NW_011495042.1:6236908-6242966 GCF_000754665.1 Bison bison bison | reverse complement strand
GATTTTTCTGTAGCTCAAACGGTGAAGAATCTGCCTGCAACACAGGAGACCCGGGTTTGATTCCTGGGACGGGAAGATCCTTTGGAGAAGGGAATGGCTACCCACTCCAGTATCCTTGCCTGGAGAATCCCATGGACAGAAGAGCCTGGCGGGCTACAGTCCACAGGGTTGCAAAGAGTCGGACACGACCGAGCGACTTCACTCCTGCGAGTGTATGTCTTTAAGTGCCAGTGCCCCAGTTCCCTCAGCCCCAGCCTTGCACATGTTCTCTGTGTCTGTGTCTCTATTTCTCCTTAACATAAAAGCTCATCTTTATCATTTTGGGGGGTTCCACATAGGAACAACATTATGCAATGCAGGTTTTACTCTTTCTGAGTGACTATACTCTGTTTGACAGTCTCTGAGCCCATTCACAACTCTGCAGATGGCACGATTTGGTTCATCTTAGGAACAATATTCCACTGTACGTATGACACACGTCTTGTTTGTCCATCACTCTGTTGCTGAATATCTAGGCTGCTTCCGTGTGCTGGTTATTTTAAATAGAGTTATGTGAACGTTGCAGCGCCTCTATCTTTTGGAATCACGGTTTTTACAGGTATATGTAGTAGACATTATTATGAAACCCATTCTGACTGCTGCCAACTGATACCTTATTTTAGATCTGACTTCAATGACTTGATCATTTGCAGTGTTGAGCATATCGTCATGGACTTTCTACTTATACAAAAAGAGTGAGCCAACTACCTCCTGAAATTGACGCCCGGAACCGTGGAGCTTCCCAAGCTCCTTGAGACCAGGGGTTTGGACCAGCACCCTTTAGGTGCGCTGGGGACTCTGGTCCCAGCCAGAGCCAACCAGGCTGTACAGGTTTAAGAGGGGACTCAACTGAGGGCACCCTGCCCGGCTGTCTGGACCCCACCCCAATCCAGCTGTGGCACCAAACCCTGGCCAGGGCCAAGGACAGGACAGGATCTCGAGTCAAAAGGCCGAGGCTGTGAAGCAGCCACTGCTTGTCTTCGCTTGCCTTTCATTCCCTGATGCCAGTGCTCCGTCAGAGGACAGCCGACTTGCAGAGCTGTGCTCCTTGTCAGTGCAGAGCCGCCTGAGGTATTACGTA
Source organism: Bison bison bison (assembly GCF_000754665.1). Classification (NCBI taxonomy): domain Eukaryota; kingdom Metazoa; phylum Chordata; class Mammalia; order Artiodactyla; family Bovidae; genus Bison; species Bison bison. Next base: position 6,241,846 of record NW_011495042.1, on the reverse strand, counting down.
TCCATGAGTATATCGATTCTGTTCTTGTTTGGATTCTTTTACCACAGAGATCATTGCAGAAAGTGGGGCAGAGTGCTGGCCACAGGTCCTTGTAGAGCGCTACAGAAACGGGGGGGAAGGAAGGAAGGAATGAGCTAATCCCGCGGATTATCTCTTAGAGTTTCAGATTTCTGTTTGTTAGAGACACAGATGTCTGTGTATACATGGAAGGAAGGAGATAATCCTTTTGATTATCTATTACGATTGCAGACTGCTGTGTCTACGTTGTTGCGACACCCTGATTAATATCGGACCCTTCAATTTTGGGGGGGAGCCCTTTGGATTCTCAGGGACTCTTTTTGGTTGTAAATTACATGTTTTTGGTTGTAAATTACATGTCTCCCCAGAGGGACATGATACGGTCTTGTCACCCTCTGTCTCGCTGACTTCACTTCGAGCCTTCAGACTCCATCCAGCGGCTAGCATTTCACAGTTTCAGGGGCATTTCTCATGGCTGAGTGATCGTTCACCACACACGTGTGCCACGGCGTCCCAAAGCTTTATCTGTCGATGCGTATTCTGCGTTTCTCTGTCATGGCTATTGTAAGCAGTGCTGCAGCGAGTGTTGGGGTGCGTGTGTATTTTTGAATGATGGATTTTGGGGGGTACAGGCCCCGCTGTGGGTGTGTCACATCCTAGGCTTAGCCTCTCTTGATATTTTTTTCAGGCATTGGGAAACTGTCCATTAGACTCGCGTTGCCCGTGTACATTCCCGCCAAGAGTGGAGGGGGAGTTCCCCTTCCTCCAGACTCTCTTCCCCATTTACTGATGGCCATTCTGACTGGTGGGATTTGACTTCTCATTGTTTTGATTGGCTCGCCTGCACGGATTAAGGATACTGAGCACCTGGCCCTGTGGTGGAGTTTTCGGTTGATTTTTTTTTTTTTCCTTCAAGTGTGTGAAGAAAATTTACCTGTGCCAGTTGGTGTCTTGAGTCCCTTGTGTTTGGAAATTATTTCTGCAGTACTCACGCCAGGGCATGTCCTGAGGGCAGCTGTGATTAAGGGCACCCCGTCATCTCTATGCACCTCCGTCCTTTAAGCTTTAATCTGTCAGAGAATTTGCTGATTCTGTGTTTTCATTCTGTATGTAGTGTGAGTGTGAAGGATCGGGGGCAAGTGTCTTTTTGAATGACAGTTTCTCAAGATACAGGCCCATGTATGGGAAGGTCAGATCCTAAGGTTAGCCTCTCTTAATAGTATTTCTGTGTGTGTGGCATTTCGATGCTGTCCATTACAATGGACCTGGCCAATGTACACTGTTACCCACAGCTTAGGGAAGTTCCCTTTCCTCCCGGCTGTCTCCCGCATTTAATGTTTGTAGGTTTTCAGGATGTCCGTTATCACAGGTGGGATGTGATTACTCTTTGCTCTTTGATTGACATTCCTACAGTAATTAGGGATGCTGAGATCTTGTTCTGTGGTGGATGTTTGGGGTATTTTATTCCCTAAAGGCTGTGAGGATAACTGACCACTGGCATTGGGCTTTTTGAAAGTCAGGTGCTTTGGAAATTTTTTTTCCATTACTTAGGCAGGATGTATTCTCAGGGCAACTGTCCTTAACAGTCCCCCCAGGCCTTGTGAGTGAGACGGGCAAGTAGACACACGTAGTCAGCTGGTGGCTACAGGAAATGTCGACAAGGCGGAGGAAATTTTCGGTGCCCACCTTTGTTCCTGAGGCAACTAGAGCTTTAGGGAAAGAGGTCAGCTGTTATAAGAGCCCCCCAGGCCTTGTGCTGAGCGCCAAAGAATTGATACTTTTGAACTCTGGCGTTGGAGAAGACTCTTGAGAGTCCCTTGGACTGCAAGGAGATCCAACCAGTCCATTCTAAAGGAGATCAGCCCTGGGCGTTCTTTGGAAGGAATGATGCTGAAGCTGAAACTCCAGCTTTGGAGTTTGGCCACCTCATGTGAAGAGTTGATTCATTGGAAAAGACTCTGATGCTGGGAGGGATTGGGAGCAGGAGGAGAAGGGGACGACAGAGGATGAGATGGCTGGATGGCATCACCGACTTCATGAATGTGGGTTTGGGTGAACTCCGGGAGATGGTGATGGACAGGGAGGCCTGGCGTGGTGCGATTCATGGGGTCGCAAAGAGTCGGACACAACTGAGCAACTGAACTGAACTGAACTGAACAGGCCTTGTGGGTGAGAGGACCAGGAGGCACCAGAGCGCAAGATGTAGTTACAGAAAGTGTCCACAAGATGGCAGCGCCGCCCATGCCCAACTCTGATTCCTGGGCCAACTAGAGCCGAAGGCAAAGGGGACTCCCAGGACTGAATGAGAGTGGGATGTGCCCAGGGGACGCACTTAAGGCCTTCATTCTCATTAATTCTTCTCCTAATGAGTCACACCTCCCATCTCAGAACTACCTGCTGAGGGCTTTGGTGGTTGCACACACAGGAAGGAGGCTTGGGGTGCGAGCCCAGGTCAAGTGCAGGCTCGGTGACTCTCCCGCCACAGTCCCAGTGGAGACTCTGGTCTCAGCCCAAGCAGAGGACACACCGGAAGTTAAAGCGGCTGCTCACCGAGGCGACTCTGCCAGGCCGTCCCGACCTAGCTGCAGTGCAGACAGGGCACTCCAGCAGGCTCAGGCGCCAGGGACAGCGGAGCAGCCCAAGGCAGGGAGGCTGGAGGGGTTAGAAGAGGCATTTCCCTCCCCTTTCATGTCACCCACATGCTGTGGTTTGAAGCTCCCGCCAGCGTCTGTTGGAGGCGAGGTGATCTGAACAGGGGCGCGTGCTCTGAGTGCACACCAGCCTGATGCAGGTCTCGGGTCTCCGGGACGATATCGCTCCTATACTCCTGGGGAGTCTTTGGCCACAGAGCTTATTTGAGAAGGCCCAGCAATGTGCTCAGGTCCTTGTAGTTTCTGTCTTCCTGATACAGGTCTCTGCATATGAGGGAAAACGGATGGAAAGAACCCCCCTCCTTCCTTCCTCATACACACAGAAATCTCTGTGTAACCTCTAACAGAGACCTGTGATCAATACTGCAGAGAGGATCTGCTTCCTTCTGGATACACACTGAAAATCGTGGGGCTAGATAACAGATCAGCACCTGACGCTCAGCTCGGTGCTCGACCTTCTGCAACGAGCTCTGTCCAAAACAGACTAGACTAGACACACTCTGTGGCAAAGTCATACCCGAGTCAGGCGGCTGCACACCGAGGACAAGTGCAGCACTGCAAACCGACCGCTGCGAGAGCGCATCGGCCGACGCGAGCGGGAAGGAAGGAAGGAAGGAAAGGGAGGGAAGGGAACCGCGCCTCCTTTCTTTCCTCCCACCTCCCTGACTTGGGCTGTGAAACCCATCCTTGGGGCCCAGGGCTGGGCCGAGTGAGGGTCCACACAGCCTAGCAGCCCCTGAGGACACCTCTACTGCCTGCTCTGCTCTGGCTCGGCGCAGAGTTCCGATGGCATCCAGGCAGCGAGGATCTTGGAGGCTGGAGTCACTTGGCCTCCACCTCTCCAGTGCTGGGCTTCCCAGCGCGAGCCTCCTTTCTGACAGTCCAGCTTCCTAGGCAGTGAGCAGTCTCAGCAGCGTACAGGGGCCCTCATCGTGATCAGTCTTGAAGGGGCCCGGTGGTGACGTCTTAGGGGGAGTAATGAAATGCCCTTGGGCGTTCGCTAAGGCACATCCCATGCTCACTCCCAGCCCAGGAAGCTGCCTTTCCCTCTAGCTTGGTGGCCCTAAGAACCAGAGGTGGGCATGAAGAAGTGCTGCCACCTTTTGGACGTTTCCTCTAACAACAACTTTTCCACAAGTTTGTTTTCCCTTCTGATTCACAAGGCCTGGGTTGTGTCAATAACCCTATTCTCAGGAAAAAGCCTGCAGTAGATAATGCTAAAAAAAATTTGAATCTCAGCTGACTTTCAGGAAGTCAATTTGAAGAAGTAAATATACTCACACTGGGGATAGAGAAATAAGTAAATAAACCATACCCCAAGATGCTCAAGATAAATAAACCATACCCCAAGATGCTCTAGATAAATAAACTGTACCCCAAGATGCTCAAGATAAACTGTACCCCAAGATGCTCTAGATAAATAAACTGTACCCCAAGATGCTCAAGATAAATAAACTGTACCCCAAGATGCTCAAGATCCCTAATATTTAGGAGAATGCCAAGCAAACCTACAAAAGACGGTCACTCCTCCAGGCAGGAGGAAGTCTACAAACAGTACCTGCTGGAGCGACCGAGGAGGAGAGGAGCCCTCCTGCACTGTTGCTGGGAATGTACATTGCTAAGAGCCACCATAGAACACTCTCCGACATCCTGAACAACGCTTACAGCAGAACAGGCCCCTGATTTGCCATTTTCTCTCCTGGATGTATGTCCAGAGAAAGCTCTAACTGGAAAAGAATGCACCCCAACATTCACGGCAGCAATGTTTCCCTGTGCCCACACAGAGCAACCAGGAGACTGTCCACCCAGAAACGAGTGGAAAAGGAAGCTGTGCTAGAAATAGACGGCGGACTATTAGCCAGAAAAAGGGATGAGATGCGCCACTGGCCGCAAAACGGACGCCCCCATGGAGACCCTCCACCAGCTGAACTGCTTCACACAGAGGAGGGCAGGTAAGACCCGCCATCACACGTGGATGGGGTTGAAGCACAGATGGAAGAGACCGACTTTGCAAATGACAGTGTGGCTCAGAGACTTCAGCCAGACAAGGAGGGTTACAGAAACGGAGGAGATGGTGGGGCGGCAAGTAAAGAGGCCTGGATTGACATACGCAGAAATATGTGTGTGTGTGTGTGTGTGTGACAGATAATATAGAAGGGCCTGAGACTGAGGAGGTCTGTATTGACATACACAGAAATACATGTGTGTGTGTGTGTAACAGATATTATAGAGGACCTGAGATTCAGCACATGGAACGCTCCTCAAACTT
>NW_011495042.1:6234649-6236808 GCF_000754665.1 Bison bison bison | reverse complement strand
AAATCAGTCCTGAATATTCATTGGAAGGACTGATGCTGAAGCTGAAACTCCAGTACTTTGGCCACCTGATGCAAAGAACTGACTCACTGGAAAAGACCCTGATGCTGGAAAAGACTGAAGGAGGAAGAGAAGGGGACGACAGAGGATGAGATGGTTGGATGGCATCACCGACTCGATGGACATGAGTTTGAGCAAGCTCTGGGAGATGGTGATGGACAGGGAGGCCTGGCGCGCTGCAGTCCATGGAGTTGCAAAGAGCAGGACACAACTGAGCGACTGAACTGAGCCGATAAGTCGAGTCAAGCTGCTGTACATGGAAAACAAACAACAGTGTAAACCAACTACACTCCAGCATGTCATAAAAATGGAACTGGAAACAAAAAGTAATGAAAGGAAAGGCTTTTCATAATGCTCTGTCCTCCTCGTCTTGGGCTGCTCGGTATTACATCCCTGGAGCCTGAGCCAGCTTGGGTCCCATGGCTGAACTGCCCTGGGGCTGAGAGGCCTGGCGTGTGTGTGCTTGCAACCGAGCCCCACTTTGCTCCTGGAACACATCTGTTTTGCTCCGGATACCACCGCAGTCTCCAGATCTAGGCAGACCGTCCTACAGCTAAAGCAAGCCTGGTACCCCTGAGCGACAGTGGACCTTCTGGCCAGGAGGAGTTTAAAAAACCTCACGTAGCCTCTGCGTGCCCTGGTGTCGGGTCCCCACCTCAGCCTCCCTGCTCCGAGTTACCCCTTCTATGAACTGCCGGCCACTGAGGCGGCCATTTGTGCAAGGCTCGGGATGTTTTTTTGTCTCGGTTGAATCTTAAGGGGGCATCAGTGGTGAGACACAGGCCCGGAGTTCTTTGCTCAGGCGCATTCTTCATGAAGAACACGTCCCCTAAGGCTCTAGCTCCCCCAGTAAGCACAAGGAGATGTAAAGAAGGGCTACTCCCTCATGGACGTTGCCCGTAACAACTTTAGTGTGTAAAAGTATCGGGATTACAGTATCTTCTTCCTGTATATTTCTGTCTCCTTTGTCAAAGACTAATTGGTCAGATGCTTGTGGGTTTATCTGTGAGCCCCGTATTCCCTTCTATGGATCTATACGTCATCTCTCTGACAGCGGCATGCCGCTTTGATGACCGTAGCTTTGCAGTGCTGTGTAAAGTTTGGGAGGCTTATGCCTCGCCGTACGTTCTTTCTCTTTGGGATTGCTTTTTACAATTCTGGGTCTTTTGCAGTTCCATAAAAATTTTAACATTACTGTCCCTTGTGTTGTGAAAACCATCATCAGTAATTGGGAGAGGTATCACAAGCCGATGATTTATTTTTTACAGCAGGCACCCTAATCCAGGTGGTTGTAAATAGTTTTATTTTTTAAAAAAATCACCCCAACAGCAATCTCCCACCCAACCTCCAAGTCCTTGCAACTTGGGGGGGTCTGTACACGTGTCCCCAGACAGACCCCAAACGGCCTTTACGATCTGGCACCCCTTGTCACGTTGTGCTTCCCGAGAGCCCTAAGAAAACCCCTTGTAGAAAAATACTTTACAAGGAATATGCTCTAATCTCAGCCAGAGAAAAATACAGCTTTTAGGGTTGGGAGGGGCACGTCGCGGGGGGCTGTACTGAAAATGCATAGGCAGGCAGGATGCTCGCTGGGGAGACGGGTGTCAGGAAACGTGGATTCTGCGGGTGACCAGTCCCCGTGAGAAGACAGAGGAATGTTGCATATGAGAAGGCCGGCCGCAGCCAGGAGGCTGAGGCTCACCCGCAGGGCCCGGCTGCAGACGTGTGGGGGAGTGGCGGAGGCCTCAGCCCGAGGATGGGGGGGCTGGCCAGGTTCAGGGCGCATCTTCCTCCCACAGGCAGAGCCGGCTCTGAGACCGTCCCCGCCCTAATCGTGCAGAGGGGTCAGCCCGCAGGGGGCACGTGGCAACGTGCAGTGACCCAGTGTGCAAACAACACAGCTCTGGGGTCCTCACCGAGCCCCTTGAGGGGAAGAGCGTTACTCTGGGGCACAAGGGTGCGAGGAGGAAGGTGCGGGCGGGCGGCGCCTCTGTTTTCCTGGGACCCTGTTAAGAGCTGGGCAGGGTCCAAGCACGGCCGGAGAACTGGCTGAATGCTTTCTGCCCACCTCTATCCCCGGGGTGGGGTGGGGGGCCCAGTCC
>NW_011495042.1:6234207-6234549 GCF_000754665.1 Bison bison bison | reverse complement strand
GAAATATGTGTGTGTGTGTGTGTGTGTGTGTGTGTGTGACAGATAATATAGAAGGGCCTGAGACTGAGGAGGTCTGTATTGACATACACAGAAATACATGTGTGTGTGTGTGTGTAACAGATAATATAGAGGACCTGAGATTCAGCACATGGAACGCTCCTCAAACTTCTGGAATTCTCAACTGCAAAAGATCCAAAAGTGAAGAGATGTGCTCTATGTATAAATCAAGGAGAGCAAACCAGTCCATCCTAAAGGAAATCAGTCCTGAATATTCATTGGAAGGACTGATGCTGAAGCTGAAACTCCAGTACTTTGGCCACCTGATGCAAAGAACTGACTCAT
>NW_011495042.1:6229277-6234050 GCF_000754665.1 Bison bison bison | reverse complement strand
CGGCCTGGTGAGGAGCTGGATCCCCTCACATGAATCCTGTTTCCACGGTTCCCCATCTTCACGGTCACAGCAGCGGAAGGGAATGCCCCTGGCTCTTCGGTCCAAGAACGACTCCCTCCCGCCCTGAGGGGCCTGGGCTGAGAAGGGTGCACTCGTACCGGGCAATGGCCACACGTCCGATGAAAGCAGAGGGAGAGATGGACAGCCTGAAGCCCGCTTTGTGAAGCTCACCCAACGGGCCCAGAAATGCGATCACAAGTCACAGAGGCTTTGACCAGAGTCTCAGAAATGGAAGAACTGCTCAGAGGGCCTGGGATTCGAGACGCCCCGGCTCCAAGTTTCCTGAGTGAGGCATGGCAGGGTGTGCCAGTGAGCCCTGGACCCAGATTCTGGAGAGAAGGGGGTTGGCCCCCTTCCATCTTTCCTGGCGGGAGGCCGTCCAGATCAAGTAGCCCCCAGCCTCACCCTAGGTGCTCCCCTGAGGGGAAACTAACCATCCCCGAGAAGCTGCACATCCCTGCCTGCGACCACGCAGCTGGGCTCGGCTCCTCTTGCTCACCTCCTGAGACAGGGAGCTCACTCCTGCCCTGCAGTCACTCGGCTCCACAGCTCTGCTGGGCGATCGCTCCCTGCGTGGCGCTGAGCTGTGCCCACTTGGACGCTCTTCCCAGGGGCCCTGCAGGGACCTGGAGTAGCCCCTTAACTCCTGGCTGAGCAACCTGCCTTCACCTCTATTGGGTGCCCCGCCCCACCCTGGCACATCTCAGAGGTCCAGTTGGAGAAAGACCTCGATGTCACTGGGACAGGCCCAGACCCCTGCCACCACAGATCTGGAGGACAAAGTCCGGTCCGAGCCTGCCTGATGACAGACGGACAAGCGAGTGGCCACTTCTCCAGTCCAGCTGCAGGCGTGGGAGCCAGGATCTTCCTGGATGTCCAGATCACGGGCCAACTTCAGAGCATCCGTGGGCCACTGGGGCCGGGTGCTCGCGGGGACCGGCTGGTCTGGGCCAGCGGGTTGCGGCTGATGATCAGCTCCACGACATCGCCTGCGTCAGCCAGGAGGGGCACGGTCAGGCAGCAGTCAAGGTCCCGTGTGCGGACGTGGTTGACCTGCACACACGCACAGCCACGGGGCAGATGGCGTCCACTCAGCCTGGGCTCAAGTGGGTGACGACTTCCCAACACACAGACCCTGCCCGGCCCGGACATGTGTCAGTCTGAACGCTGGCCCAGAGGCGGGCACTCCCATTTAACTCTCTTAGCCCTTCCACGCATCCTTCACTCTCCAACATCTGCACCTTCTCTCTGTTAACATCACAAGCAGACCACACGCTGAGCCTCCTGCCCAGCAGGGGGCACGAGCAAGGGTGTGCCCACTCACATTGCCCAGGCTCCCTTGCTGTGAGGTTGCACGACTTAGCTGCCATGGAGTCTGGGGCATTTCCTAGAGGGTGGACCCTCCCAAGCCCAGGTGGAATAAGACCCGCGGTGGACATATAGGAGAGGTGATAGATAAATGTTCATGTGCATTAAATCATTGAGGTTTGGTGACTTCTCCGTTGGTCCAGTGGTTAAGAATCTGCCCGCCGATGCAGGGGACCTGGGTTCAATCCCTGGTCCAGGAAGATCCCACATGCCGCAGGGCAACTAAGCCGCGTAGCACAACCACTGAGCCAGCACTCTAGAGCCTGCACACCCCAACTACGGAAGCCACCAGCACACCTAGAGCCTGGGGTCTGCAGAGAGGAGCCACCGCAGTGAGAAGCCCACGCACCCCACCAGAGAAAGCCTGAGCACAGCCAAGAGCTAGCACAGCCAAAACTAAAATAAAAATATTTTAGGAAAGACATACTTAAAACCACTGAGATGTGGGGTTGTTACTGCAGCATAACTTAGCCTAACCTCACTGATATAACTGTGCAGTCAGCCCCTTCTCGCAGATGAAGCAGCTGGCTCTCAGAGACGGGAAGCCACCTGCCGAAGGCCACTCAGCCAGGGTAGACGTTGGGCTTTCTCCCCACCCTGGGGCTAGGGAAGACCACTCTATCACAGTATCCCCACCCTGGTATTACCTGGAGAAGCCGGTCAAAGGGCCGGAGACCCCCACGCTGGGCTGGCCCGTCAGGCCGCACGGTGTGCACGTAGACGCCCTTCTCCAGGAGGCCGTCTGAGACGCTGAAACCGAAGTCACTCCGCACGGGGTCCTTGTGCAGCGTCACCTGGGAGCAGCAGGAGGAGGGGCCCTCTGGAGCCCTGACCTTCCCCCAGCGTCCCACAGTTGCCCAAGTCCCTTGGGCTGGCATCGGATGCCTCTCGGACTCAGCCCCAGCCCACCTGGATGCCCCCCCGACCTCTGGGGACCCTCAGTCTGCAGCACTCGGTCACCACGGAAGCCATGGGAACAGAGCTCCTTTCCATTCCTTTTCAGTCTTCCCGCTTCCATTCCAGAACCACGTCTCCGTAGGGTGGCCATGTGCGCTCACCAGCCTCCGACACTTCCCATTGCCCTGCCCACCAAAGAGCTCAGAATCTCCTGAAGACTATTATGGGGCCAGAAGTCTCTTTGCTCCTGTGTATCTTATTTTCCTAGACTGTAGCCTACAGTTGACAAAAACGCTGGCCTTTCCTTGAAGGTAGCGACACGTATGCGTACACACACATGGGCTTCCCTGGTGGCGGCAGCGGTAACGAAATCCGCCTGCCAATGCAGGAGACGCGATCCCTGGGTCGGGAAGATCCCCTGGAATAGGAAGTGGCAACCCACTCCAGTACTCTTGCCTGGAGAATGCCACGGACAGAGGAGCCTGGCGGGCTACAGTCCATGGGGTCATAGAGAGTTGGACTCGACTGAGCGACTAAAGCAGCACTGCCATACATACACACACACACACATACGACAAGCTTATATACTGTATATACTCACACGCACAATCACTTAAGTGGGATAAAAGTGAGTCCACTTAAAGAAAAGCATCACGTGTGTGTGTGTGCGTGTGTGTGTGCATGTGTGTGCGTGTGTGTGCGTGTGCGTGCGTGTGCGTGCGTGCGTGTGTGTGCGTGTGTGTGCGTGTGTGTGTGTGTGTGTGCGTGTGTGTGTGTGTGCGTGTGTGCGCTCACAAGTGCACGAATGTATATGTGTATGTTTCACCCAAATGGCAGGAGTTTGGAAAACTCTCCCTTTCACCTACTCTTGTGTTTTACTGGTGGAGGAGAACGAAGCCTGGAGAGGACTGGGGCCCAGTGGGGGCCGCATCGGGACATGCGCCCCGGCCTCCCGCGCACCCTGAGCCCCACTGCCCACCTTGTGCATCTCCACGGGCGTTGGCAGCAGCAGCTCCTGCATCTCTTCGGGGGAGGCTCGCAGCTCCCGGCTCCTCCTCCAGGGCCGGTGGCCGGGCCTGCCCTCCGGGGCCACGCTCTGCACGGTGCCTGTCATGATGGACGCCTGAGGGGACACAGCCCTCCACTCAGACGCTTCCCGCTCTGTCTGCCGTCAGCAAACTTTTGCAAGCGTATCCAAAACGGTTACTAAAGCTGATCACGTCCTTGGCCACCAAGAAAGAAGTCTTACAAAAACTCCCAAGAGTTAGTATCAAATCGAATGCAGTTTCACAACCCAGTGTGAATGGGTTTTAAAGTTGGCATCAAAAAATAAAACCCAACATATGCAGTTCCAAAATCAAACACCCCGCTCCTAGAAGTGTAATTAAAGGGCTTCAGCAAAAATCACAATGGAAATTTTTTAAATATTAGGAATTGAATACACCATAAAAGTACCACAACTTAGAGTTTATGGGATGCAGTCAAGCAAGGGCTGTAAGTACAGGTAAATTCGTATCTTTAAATGTTAGGGAACAAGAAAGATTGAATATTAAGGAGTTGAGAAACCAGGAAAAGTATCAGGACTTAAAACACAAGTAAAGTAGAAGGAAGGGAATATGGAAGCAAAATGTGAAGAAGGGTAAACAAAAAACCAAAGAAATGTGAGAGAGAATGAACAAAACTTGACTCTCTGATGAGCCAAGTACTTGGCAAGACTAATAGAGAAAAAAAGCTCAATCCAAAATCCAAGGAGCAAAAACAGGGCATAAGCACAGATAAAGAGAGTGTAGATTACTGATCTCGGAGCGGGAAGGCGCTCCAGGAGTGACCCGTAGGACCCCCAGCCCGGGTCTCCCCACGCAGCCTGCCCCATCATGGGGGAAGTGGAGCTCACTGCAGCCACACTCACCTCCCGGCCCCGCATTTCCTGCTGTTACCGATGCTGACATCCAGAAGCTTCCCAGGGCATGCGTACAACCATGCCAGACCACTGTACTGCACACACACACACACACAACTGCCCTTATGCATTGACATGTGCACACCCGGACACGTGTTGCGACGATACACTGCACTGTGCATGCCTGAGCGTGCTCACACGATGCACACACATGCTCCAAACATGCTTGCAGCTGCACGTGCCCAGTCGCACACGTGTCCATCCGTGCATGTGTGCAGCATCTTCCCCCGGAGGACGCCGGTGTGTGCACTTGCACACATTACACGGGAGCACAGCCCCACCACCGTGCTGCCTCCCACGGGCACACACACCGCGGTGCCCAAGCCCGTACCTCCAGCTCCCTCAGCAGCTCTGACTGACCACACGACTCCAGGTCTTCGCGGGCTTCCCCGAACGTGCGCCAGAAGCCCTCCTCGCGGCTGGGGCCAGGGGCTGGGCTGCAACGTAGGAACCAGAGAGCGTCAACTCCCGGCGGGCGGGCAGGCGGG
>NW_011495042.1:6227731-6228785 GCF_000754665.1 Bison bison bison | reverse complement strand
GAGCGGCTAGAACAGGGGCAGATGAGACGGGGCGGACAGCGGTGACACAGGACGCCTGGGGAGAGAGACAGACGGACAGACAGACGGACAGAGAGACAGACAAGAGAGGACATCCATGGTGCAGCCCTGGAGGACAGCCCCTGGCCTCCCCTCCCCGCCCAGACACGAGGCATCGCAGGACAGTGACAGACACAGCTGGAGCCGGCGTGGACACGGACGGATGAGGATGAGGGTCTGGGCTGGGGGAAGGGCCGCCCCCCCGCCCTCAATTTCCATCACAGGAGGTCAGGCCCCTTCTCGCTCTAGACTCGGGTCCCATCAGAACGCAACGGGCCACATTTTCACGCTTCACCGCCTGCAACGCCCTTCTCTGTCAACACAGCCCCGGCCGTTATTGAGCGTGCCGTGGTGTGCAAAGCACTCTCTCTCTCTCTCTCCGGAAGGCACCCAGGCTTTCATCTCCTAGGCAGCCTCAAGGATGATGATACAAATGAGGCGGCCCCCTCGTCTTCCCACTTCAGAGATGGGAAGACGGAGAAGGCCATGGGCTGCGTTCAAGTCCATTCTACAGACGTGCTGAGCCAGGCCTTCTTCTGGGCGCAGGGCCGTGGAGGGGACTAAGGTGAGGGCCCTGATCTCACGGCGTGTGTGCTTGAGCAGCTACTGGGTGCCAGGCTGAGCTAGGGGTGCCACGCAGAAGACTCGACAGCCAGGTCGTTAACAGGCAGACCCAAGGCAGCCAGAGCCACCAGGGGGTCACGGCCGTGGGTTCCCGCGGAGGGAGGCAGGCCTTCCTTAGGAGACTCAGGGAAGCCTGCCGCGGGGAGGGGACTTTGAGCCTGGTCTGGAGGGGACAGCACTCTCGGCAGCAGGCACGGTCGGGTTGAAGCACGGAGGTGGGAAAAGGGCGGCTGGGACTCCTTGGGATCGCTCCTCCCAGGAGCCGTGGGCAGCCGAATCCCTCCGAAGACGCCACCACAAACACCATCACACCCACAGCCCAGGGCTGGCGCTTGTGACCACAGCCACCCCGGGGCAGGGGGGGGGGGGCCCC
>NW_011495042.1:6227118-6227492 GCF_000754665.1 Bison bison bison | reverse complement strand
TGGGGTATAGCTCGTCCTCCGGGGCTCGGTCAGCGGGGGACTGCTTCTCAGCCGGCTGGACCGCCACTCCTGGGGGGTCATGGCCCGAGCTGCCGTCTGTGCAGTGTAGGAACCTGGAGGTGGGAGAAAGAGGGTGTCGAACATCCTCTCCGTGTGTTCTGCTGGCCCTCCTTCCTGCCCCACCTCCAGCCTGGCTGGGTGGCCTGGGAGAGAGGTCTTTCCCTCCTCTAGGCTTGCCCGACCACCTGGACCACCCAGGCCCCTACCCCAGAACCCCGTGACCATCAGCAGAGTGAATGCCAGGCCTCCAGGACCCTGTCCCAGCTCCATAGGGCTCAGCGTGGCCAAGCCTGAGAAGGGGTCCACTCTTAACC
>NW_011495042.1:6221133-6227018 GCF_000754665.1 Bison bison bison | reverse complement strand
CTTAACCATCCCCTTCCCCCTCCCCTGAAGGTCCTGCCCTGCGGGGTGATGCTGACCCAGGGCTGCAGGTGGGGAAGCTGAAACCGAGCGGGCAGACACGCAGTGAGGGATGACCAGGGCCAAGGGCCCCTAAGACTGCCTCGAGGCCTCACCCCACTTCTCCCTGAGCTGGGCCTTGGGGAGTTCCCTGCGGTTCTGGGTCACAGAGATCAAAGATTCAGACGTCCCCCAAGGCTGCCCATGGGTCTCCACTTGCAGTGGGCAGGGGGGCGTGTGTCCTGGGGAGTGGCCTCCCAAGTGGGTCTCGTAGGAGGGACGGCAGGGGGCTTTCTGCCTTCCTGTCTTTGATGGGATACAATCAGCATTGAACACTTGCTGCGTGCCGGCCATCAGGCTGGGAATGGAGGAGGCAGAAGTCAGACCCCTTAGTCTCAAGCCTCATGGGGGAGATCTGAATGGGCAGCTTTGTGCCATGGATGCCAATCAAAGTCCAAGAAGGCCTGCGGTCCACGCTCTGAGGGTGAGGGGCTGTCAGAACGGCTGACCGGGCCCAATCAGCTCTGCCGTCAGGAAGTGTCCCTAAGGGATGGAGCCAGCAGAGGAGGAGCAAGGAGGAGGGGCGGGGGAGGGCACGGCCCTGCAAAGGCTCAGAGACAGCACAGCACTTGTCCAGGCTCCGAGGCGATACCTGGGCCCCCAAAGCCACCCTCTGTGGCCGAGCCGCCCCAGGACTCCACGGCACTGTCCACGCTGGGCACAGTGGGCGAGGATCGGGCTGCCAGCAGACCGCCTTTCAGCGCCTCTGGCGGGTCTTCATCCGCATCACTGGCTTCGCTGAGGCTGCCCGACTTGCGGGGTGTGAGGGGGCCTAGAAGGAAGAGCGGGTGTCACCGCCACTGGCTTCTGACCTTGGAGACAGAGATGTCCACCCAGTCTGTTTCCCTGCTTCGGCCCGGTTTGGGGAATCAAAGGCCCCTGGGTGACCAAGTGGACACACGAGGTGGGAGGCAGGCTAGTGGGCAAACCCATTTCACAGACGGGAACACTGAGGCTTTGGAAAGGCTGCACCACACACCCAAGGTCACATGGTGGGCAACAGTGGAGCCCAGATTCAAAGGAGAGCTCCAAAGTCTGGACTCGTGTCCACTCCCTACCAAAGCGTGGGGGATAAACACAGGGGAACTGAGGAACGTATAAGTGACAGCCAGAAGGGAAAACAAGCAGGCTCCTTAAGAGGCAGGAGGCCGAGGCGGGAGGTGATGACGAGCGTGGCTCAGGCCCAGAGAGCTCCACAGTGGCTGTGTGACCTTGGGCGCATTACTCCGAGCCTTGTCTCCTCATTGTCCCAGGGACCTCCTCGGGGTGAGCAATCAAATCATCTTGTGAGGCTGGGCCCAAGAAGCGGGCCACAGTGCCCGAGGGATCTCTGTCCCTAAGTGGGCTGGACGGCCCCCAGGGTGCGGGGTGAGGCTCACGGTCTAGCTGCTTCTTGATCTTCAGGGTGACTGTCTCGCCAGCCACCTGAAGGAGGTGGATGGCCTCGCTCAGGGGCCGGCCCTTGAGGCTAACACTGTTGATGGCCAGGATACGGTCCCCAACGTGGATGGCGCCAGTCCTGGGGAGGAGGCACAGGGTACAGGATGGGAGTTAGGGACTTGAAGTGGGGGGGTGGTCTGCCCTCTGGGAACTCAGGAAACCCAAAGCACAAGCCTGGATGACCCCAGGCAAACCCACCTGTGGGGGATAAAAAACAAAACAAAACAGTGTGATTGTGTTAATACAGATGTCAAGTCTTTTATCTGGGAGGGGTTCTTCCTGCTCAGCTCTAAAGTTAGGTTCTGGAACCAGTGTTCAGCATGAATTTTGAGGATGTTTGGAATGCCTCTTATTAGCTACCAAATACTAATGTGGTCTTTTCAAGCTGAGTGCTGAAAAATTGATGCTTTTGAACTGTGGTGTTGGAGAAGACTCTTGAGAGGCCCTTGGACTGCAAGGAGATTCAACTTGTCAATCCTAAAGGAAATCAGTCCTGAATATTCATTGGAAGGACTGATGCTGAAGCTGAAACTCCAATATTTTGGCCACCTGATGAGAAGAGCTGACTCATTTGAAAAGACCCTGATGCTGGGAAGATTGAAGGCAGAAGGAGAAGGGGATGACAGAGAATGAGATGGTTGGATGGTATCCTGCGTCTCCTGGATTGCAGGCAGATTCTTTACCTACTGAGCTGCCCGGGAGGGATTTATCCAGCACTTACCTGAAATCGGGATGGCTGCCAGGGGCTAGCCCCCATCTAAGGAACTGAGGTTCAGAGAGGGATAGGACAGGCCCCAGACCATCGATACTGGAACAAAGCTAAGAGTCAGTTTTGACTGACCCCAAAGCTCGGCTCCTGCCCCATGAGGTCCCTGGCTCACCTCTCAGCCAGGCCACGCTTGGTGAGGCCCGAGATGACGATGGGATCAAAAGGCTCCTCTGTGCCTGAGATGGTGATGCCCAGGGGGCCCCCATAGCGTTTCAGCTCCACCGTGTAGCTGATGGCACCTGTGGTCTCCTGTTCATCTGTGGAGGGTGGGTATGCATCAGAGGTTCGGGGCACGTGCCAGGGGCCGGGGCATAGGAATGGGCACGCCCAGAACCCCGCAAAGCTTTAATGCACCACACTCATGCTGCTGCTGCTGCTGCCGCTGTCACTTCAGTCGTGTCCGACTCTGTGCAACCCCATAGACAGCAGCCCACCAGGCTCCCCCGTCCCTGGGATTCTCCAGGCAAGAATACTGGAGTGGGTTGCCAGTTCCTTCTCCAACACTCATCATATGCTTCCATTAATACACCCACTCCCTCAGTCAAAATAAAGTTACCCATTCCATACACCACAGATATCCCCAATTCCTCTGCCGTTAATACACACATTCCCTCAGTCACTGATACACTCATCCCCTTATTCCCTTAATACACCTATTCCCTCAGTCTCTCCTTGTGTTAATTCAGCCATTCCCTCAGCCATTCATTCAGGCATTCCATCAGCCATTAATTCAGCCATTCCCTCAGCCATTCATTCAGGCATTCCATCAGCCATTAATTCAGCCATTCATTCAGGCATTCCATCAGCCATTAATTCAACCATTCCCTCAGCCATTCATTCAGGCATTCCATCAGCCATTAATTCAACCATTCCCTCACCCATTCATTCAGCCATAATTTCAAACATTCCCTTAGCCATTAATTCAAGTCCTTCATACCATTATTATACCTATTCCCTCAGCCATTAATACACCCATTCTCTCAGCCCCAATACACAAATTCCCTCAGCTATTAATTCACCAATTTCTTCAGCCATTAATTAATCCATTTTTTTTAGCTACTGATTCACCCATTCCCTCAGTCATTCATTCACCCATATCATTTACCATTAATTCACCAGGAATTCATCCATGCACTCATTCCATTAATACACCCATAACCTCATGCCTTGGTTCCACCCATTCCCTGAACCATTAAATCACCTACACCCTCAGCCAGTAATTGATTCATTCCCTCTGGCATTAGCTCACCCATTCCTTTAGATTCTACTGTTCCCATTCACTCAGCCATTAACCCACCCTCTGCCTGAGCCATTTACTGCAGCCATTCTCTCATCCACTAACACACCCATGGACTCAGCATTTAGTTCACGCATTCTCTCAGCTTTAACTGACAGATTTCCTCTGCTCCTAATTCATCAGTTCTCTCCACCATTAAATCAGCCTTTTCTCATACATTAGTTCACCCATTCTTTCAGCTACTAACACACCTATTCCCGCAGCTATTTCATTCATCCATTCCCTCAGCCATTAATTCACTGATTCCCTTAGGAATTACTTCCCCATATCCTCAAGTATTAATTCACCTATCCACTGAGACATCAGATCACCCACTCCCAGAGCCCTTGATTCAGCCAAACCCTCGGCTGTTGTTTCACACGGCGTGCACGCTACTCGCTCAGTCGTGTCGACTCTTTGAGACGCTGTGAAGTGTAGCCCGCCAGGCTCCCCCATCCCTGGGATTCTCCAGGCAAGAATACTGGAGTCAGTTGCCATGCCCTCCTCCAGGGGATCGTCCCGACCCAGGGATCAAACCCAGGTCTCCCACATTGCAGGCAGATTCCTTACCATCTGAGCCGCCAGGGAAGCCCCTGTTTCACACGTTTTCTGCTGTTTATTCAACTATTCCCTCAGCCTTTATCACCCATTGCCTCAGTCATTAATACACCAATTCTTTCATGGCTAACATACCCATTCGCTCAGAGATTAGTTCATCCATATCCTCAGCCATTAGTTCACTGATTCCCTTAGGAATTAGTTCAACCTCTCCCTCAGCTTCCCTGGTGGCTCACAGGATAAAGTGTTTGCCTGCAATGCAAGTAGACCTGGGTTCGATCCCTGGGTCAGGAAGATCCTCTGGAGAAGGAAATGGCAACCCACTCCAGTACCTTTGCAAGGAAAATCCCATGGACGGAGGAGCCCAGTATGCTACAGTCCATGGGGTCGCAAAGAGTCAGACACAACTGACCGACTTCACTTTCCCTTTTCCCTCCCTCAGCCATTAATTAATCTATTCCACACCCACTAGTTCACCCATTCCCTCAGCCTTTAATACACCATTCCCTCAGTCATTAATATACAATTCCTACGTCCATTAATTCACCCATCCTGCCTCCAGTAATTCACCCTTTTCCTTAGCTATTAAATCAGGCATTCCTTCGGCTATTAACTCAGCCAATACCTGAGCCATTAATTCACCCAGTCAGCCATTAGTTTGCTATACCTTCAAACATTAATACACCAATTCCCCCAGCTTTAATACCCTCATCCACTTAGCGATAAGTTTACCCAGTTGCTCAGCCATTAATTCACCTTTTTCCACAAAAATTAGTGGACCTATTCCTTCGGCCACTATATACTCATTCTATCAGCACTTAATTCAGCCATTCCCTCAGCCTTCAATACACCATTTCCTCAGTCATTAATGGACTCAACTGCCTCCATTAATTCACCCATTCCCTCAGCTATTAAATCAGGAATTCCTCAGTTATTAACTCATCTAATACCTGAGCCATTAATTCACTCATTCCCTCAGTCATTCACTTAAACCCTCAGCCATAAATTTATCTGTATCTGTTCAGTTCAGTCGTTCAGTTGTGCCCGACTCTCTGCAACCCCATGAACCACAGCACACCAGGCCTCCCTGTCTATCACCAACTCTCAGAGTTCACCCAAACCCATGTCCATTGAGTCAGTGATGCCATCTAACCATCTCATCCTCTGTTGTCCCCTTCTCCTGCCCTCAATCTTTCCCAGCATCAGGGTCTTTTCAAATGAGTCAGCTCTTCCCATCAGGTGGCCAAAGTATTGGAGTTTCAGCCTCAGCATCAGTCCTTCCAATGAATATTCAGGACTGATTTCCTTTAGGATGGACTGGTTGGATCTCCTTGCAGTCCAAGGGACTCTCAAGAGTCTTCTCCAGCACCACAGTTCAAAAGCATCAATTCTTTGGCGCTCAGCTTTCTTTACAGTCCAACTCTCACATCCATACATGACTACTGGAAAAACCATAGCCTTGACTAGAAGGATCTTTGTTGATAAAGTAATGTCTCTGCTTTTCAATATGCTACCTAGGTTGGTCATAACTTTCCTTCCAAGGAGTAAGCATCTTAATTTCATGCTGCAATCACCATCTGCAGTGATTTTGAAGCCCAGAAAAATAAAGTCAGCCACTGTTTCCCCATCTATTTGCCATGAAGTGATGGGAACGGATGCCATGATCTTAGTTTTCTGAATGTTGAGCTTTAAGCCAACTTTTTCACTTCTCCTCTTTCACCTTCATCAAGAGGCTCTTTAGTTCTT
>NW_011495042.1:6220560-6220943 GCF_000754665.1 Bison bison bison | reverse complement strand
AGCCTTGACGTACTCCTTTTCCTATTTGGAACCAGTCTGTTGTTCCAAGTCCAGTTCTAACTGTTGCTTCCTGACCTGCATACAGGTTTCTCAAGAGGCAGGTCAGGTGGTCTGGGATTCCCATCTCTTAGAATTTTCCACAGTTTATTGTGATCCACACAGTCAAAGGCTTTGGCATAGTCAATAAAGCAGAAATAGATGTTTTTCTGGAACTCTCTTGCTTTTTCCATGATCCAGCGGATGTTGGCAATTTGACCTCTGGTTCCTCTGCCTTTTCTAAAACCAGCTTGAATATCTGGAAGTTCACGGTTCACATATTGCTGAAGCCTGGCTTGGAGAGTTTTGAGCATTACTTTACTAGCATATGAGATGAGTGCAATTGT
>NW_011495042.1:6211682-6220460 GCF_000754665.1 Bison bison bison | reverse complement strand
CATTCTTTGGCATTGCCTTTCTTTGGGATTGGAATGAACACTGACCTTTTCCAGTCCTGTGGCCACTGCCGAGTTTTCCAAATGTGCTGGCATATTGAGTGCAGCACTTTCACAGCATCATCTTTCAGGATTTGGAATAGCCCCACTGGAATTCCATCACCTCCACTAGCTTTGTTCATAGTGATGCTTTCTAAGGCCCACTTGACTTCACATTCCAGGATGTCTGGCTCTAGGTCATTGATCACACCATCGTGATTATCTTGGTCGTGAACATCTTTTTTGTACAGTTCTTCTGTATATTCTTGCCACCTCTTCTTAATATCTTCTGCTTCTGTTAGGTCCATACCATTTCTGTCCTTTATTGAGCCCATTTTTGCAAGGCGGCTGTGACGGCGCACACAGCAGGCCAAGAGGAGCTGCCCCACGTCCAAGGTCACCCAGGCAGTTAGTAATCAATTAGGCCAATCCCAGAGCCATGACTTCACCCATTCCTTCAGCCACCAATTCACCTATATGCTCAGAAATCCATCAATTCTGCCAGGCCTAATACACCCAATCTCTCAGGAAATAGTACACCCATTTGCTCAACATTATTTTCCTCACAGCCATATGACATTATTTCACCAATTCCTTCAGCTGTTATTCCAACCATTCCCTTAACCATTAATTCAGTTAATCCCTCAGTCATTAACTCAGCCAATTCCTCAGCCTTTAAGTTACCCATTCCCTCTGCCATTAATTCACCTATTCCCTCAACCATTAGATCATCTGTTCCATCAGGCACATTCCCCCATTTCCTAAGACATTTGTTTATCCATTCCTCATTAGCTGACCCTTTCCATCAGCCATTTAATTCAGACATTCCCTCAGCCGTTAATACACCCATTCCCTCACGCCATGGATTCGCACATTTCCCCATCACTGATATACCTGTTCCCTTCTCATTTATCAGTAATTTACCAATTCCCTCGGTTTACAATTTACTCATTTCCTCATCCATTATTTCACCCATTCCTGCAGTCTCTAATACATCTATTCCTGCAGCTATTCATTCATTCATTCCCTCAGCCATCAATTAATTAATTTCCTTTGGAATTAGTTCACCTACTACCCACCTAATTTACCCATCCCCTCAACCATTAATTCACCTATTCCTTTGGCCATTAATACATCCATTCTCTGAACCATTAATATACCTATTCCTTTATCTATAACATACTCATCCCCTCATGGCATTTCACACCCATTCTTTCAGCCATTAATTCATCTATTCCCTCAATCACTGATATATCCATTCTTTTTGTCCATTACCATATCCATTCCCTTACACCACTAATTCACCCATTTTCACATCACTAATACATCTTTTCCTTTCATATTTAATTCACCAAATTCCTCAATTCGTAATTTACTCATTCCGTCACCCATTAATTCACTCATCCCATCAGCCATTAATAAAGCCATTATTTCAGCCATTCCCACAGCCTTGATACATCAATTTCATCAATCATTAATACACACATTTCCCCATCCATTAATCACTCATTTCTGTCTCCGTTAATTCACCCATTCAGTTTGGCATTAACTTAGGCACTCCACCAGCCTATACCCTCACCCATTACTACACCAATTCCCCCAGGTCTAACACCTAATCCCTCGGGAATTAATTCATCCATTCACTCAATCGTTATTTTACTCATAACCTCAGGATATTGATTGATAACCAGTCAATCCTAAAGGAAATCAATCCTGAATATTCATTGGAAGGACTGATGCTGAAGCTGAAACTCCAATACTTTGGCCACCTGATGCGAAGAACTGACTCATTGGAAAAGACCTTGATGCTGGGAAAGATTGAAGGTGGGAGGAGAAGGGGATGACAGAGGATGAGATGGTTGGATGGCATCACCAACTCAATGGACATGAGTCTGAGTTAACTCCGGGAGTTGGTGATGGACAGGGAGGCCTGGCGTGCTGCAGTCCATGGGGTCACAAAGAGTTGGACACGACTGAGCGACTGAACTGTTCTTCCATTCCTTCAGCTGTTATTTCCACCATTCCCTCAGCCATTAATTCAAGCAGTCCCTCAGCATTATTTCTGTCATTCCCACAGTCTTTGATACACCAATTCCTTCAATCTATAATACCACATACCCGCATGCATTAATTCATCCATTTCATCAGCCATTAATTCAGGCATTCTCTCAGCCCTAATTCACCCATTCCCTCAGCCATTAATCTATTCCCACACCCATTAATATAGCCATATCCTCATGCCATATGAAAAGATCCTCACCCATTTCCTCCACTCTAAGTCACACATTCCCGAAGCCATTAATTCCCCCCTTCCCTCAGCCATTCATTCCCCCATTCCTTCAGCCACTAATTCACCTATACCCTCAGCCACTAATTCATCTGTTCTTCCAGCCATTAATTCAGCCATACTCTCAGCCAGTAATACGACAACTCTGCCAGGCCTAATACATCCAATCCCTCAGGAATTGTTCCACCCACTTGCTCAACCATTATTTTCCTCATAACCTCATGTTCACCAATTCCTTCAGGTATTATTTCAACCATTCTTTCAGCCATAAATCCAGCCATTCCCTCAGCCTATTTTTTGTTTGACAGGTAAGAAGTGGATTTATTTAGTTACACATTCCATAGACAGGGTGTGGTCCATCTTGAAAAGTGGGAGCGACTTTGGCAGAAACACTCCACAGTGGGTGGGCCATCTCAGAAGGCAAGAGGCCTCCCTTAATCTTTGATACACTAATTCCCTCCGTCATTAAGACACACATTCCTATATCCATTAATTCAACCATTCCCTCAGCCATATTTCAGGCATTCCTTCAGCCAACCAATCCCTCAGTCATTAACACACATTTCCTCATGCTATTAATTCACACATTCCCTCAGGCCTAATACAAACTTTCCATCGGCTATTAATTCACCCATTCTCTCAGCTATTAGTTTCGCATTATCTCAGCCACTAACCCATTTACTTAAGTTGTTAAATCACCCGCTCCTTCTGCTGCTGAGTTCAGTCATAAGCCCCCAGTTCACTCAGTCCTGCCATCATTAAATCACCTTGTACCTTGGCCATTAGTTCATTCATTCCATCAGTCACATCCACCTCTTTCCTTTGAAATCTCTCACCCATTAATTCAGCCAACCCAAGACGTTTTTACACATTCTCTCAGCCATTAAACTATTTCTTCAGGTAGTAAATCCCGTATTCTCTCAGCCATTAATATAGCCTCAGCCACTAATGCACATATTCTCTCAGACATTAATTCACCCATTCCATCAGGCATTAATTAAACCAATCCCTTAGCCATTATTTCACCAGCCCTAATACACCAGTTCTCTCATTTTAATACAGGTTCCTTAAGTGATGAGTTCACCCATTCCCTCAGCCATTAATACAGCCAGTCCCTTAGTCATGAATTCAACCAATCCTGCAGCTATTAACTCAGCCAATTCCTCAGTGATTATCGGAGCCATTTCCACAGCCTTTGATACACCAGTTCCTTCATTAACATACACATTCCCCCATCCATTAATTCACCCATTCCCTGGCCATTAATTCAGTCAATGCCTCAGCCATGAATTCACAAATTTCCTCAGCCACTAATACATCAATGCCCTAATGCCTAACACCCTGACTTTCTAGTTAGCAGTTCACCCATGTCCTCATGCCATGAATACGCTCATTCCCTATGTCACTTATGAACCCATTCACTCAACCATAAGTTCAGTTACCTCAATCTTTAGTCACAGATCACTGAACCCGTAGTTTAATCCACTCCTTCAGCCACTAATTCACCCATCATTTCAGCCACTAATTCTCTACCACTTATTCAGCCAATCCATCAATCATTAATTTACCCAAACCCTGAATCATTCACTCACCTATTCCTTCAGCCATTAATTTGCCATTCCCTCAGCCACCAATACACAAATTTTCTCATGCCTAAACAGCCTGTTCTCTTAGTGACTAGGTCACCCATTCCCTTGTGCCAGCATAGAGCCACTGCCTCAGCCATTACGTCACCCACTCCCCCTCAGCCATTTTTCAAACACTCCCTCAGCTGTCAGTTCACCCATTCCCTCTGCCATTCACATACCGATTCTCTCAGCTCTAGTACAGATTCCTTCAGCCACTAATTCAGCCATTCCCCCAGCCACCAAGTCACCCACTCCCTCATGCCATTAATTCACCCATTCTCTCATGCCACTAATTCACCCATGCCGTCATGCCATTAACATAACCATTCCCTAGGCCACTACTTTCAGAGAAAGCAATGGCACCCCACTCCAGCACTCTTGCCTGGAAAATCCCACGGACGGAGGAGCCTGGTGGGCTGCAGTCCATGGCGTCGCTAAGAGTCGGACACGACTGAGCGACTTCACTTTCACTTTTCACTTTCATGCATTGGAGAAGGAAATGGCAACCCACTCCAGTGTTCTTGCCTGGAGAATCCCAGGGACAGGGGAGCCTGGTAGGCTGCCGTCTATGGGGTCACACAGAGTCGGACACAACTGAAGTGACTTAGCATAGCATAGCATGGGCCACTACTTCGCCCATTTCCTCTCCATTAATTCACCCTCCTCTCAGGCATTATTTCACTATTCCTCCAGCCATTACTACACTCGTTGCTTCATGCCTTTAATACACTTGTTCTCTCAGCCATGAATTCACCCATTCCTTAATTCCATTCATTACACCCATTCCCCCAGCCATTAATGCAGCCATTCACTCTGCCATTATATCATCCGTTCACTCTGCCATGAATACACCCATTGTTTCATGCTGTTAATACACCTATTTCCTCAGCCATTAATTCAAACATTCCGTCAGTCATTAATCCACCCATTCCCTCAGCCATGAATACACCCATTTCCCCCATGGGAGGACTTCAGATGGCACCACTTGAGGCCATCTTCTGCTGCCAACAATGTTTCATTTCACCCAAACAGCCATTTCAGTAAGAGCAGAAACCCTGAACCAGCATTTTTATAATAAAGATTTCATATACCACACAGAACAAGAATAATGATGGTGATGATGATATTGGCTATAAGACGACACCAGATTTCCTGTTTTTCTTAAAAAAACTCTGAAATCTGCCCATAAGTGATCCTCCTGCCCAGGGTGGGAGTTGGTGGCAGCCCTTCTAAACAAGATTCTCACCAGTGGCCACAGTCCTCTCCTTCTGTCTACCCAGACTGAATCATTTTTCTCAGCTTCGGCCCAATTCCCTCACTCTGTCACCTGTCCAGCCTCAGATGTGCCTGAGTTTGCAGCCTCAGCTCATTCACAGCCACCCATGCTGTGGTACATCCCCCACCCCCACCCATTCATCGTCATACCCAGTCATCTGCACCCAACAGCTGTGGGCAAGGCCTGTTGGGTCCAGGTCTCGCTCAAACTCTAGTAGACCTCACAAGGGCCTTTGGAGAAGGCCAGATCTGGGGACAGGGACACATCTGCCATCTTCCCCCCCGCCACCCCACATCTTCATTCAAGGGCTCTCCACCAGCAACCCCTGGGTGGCATCCTTGGCTGGAGGGAGCACCAGATTGCCAGCTGGGCACCGTCTGTTGGCATGGGTGGGCAGGGATCAGGGCCCTCACCCGAGTTGTCCTCATCCTTGCGGATCTTTAGCTTCACCAGGTCCTCACACTGGCGCAGGATTTGCACAGCGTCCTCCATGGGACAGTTGTCCAGGCGGATGTTGTCAATGGCCAGCAGCTTGTCCCCTGGCTCGAGGGTGCCGGTCCTGCAGGAGCAGGGAGGGGACATAGAGGATTGGGCACATGCAGGCGTGGGCCAGCCCCCCGCCCTGCCAGGGGCCCCCCTACCTGTGTGCCACGCTGCCTTTCTTGATGTCGGAGATGATCAAGGGCTCCCCTCGCTTCCTGCTGGCCGCTAGGGGAAAGAAGCCAAAAGCCCATCCTTGACCACCTTGGCCTCAGGGGCCCAGGAGTTGGGCGTGGACTCGGAGCCCCATGCCCCGCTTCCCATGCCTCCCGGGCTGGGTGGACTGTGAGCAAACCAGCTCCCCTCTCTGTGCCTCAGTTTCCCCTCTGTAATATGGGGATGAGGCCACAGAGTTCACAGGGACATCCAAGATTAACTAGACGAAGCAGGACAACACCTCCCACACTCAGCTCATTCTCCAGCACATGGAGGTCCCTGAGGGGCTGTGTCTGGCTGGTGTCTGTGTTCCCAGCAATGGGCAGACAGGCCCAGGTTCCAGAACCAAGTGACTTTTAACAGCTGAGTTCTTCCTTGCCCGCTGCAGGGAATGCTGGCTGCGAACACTGCAGCAGGATCCTGCTGGGGAATGGCCTTTAGCTGAGGGAGCAGCCTCGCCCAAAACAATGTCTACATCCATCGACCGGTCCACTCAGCAGTGCCAAGGCCCAGCTCCCAGCCTCTATGCAGGACAACTCCCACAGAAAGTGAAAGTATTAGTCACTCAGTCATGTCCAACTCTGTGACCCCATGGACTGTAGCCCACCAGGCTCTTCTGTCCATGAATTCTCCAGGCAAGAATACCAGAGTGGGTAGCCATTCCCTTCTCCCAGGGATCTTCCTGATACTTGGATTGAACTCACATTTTCTGTATTGGCAGGCAGATTCTTTACTGTCTGAGCCACCATGGAAGCCTCAGTTCCCGCAGCCTCCCCAGCAAAGAAGACTGGGGGAGCCCTCTACTGACTACATCACAGCCTAGCTCCTCCCACTGCCTGGTCCTACAGTCGCCTCCACCCACAGGTGTTCATCCTAAGAGCCCGCCTCAATAAGGCCCCTCTACATCATTCCTTGTGGGAGAGGCTATTTCCCAGGGAACACGATCTAAGACAACAAGGGGCTGAGTTTTCCTGCAGAAAGAATCCATTTGGGTTAATGGGTTTTCCCATGACTGATCAGGTGTAAAGCGGTCCCTCTAGCCCAAACAGCACCTTTGCAAATGAGACAAAGGGGCCCCATCTAATTAGTCTGTTGAGAAAATGTCAGAAAGTCTAAGTCTACCTTGAATGGGCACCTTGTGTCATGTACAACCTGCGCACTGCACCTGGTGGCCCTGCCCAGAGGTTCCTGGGCTGGAAGCACCTTCTCCCCAGCGACTGCTTCAACTTCCAGCACCAATGGCTGCGGGCTCTGGGGCCAGAAGGAGCTGCAGCACCAGCCCTTCCGGACAGCTGCTCCTCCAGGTGTGATGGGGAGATGGCAGGAGAGGAAGTCAGAGGGGGCTTCCCCAGTGGCTCAGTGGTGAAGAATCTGCCTGCAATGCAGGAGCCACAGGAGATGCGGGTTTGATCCCTGGGTCGGGAAGATCCCCTGAAGATGGGCATAGCAATCCACTCCAGCATTCTTGCCTGGAGAATCCCAAGTACAGAGGAGTCTGGTAGACTACAGGCCATAGGGTCGCAAAGAGTTGGACATGACTGAAGCGACTTCGCATGCACGCGCGCACAAAGTCAGAGGACTTCGGCTTTTCCGGAGTGAGATGAGGGCTGGGGGAGGGTCTGTGACCTTTCCTCTACCTTCTTCTTTCCATTCTGCAGTCCCTCACTTTCACTCCTTTGACAAACATGAATTAAGCACTGACTATGTTCCAGGCCTTTCCTGGGCCCTGGGAATACAGAGGCAACAGGAAACCAAACCTGGGCCACGTGACTGGTGCCTCATAAAACCACTTAACCACCCCTGGAGACTAAATAGGCCAGGAGACTCCCACTGTGCAGAAAAGAAAACTGAGGCTTCCAGAAGCCTTGCCTGAGGACACGCACTGCAGACAGAGGGAAGTCAGGTCAGCCAGCCCCCTCTCCCACCCAGAGTCTTCCCCTAATCGCCTCGTGCTGGGCAGACTCGGGGCAGGCTGGAGGGCGCACAGGATGGGGACTCACAGCTGATGGTGATGCCCAGCTCCACGCCTCGCCTCTTGGGCAGCTTCACGTGGAAGGTGCCGCTGCTCGGGATGACGGACTCTGGGTGCAAACAGACACAAATCTGGGAGACTCAAGCGAATAGCCTCAGGGAATCCACACCCCACACTCATTCTGGTCCAGTGGAGAGGGATGCTAAACACAACCCCATCCTGCTTCCTCCACCCACAGAAGAAACTGAGGCACGGTGCACCGATTTGTCCCAGAAAAGCACCCACCGGGTCAGAGCAGAGTCAGGATTGGTGCCCCGACCTACAGCCTGCCACTGGGGCCCCCTAGCCTGGCCCAAGCCATTCGGATCCAGCAAGGACTTAAAGGGCACCTCTCACATGACAGACCTCAGCTGGTGCTTCCAGGAGCTTCATCTCAACAACACCCCTTGAGATAGAGGATTCTATCCACTTTACACTGTTTTTACACTGGGGAAAACTGAGGATGGAGAAGGACAAGCCCTGTCCGAAGTTACACGATGTCCAAATCAGGAACCAGAATTCTAACCGAGTTGTTTGGGGATCTTTGCATAAACCCTCACCTCCCCGACCCGCGGCTCCTGTTCCCTTGCAAAAACCCTCATTCACACTGGCGTGTGCAATTCCTTCACTCCCGCCCCGTGCCTTTCTCCCAGCATTCTGGGGACACGCTGCAAACGCGGAAAGAAGCGGGGTGGGAGAAGCAGGGTGGAGAAAGGGGTCGCGAAGGAAACGAGGAAGCCGCAGGTACCCACTCACCAGCCACGTCAAACTCCACCTCTAGCACGACCTTGTGGGCCAGCGCCGCGTCCCGCAACAGCTGGTTGGCCTCCTCCATCGTCCCGTC
>NW_011495042.1:6204196-6211284 GCF_000754665.1 Bison bison bison | reverse complement strand
CTGGGCCTCTCTGTCCCGTGGGGATGATGCCATGCCTCAGGAGATGTATATACAGGACTTGGACTTCAGACCACACTGGGGTTCGTGTCATGGGTCACTCCCAAGCTGTGTGACCCTGGGCAGCTGAATCAGCTTCTCTGAGCCTCAGACCCCTCGTCTACAAAACGGGGCCGGCGACGGGGTGGACCGTGATGGATGGTAAGATACACCTGTGCAGCCAGGCTAAGCGTGTGACTGGACTTCCCCGGCTGTCCGTGAGGCCCCACCCCACCGAATCGGAGAGTGGCAGGCCCACGGCGAGGGGGCAGTAGGCTCACCTCGCCGCCGGGCTGTCAGGCTCAATAAAACGCACGAGGGGTGGGGAGGACAAGGTCTCGGTGGCGAAGATGCCGCCCTGGAGCTGGAGGCCGAAGCCGCTGAGGGGGTCTCCGCAGAGCACGACCTCCGTGGTCTCCGTGTGCACAATCTGTCCGCCTGGCCCCACCGTGCTGGAGGCCAGCGACACTGCGGGGCAGGCGGGCACGGCGCTCAGGGCACTGTCCCGGGGGTTACTTCCTGCCAGAGCCCACCCACCCTCGGCGGGACCACCTGGAGTCGGAGAGGGCGCCTGAGTGGGAGGCCCGCCCCGCCCCGGGGCGGGGCCAAGTCGCGGCCCATTCTGAACCTTGGGGTCATGGGTTCCACCTGGCAGAGTGGCGCCCAGGATCCAGGAAGGCAGCTCCTGGAATGCCATGTTATAAAACAGGCTCTGAGGGTCCGTGATATGACGTCCTGTGATGCTGTGTGATGTTATGCCGTGCTCAGTCGCTAAGTCGTGTCCTACGCCTTGCAACTCCGGGCTGTAGCCCTCCAGGCTCCTCTGTCCATGGGATTTCCCAGGCAACAATACTGGAATGGGTTGCCATGCCCTTCTCCAGGGGATCTTCCCGACCCAAGGATCAAACCCGTGTCTCCTGTGTTAGCAGATGGATGCTTTACCCCTGAGCCACCACGGAAGCCCTGTGTGATGTTATACTTCAACTTATTTTATTATTGTATCATATATCAAATATCATATTATATTACTATTAGATGCAATAGTATATATTATGCCATTTTTGGCAACAGCTTTATTGAGATATGGTTCAGCTTCCACAGTATTCACCCACAGAATGTACAATTCAATCGGTTTTAGTAAATATATTGATTATTTAGTATATTCAAGTTGTACAACCATTCCCTCAATTAATTTTAGCATTTTCAATCCCTCAAAGAAACCCTGTTTCCATTAGTCACTCAAATCCTCCCGTTTCTCCCAGCCCTGAGCATACTTTCTGTGTCTATAGATTTGCCTGTTCTGGACATCTCATATCAATGGAATCATACTATAAATGGTCTTTTGTATGTGTTTTCTTTCACTTAGCATGTTTTCAGGGTTCATCCATATAGCATAGATCAAGATGTCCTCCTTCTTGAGGCTAATATCCCACTGTATGATGGTACCACATTTTTTAAAATTCATCCATCGATGGACATCTGGGTTATTCCCACCTTTTGGATGTTATGAATGACACTGTATAAACATTCATAAATATGTTTTAGGGTGAATATGACATATGTTCTCATTTCTCCTGGGTATTTACTTAAGAGTGGAATTTCTGTGTCACATGATAACTCCATGTTTCACTATTTAATGTGTTATTTAACATATTGTATTTTATATTCCACATATAAAATACATTTGTATTATTAATATGGATATTGGATATCATTTATTAAATAAAACTTATATGTCATTCTATTAGTTATACCATTGTGTCTTTATATATTATTTTCTTATATTATTATATATCACACATTATAATATGTGTAACCTACTTTATTGTTGGATATATTGTATTATTATATTTCTATTCATTATTTTTTTCACAATTACATCACCAATGATAAAAGTGGTATTTGGAACATTGGAAGTATTCAAAATTTTTTATTTAACTAACTAGTCATTATCATCAAGGAAGGAGACAGGTAAGGGGTCCCAAGAGTCTCCAGGCTCCATAAGCTCCTGCCTGTGAAAAATATTTCTGAATCTGTTCACCTACATACCCGCTGCTTCAGTGGGTGACAATGGTGGCTGGTAAAGTTGTATTTTATCTATCACCTGACTCTGAATTCTGTTTCTCTTTTCGCCTTGGCTGCCAGGAAGCTCATAACCATGTTTAGCGCCTTTCAGTGCCAAACTGACTTATATTTCTCTCTTCCCTCACCTGGTTCAACCCTAAATGGCCCAGTTTGACCCTCCATTCTTCCTGGAGGCCTCTGCAATTCACATGGAAAGAGGCTGGGAACCCTCTCTACGTCAACAAAGGAAAGATTCTTCCCAGGCAAGATTTCAAAATTCAGGGCCCTGGACTTCGCTGGTGGCCCAATGGCTAAGACTCAGCACTCTCAATGCAAGGGGCCTGGGTTTGATCCCTGGTCAGGGAACTAGATCCCACATGGTGCAACTAAGACCTGGCGTGGCCAAATAAATAAATATTAAAGAAAAAGATTCTGGGCAATCTTATGACTTTTTGCTACTTCCACATGTCTCCTGCATTATCGTTCATTACTATTCATTTTAAAAAACACTTAAGGGACTTCCCTGGTGGTCCAGTGGTTAAAAGTCTGCCTTGTGATGCAAGGGACACAATCTCTGGTCAGGGAACTAAGACCCCACATGCTGCAAAGCAACCGGGTCTGTGCACCACAACGGCTGAGCCCACCCGCCACAACTAGAGAGGATCTGTATGCCACAACACAAGATCCCAGGTGCTGAAACCAAGACCCAGTGCAGCCAAATAAATAAAAACTAAATAATTTTTTAAATTGTTAAATAAAAAATTCTTAAATGCCTTCATTTCAAAAGGAACTATATGTATTGATCACAAATAAAGAAAAGTGTCAATAAGCAAAGGTTGAGTAGAAATATATACCTAATAAAACTAAAAATTACTATATTCTGGATGGCTAGTTTCAGGCCTGGATGGCTAGTTTTCACTGCCTTAGGGAAAATTAACAAATGTCAGAAGGGTGGTAAAGACAAAATAACACCACCCCCTGGAATGGATCAGAGGGTTGAAGAAGAGAAAAATGAAAGGAAGTTACTCTGAGACCATCACACAAATCTGGAAAAGGCAGCCTTTCCTCAAGACACTTTGCCACCACCTGCTGGGAATTTTTCATAATAAAGGCTTCCCTTGTGGCTCAGCTGGTAAAGAATCCACCTGCAATGCAGGAGACCTGGGTTCAATCCCTGGGTTGGGAAGATCCTCTGGAGAAAGGAAAGGCTACCCACTCCAGTATTCTGGCCTGGAGAATTCCATGGACTGTATAGTCCCTGGGGTGGCAAAGAGTCAGACACAACTGAGCACCTCTTGGGAATTTTTCATAATAAAATTACAAGACAAAGTGTACAAATTCACTGTCACTCCTCAGGAGAGCCCTTGTGCAGTGCGCAACCTGCCCAACCATCCTCAGCAACCTGGTGTACCACATACTCTATGTAATGCCACCTCCCCACACCCGGCCCTGCCCCAAATACCCCACACGTTGGCAAATCTCTCTCTCAGGCATACTGGCAGCCCAGAGGGGAGAGAAGAGACCACGGCTTACATGAGCTCTTGTGTTCCCTTCTCCGCGGCCGCCTCCGCCCCATTGTGGTCCGGGGGCTCATGGGCTGGGATCCACGAGGCAGAGTGCTGGGGTTGGTGCAAGAAAAGGTGTGGTTCACGGTCGGCGAGGAGAAGGGAGATGAGGATAAGGCTGGGGAGATGAGAGCAGACCCATGAGCCCAGCAGAGCCCTCCACCCCACCCCAGGGAGACACAGGGGTGCCTCCTCCACCCCCGACCATGCTCGCTGTGTGACCTCAGGCCTGTCTCTCCCTCTCTGGGCCTCAAAGCTTACAGGCTTTTCACAGACCTGGTGAAACTCAGCTGCCAGACAGGGGCCCCTCACTTCTCTGAGTCTCAGCTTCCTTCCCTATAAAACAGGCTCCAGCCCCTCCCCAGGGACAGAGAAGAGTGACCGCAGGGAGGGCACTTTACAGCGGTTTTGGTCCTGGCCGGCAGGGGCGGCCCAGGTGGGCGTCCTGCAGCGGCCGGGCCGGGGGCTGTGGCAGGAGGGCACGCAGGGGTCCCAGCGATGCGGCTGCTCGCTCCTCTGCACCTTCACTGCGGTGGAGGAAGAGGAGAGACAGGCGTTAGGGGCTGGGCGGGTCTGGACTCCATGCCCCTGAAGGGTGAGCTCCGTCTGCCCAGCAAGGGGAGGAGAGCGGGAACAGAAGGTCTGGAGTTTCTGAGCCAGGCTGGGCATTCCAGACTTTGCCCACATGTCCCGGACGCCCGCTGTGTGCTGGGCCCTGTGCTCAGGGCTCAGCTACGCAGCAGCCTGAGAGGCAGGGATCCGAGAGGGAAAGCCGTACCAGCCCACAGGTGGGAGGGCTGGAGGAGCAGGATGTGAACCAGGCCAACCGGCCGGTCAGCTCCAAGGAGTGCAGCTGGCAGACAGTGACCAGCTGGAGCACCTCCGGGGACTGCGGTCATGCTGTAGCCTGGGCAGCCTTGGCCTAGGGCTGGGCAAGCAGGCACCGGGGCCGGGCATTTCTGCCCCACGCTGAGCTCTCGGGGGCCACATGGGTCCCTGTTGGATTGGCCCAGGCTTGCAAGGACCCGCATCGCAGTCTAAGGCTGTCCCCCCTCAACCTTTCACGGGCCTTGACTTCAGTGAACTCTTGACTCCAGCTAAGCATCCGCTTCCCAGGGGAGTCCACGGACCCTGCCTCTCTCACCTCCCTGACCTGGTCCTCCTCCCTGCAGCCCCAGACCCCGTTCTGGCTCTTCCTTCTGCTGCAGGACTTTGTGGGGAGTCGGGGCGGGGGATGTCCAGCCTGGGGCAGCATGCTCTTGGATGGACGGACGAGGTCCCTGTGATCTCAGCCCATTGATTCTGCCTCCCTGTGCGGCGTTCCCACCGCCACCCAGGGGCTGGGCCGCCTCTGGGGCCAGGAGCTGAGTCCAATCCTGGCTCCATGGCTGATGAGCTGCGGGACTGGGACAAGTCCCTGCACCCCGCCCTGTGCCTCGTTGTCATAACTGTAAAATGGGACAAGGCGGCTACTTCCCAGGGAAGCTGGGAGGATAGAAGGAGTTACCACATGGGCTTGGCAGACGTTTATTTAGGGAGAGCCAAGGGGACTGTCGGCAGCCAACTGTCATCAGAAGGACCTGCACTGCTCAGACCCTCAGAGCCTCCATACTGACCTTGTAGACGTGTCACGGGGGTGTACCCAGATGACCCCTGGGAAGCCCCAGCAGCACAGCAGCGGGTGGGAGAACAGATGCTGGGACATCTGAGGGACTCACAGGGGTGGCTCTAGGCCCTCCTGACTGCCTGGCTGCCTCCTCTGGACCTGCTGAGGGCCCTGGGGTGAGCCCACGGGTCCAAATTCTGAGTAGCACAGGGCACAGAAGGACTATCCCCTCCCTTGTTCCAGCCCTCATACTTCTATTAATGCGACCAGTGATGGATCTAGCTTTGGGGGTATCCACGCCAGCAACTGTCAGATCAGAAAGTATGAAAGTGTTCGTTGCTCAATCCTGTCTGACTCTTTGTGACCCCATGGACTGTAGCCCACCAGGCTCCTCCATCCATGGGATTTTCCAGGCAAGAATACTGGAGTGGGTTGCCATTTAAACACCCAAGTTATTTATCTGCCCTATCTCCCCACCCTTAGCTGCTGCACTTGACACTTTGAGCGTCCCTGTGGGACTGGACATTTGTTCCGCTAAATGCTAGCCTGCCCCTTGCCCTTAGGGTTGAGCCCTGAGGTCTGCAGGGGACTCACCTGCCTCTGACGGCTTGAGGGGCCGCCGGCTCTGGGGCGCAGGCAGGATCTCCAGCCGCACTTTCTCCGACACGCTGGCCAGGAGCTTGGTGGCTTCAAGCAGCGAGCAGTGTTCAGTGCTGGTACCGTCGATGGACAGGATGTGGTCTCCGGCATGCAGGGCCCCGCTCCTGGCCAGGTCAGGGAGCAAAGGGGAAAGGGTACAGCCAGACAGCTCCAGACGATTCTCCCCCTGCACCCCCCCAACACACACCACGGCAGCTCCCAGCAGGTGCCCCACCTGTCCACCACGCTGGCCGGCTTGATGCGGTCGATGGTGATGACGGGCTTGTTCCGGTGGGAGCCGGTGGTGAGGGAGATCCCCAAGGCTGACCCTGGAGTCTTGGTGATTTCCACTATTAAGGGCCCTGAAGCGTTGGCCACCGTATCTGATACATGGAAGGAAAGAAGAGTTTGAGATGCAAATAATTCAGCACCTTCCTCCGTCTCAGCTTAATTCTCACTGTCAGGGAGGGATCACTGCATCCACTTTACAAACAAGAAAACTGAGGCGCCTGGAGGCAAAGGCCTCGTCCAAGTTCACATGGCCTCTCGGTGGCAGAGGAGGGGCAGGAATTCAGGTTTCAGAGAGGCTCTGACCCCAAGGCTTTGCTGAACAGTACTAATTTGCTCACATATATTGAGAGCCTGGGCTTCCCAGATGGTGCTAGTGGTAAAGAATCCGCCTGCCAATGCAGGAGACATAAAGAGACGTGGGTTTGATCCCTGGGTCAGGAAGATCCCCTGCAGGAGGGCATGACAACCCACTCCGGTATTCTTGCCTGGAGAATCCCATGGACAGAGGAGCCTGGCGGGCTACCGTCCATGGAGTCACAAAGAGTCAGACATGATGGCAGCGACTGAGCACTCAAGCATCAAGAGCCTACTGTATACACTGAACTGTGGGATTTCACTACCAGCCTTCCCCATCTCAGAAAACAGCACCCCGTGCACCCACCCAGTGGCTGGAAAACAAAACCCGGCTTTTTCCACTCTTTTTCCCACCCACGTGTCGAAACCTCAGCAAACCAGGCCAGCAGAGCTTCATCATCTTTCCCAGATCTAACTCCTCTCTACACCCCCTCTCAGCCCCTGGTCCAGCCACCATCACTTTTCACCCACCTGCACGGCCACAGGTTACAAAGTATCTCCTAGCCTTCCCCATCTCTCTCCCTGATTTTTTT
>NW_011495042.1:6200213-6204096 GCF_000754665.1 Bison bison bison | reverse complement strand
GAGGTCAGGGGCGGCGGCCGGGAGGACCAACCCCACATCCAAGGAGCTGTAGCTGTGCGATGGTGTGATCACTGACCTAGAGCTGGACATCCTGGAATGTGAAGTCAAGTGGGCCTTAGAAAGTATCACTACAAACAAAGCTAGTGGAGGTGATGGAATTCCAGTTGAGCTATTTCAAATCCTGAAAGATGATGCTGTGAAAGTGCTGCACTCAATATGCCAGCACATTTGGAAAACTCAGCAGTGGCCACAAGACTAGAAAAGGTCAGTGTTCATTCCAATCCCAAAGAAAGGCAATGCCAAAGAATGCTCAAACTACCGCACAATTGCACTCATCTCACACGCTAGTAAAGTAATGCTCAAAACTCTCCAAGCCAGGCTTCAGCAATATGTGAACCGTGAACTTCCTGATGTTCAAGCTGGTTTTAGAAAAGGCAGAGGAACCAGAGATCAAATTGCCAACATCCGCTGGATCATGGAAAAAGCAAGAGAGTTCCAGAAAAACATCTATTTCTGCTTTATTGACTATGCCAAAGCCTTTGACTGTGTGGATCACAAGAAACTGTGGAAAATTCTGAAAGAGATGGGAATCCCAGACCACCTGACCTGCCTCTTGAGAAATCCGTATGCAGGTCAGGAAGCAACAGTTAGAACTGGACATGGAACAACAGACTGGTTCCAGATAGGAAAAGGAGTACGTCAAGGCTGTATATTGTCACCCTGCTTATTTAACTTCTATGCAGAGTACATCATGAGAAACGCTGGACTGGAAGAAGCACAAGCTGGAATCAAGATTGCCAGGAGAAATATCAATAACCTCAGATATGCAGATGACACCACCCTTATGGCAGAAAGTGAAGAGGAATTCAAAAGCCTCTTGATGAAAGTGAAAGTGGAGAGTGAAAAAGTTGGCTTAAAGCTCAATATTCAGAAAACAAAGATCATGGCATCTGGTCCCCTCACTTCATGGCAAATAGATGGAGAAACAGTGGAAACAGTGTCAGACTTTATTTTTGGGGGCTCCAAAATCACTGCAGATGGTGACTGCAGCCATGAAATTAAAAGACGCTTACTCCTTGGAAGGAAAGTTATGACCAACCTAGATAGCATATTCAAAAGCAGAGACATTACTTTGCCAACAAAGGTCTGTCTAGTTAAGGCTATGGTTTTTCCAGTGGTCATGTATGGATGTGAGAGTTGTACTGTGAAGAAAGCTGAGCGCCGAAGAATTGATGCTTTTGAACTGTGGTGTTGGAGAAGACTCTTGAGAGTCCCTTGGACTGCAAGGAGATCCAACCAGTCCATTCTGAAGGAGATCAGCCCTGGGATTTCTTTGGAAGGAATGATGCTAAAGCTGAAACTCCAGTACTTTGGCCACCTCATGCGAAGAGTTGACTCATTGGAAAAGACTCTGATGCTGGGAGGGATTGGGAGCAGGAGGAGAAGGGGACGACAGAGGATGAGATGGCTGGATGGCATCACCGATTCAATGGACGTGAGTCTGAGTGAACTCTGGCAGTTGGTGATGGACAGGGAGGCCTGGCGTGCTGCGATTCATGGGGTCGCAAAGAGTCGGACACGACTGAGCGACTGAACTGAACTGAACTAAACTGATCATCCTCTGACACACTCTATATATGACTTATCCCATCCATGATCCATTTCTCCCCACCAGAATGTCAGCCCCATGGGAACAGAGACCTCATCTGTGTTGTTCTCAGATGGATCCCTGGTGCCTGGCAGAACGTGTACCACCCAGAGGGGCCCAGAGAGGCTGCGACCGGGCCAGGGTCACACAGCCCTTGCAGTGATGGGGATGTGTGCCCCCCACTCCCTGCCCTCCACCCCGGGGCCTCTTCTCGCTGCAGCCCGAGCCCTCAGGCCACAACTCACCTGGAATGGTCACGTCGTACTCCACCTGGAAGAGCGCCTCGTGGCTGCACTGCCGCAGCGTGGCCAGGGCAGTGGCATGGCTGGCCCCCTGCAGCGGGATCCCGTCAACGCTGAGCAGTCTGTCCCCCACCTTCAAGGAGCCCTCCCTGTGGGGAAGGGCCAGGTCATGCCGCCTCGTCCAGCGAGCGAGAGAACAGAGGGAGGGCAGGGATCGGAGGAAGGAGACAGGGGCAGAACGGATGAGGGACAGCACGCGTGGGTGAACAAACCAGGGAGGGCATGTGGAAGAAGCCGAAGAACTGATGGAGATTGGGTCAGCGACGACACCCCCCGCCCCAATTCAGTTCAGGTCAGTTCAGTCACTCAGTCGTGTCCGACTCTTTGTCGGACTGCAGCACACCAGGCCTCCCTGTCCATCACCAACTCCCAGAGTTTACCCAAACTCATGTCTGTCGAGTCGGTGATACTGTCCAACCATCTCATCCTCTGTCGTCCCCTTCTCCCCCCGCCTTCAGTCTTTCCCAGCACCAATTAGTGCTTAGGAAATTCACAGTCCCAGGTCAGCCCTCCAGCGGCTGAGCTGGAGATGCCCTTTGAGGTCACCTCCAGGGCCTTACCGGGGTCCCAGCCCTGCCAGGGCCGCCCAGCACCAGGGGCGGGCCGTCTGGAGGCTTGGAGCTGTCTGCACACAGGGCGCCCGCCAGGGCCCCTCCCTGGGTCTCAGCAGTGACTCTGGCCTGGTGACAAACATGCCTGGGAAGGAATTCTGCTGGGTCCCAGGGGTACGGCCCAAGGGAGTTCGCCTTGGCCTGGGTCATATCCCAGCTCTGGAATGCCTGCCCCAACAGGTGGCCAAGGCTATTCTAGGTGGTTCTATGAATAGCTCATCACAGGCCCCAAGGACGGGTTTAGATTTCTGACGAGGCCATTCCAGGCTTTTCTTAAAATGGCCAGGAATTGCCCTTCGGGAGGTCGGGGGGCCACGAGCTGGGAGCTGGGCGTGTTCCTCCCTCACCTTCTCTCCTCCTGGAGCTTCTGAGCAGGCCCCGGGCAGGGCCAGCCGGCAGTGTGGCCAGGACTGGGGAGGCTGTGTCACTGAGGGCCACAGTGACGCCCGTCACCAAGCCCCACAGCCTTCACATCAGCTCTTTGGGGCTCCACTATTGGGTCCATTCCACAGATGGGAAAACGAAGGCCAGGGAAGAGGCAACAACACCACACCAAAGCTCTCCACCCCGCAGACAGCAGGATCTTGGGAAGAAAGAGCTCGGGGCCCCCCTCATGTGGGACTTAGGGCTGGCTCCACCAACAAGCTGCTGAGTGACGCTGGCCGGGGGTGTCCCCCGTCTGGACCTTCGTCCCAGGGGAGCTGGGCGAGGGTGGTGCAGGCCGAGGCTGTAAGCTCCCCCCAGCTCAGGCTCACCTGTCGGCAGGGCCGCCGGGCCGCACGTAGGTCAGGACAAGTGGGCGGGACTTGTGCCCATCTTCATGGGCACCTCCTGGACAGAATTTGACAAGAGACTGCAGTCATCCACCCATCGCTGCCTGGTGCCCGGAGGCCCCGACCCAGACCTTAAGCAGGCTTCCTTCATCCCCTCTGCTCCAGGACTCTGTCCCTGCTGTTCCGTGCCCCTCCTATGAGACATGGGCTCTGAATCCCATCCAGAAGTGGGACGGAAAGTAGGGAATAAAACCAAAGTCCTCTCTTGGTTAAACAGCTTGCTTTCTCTCCTGCAATCTCATCCAATTTCCCTTTTCTCCCTGGTTGCTAGGGAGCTCCGAACTTAACTTTCTGTTACAACTTTTCCCTTTCACTTCCTCAATCATGCACACTTGGTTGGCCAAGTTTTCCATCTAATACTTGATTTAATGATCCTGGTTTTTAAAGTTCAGAAAAAGATTATATAAATATAAATATATTTATATAAACATATAAATATAAATGCAAATAAATATATGAATATAAACATTATTATATATAGTTATATAA
>NW_011495042.1:6188636-6200037 GCF_000754665.1 Bison bison bison | reverse complement strand
TTATTTTAATAAACTTATGTTTATTTTAATATAAACATGTTTATTTATTTAAATTTAAGTTTATTTAAATTTAAATATATATTTATTTATCTAAATTTAAATATAAATATATTATAATTCATCGGAGCAAAGCAAAACACACAGAATTGGCATTAGCCTTCCCGTCCCTTGACCCCAAAGGTGACTCTTACACTGACCTCTGAGGACAAAGCCAAAGCTATTGCCCTCCTTGTAGAGGGAGACATCCACTGTCTTTGAAATGATCCCTGGGTTGTTCTCGGGGGCTGGGGAGAAATGGAGACCCTCCTGAGTCCTTGGGTCGCATCACCGAGCTGGCAGCCGTCCCCAGAGTTCGTTCCAGGACAGGCGGGTCACCAGTCGCAGATACTACAGGAAAGGCCAACCCCCCCACCCCACCCCATTTGACAGGCAGGACAAGTGAGGCTTAGAGGCACCCTCCCCCCTGAAGCCCACTCAGTCCTCCACTTAGAGAAGGGAGAGGGCCGGCCCGGGCTCTCACAGAGACAACAGCAGGACTCAAGCCTGAGTCCAGGGCTGGCAGTCTTAGGCCCGAGCTCAATTCCAGACAGTTATTCAGATTTCAAGACTTCAGACCAACTTTGGAAATTCAGAGCTGAGCTAAAGCACCCCAGGCCACTGTACTTGGTGCAGCAGGGGAAGGGCGGGGACCTATGTACTCAGAGACATTCCTAAAACCTTCCCCCCAAAGGAGAAGCATCTGGAAACCAAGTACGACAAGGGTGTTACAAGCAGGCCCTGCCGCCTCCTGACAGCGCACTGCATTTGCAGCAAAGCCCCGGGTGCGGCCTGGCGGTCTGTGGCCAGTCCCCAGGTCCTGCCCACCCAGGTGCTGGCGGGGAGGCAGCTGCGTCCCCCCACGACCAAGGCAGTGGAGGGGGTTCCCGGCCCGAGGGCACCCACCGGGCGGGGGCAGCTCAAACTCCACTTCCAGCACCACGCGCTCGCCCACGTTCTTCAGTAGGGTGATGATCTCATCGTGGCGGAGCCTGGTCAGGTGGATCCCGTTCACTGACCGGATGTAGTCACCCACGTTCAGCAGGTCACTCCTGGGAGAGAGAAGGCCAGTGCACGCGCCGGCTGACACACGCTGGCGTGCACATCCTCCCCGCCCACTGAATCCTGGGGGTCTCTGCGGCCCCATCTTACAGGTGTGGAAACTGAGGCTCAGAGAGGGCAGGCCTGGTCCAGGGCCACACGGCGGGTGAGCAGGAAAGTGCGGATCCTACCCTGGATCTGGGGGACACGCAGGCCTGGCCTTCTCCCCACCACCCCCCATCGATGCTAGCCGGCCTGCTTTCCCTCCTGCGGGGGCGTCACCCTCACAGAGCTCTACAGAGTGGCCAGATGTCAGTGCTTGCTATCCTTTAACGCTCTTCCGGGGCCCAGAGGGGCAGTAATACAGAGGCTAACTCCTAGTTTTCATGGACCTGAATCTGCCTGCAACGCAGGAGACCCTGGTTCGATTCCTGGGTCGGAAAGATCCACTGGAAAAGGGATAAGCTACCCACTCCAGTGTTCTTGCTTCCCTTGTGACTCAACAGGTAAAGAATCCACCTGCAATGTGGGAGACCTGGGTTTGATCCCTGGGTTGGGAAGATCCCCTGGAGAAGGGAAAGGCTACCCACTCCAGTATTCTGGCCTGGAGAATTCCATGGACTGTATAGTCCATGGAGTTGCAAAGAGTTGGACACGACTGAGCGACTTTTACTTCCATGGTCCAGGGAGCCCCCGAGGTAAAGTAAATAGTACGAAAATGCAGGCAGTGTGTGCGGAAGTGCCAGCCCAAGCAGAGTGGCGCTTCAGCCTGGGGCCTGGGGAGGGCTTGCCAGAGGCAGTGAGGAGGGAGGAATAGGAATTTGCCAGGAGGGTCTCTGGGCTTCCCTGGTGGCTCAGGGGTAAGGAATCTGCCTGCCTGTGTAAGAGACCCGGGTTCAGTCCCTGGGTCAGGTGGAGCCCCTGGAGGAGGGCATAGCAACCCGCTCCAGTATCCTTCCCTGGAGAATCCCATGAACAGAGGAGCCTGGTGGGCTGCAGTCCATGGGGTTGCACAGAGTTGGACACACAATGAGAGGAGGAGGGTGTCTAGGGAAGGGGCCTTCTGGGCAGAGGGTTCTGCGCGTGAAAAGGCCTGGAGGGCCCAGTGAGCGTGGGGTGCTGGGGTCGGGTTGGCTCCGGAGGAAAGGGAATGAAGTGGCCTCTAGCCCTTCCTCCACAGACACCCAGCCCTTACTGCTCTGCAGAAGCCCCAGGACCCCCACCCCTTCCTGCCCATCCCCTACCCACTGAGCCCAGGCTTCTCACCTGGCCGCAAGTCCCCCAGGCCTCAGGTTGGAGACCCTGGGCTTCCCATCCTTGTCGGTGCCCCCCGAGATGGTCAGGCCCAGCGTGCTGCCCTCCTTCTTGGTCAGTTCCACCGTGGTGACCCCTCGGAACTCCTCTGCCAACAGAGAGGGGGTGAGCGGGCAGTGTGGGGCAAATTCTGAGTCCCCGGCTCCAGGACAAACCAAACAGATGCTTGGTAAGCAGCACGCATGATGCTGGGTGAACTCATCTCCTTTTTACGGATCAGAGAGGCTAAGGGACTAGTCTAAGGTCACAGAGCCAACTCATTGGAAAAGACCCTGATGCTGGGAAAGATTGAGGGGGGGAGGAGAAGGGGACGACAGAGGATGAGATGGTTGGATGGCATCACCGACTCAATGGACAGGAGTCTGACAAGCTCCAAGAGGTGGTGAAGGACAGGGGAACGTGGCTTGGCACAGTCCAGGGGACAGCAAAGAGTTGGCACGACGGAGCGACTGAACAACAAGGTCACCGGGCGAGTTAGCGGCAGAGCTGAGGCGGTCTGACCCCCGCCCGGAGCTCTCTGTGCCTCCAGAGAGAAAGGGGGAGGCGGGAGGCTGCTTACCTGGGATGCTCTGCCGGCGGCACGCCAGAGCCCCGTCGGCCGCTCCGGTGTCCTTGCCTCCTTTGGTGTAAGGCCCATTGTCTGCAGGCGGCAAACAGAGGGAAGGCCCTGAGCCGCGCAGTCATTTCCATCAGGCAAACCCCTCCTGCCTCTGCAAGCTTCTGCTTGGTGGATGCGGCCCCTGAGTGGTTCCTTCTTGCCTCCAGCCCCACCCAGGACATGCTGGGGGAGCCTCATGGCTTCTCCCCGCAAGGGCAATGCTGTCTCATCTCTCAAGTAACACGCTTTGGGGCGCCCACCACAGTCTGGGCGGTTCTCTGCCACGCAGCAACTCGGCATCTCTACAGCCATCATACCACGTGCAGAGAAGGAAGCTGAGGCTCAGAGAGGGACGACTCGTGCCCACGGTCACAAAGCCCTCGGCCAAGGTAGCTTCTGCAAAAAGCCAGACGCCTGGCTCTGTTGTCCAGCCCACCCCGTGGTCCAGGTTCCCTGGATTGGGTTCTTCTTCTTTTTTTTTTTTTTTCCACATTCCCTCTCCAAGTCCCTTCTTAGTCCTGCAAGAGCTGGGTCAGGTCAACTGGTAAACCCTCAAGCAGGGTGGCTCTCCCACGCTGCCCCTGGGGCCGCCCCTCCCCACCTCCAGGCACCTGTACAACCCCCCAGGCTTTTGCTAAAGAGCCTGCCTGCCAGTGCAGGAGACACAGGAGATGCACATTCGATCCCTGGGTCAGGAAGAGCCCCTGGAGTAGGAAGTGGCAGCCCACTCCAGTATTCTTGCCTGGAGAATCCC
Organism: Bison bison bison; assembly: GCF_000754665.1. NCBI lineage: Eukaryota > Metazoa > Chordata > Mammalia > Artiodactyla > Bovidae > Bison > Bison bison. The sequence continues at coordinate 6,196,294 of NW_011495042.1, read as the reverse complement.
CATGGACAGAGGAGCCTGGCGGGCTACAGTCCATGGGGTTGCAAAGAGCTGGACATGACTGAGCACATAGGCTTCACCCAAGTCTGCACACGCCCCCACTGCCCCTCAGGAGCCCCCTGTGCGGCACCCGCCTTCACCACTCACCAGTTGTGGGAAGGCCACTCCCTCCCCGGCCCCCTGACCTCCGCAAGGCCTCACTCACAGGACCGTCCCCCTTCCCACACTTCAGAAGGGGGGATGAGAGAGGGCTGGGGCAGGGGCAGAAACATCCCATCCCATCCCAGCCACATCCTTTTCACAAGGGAGAGGCTCAGGTTAGTGTTCAGCCAGAGATGGGGTCAACCGGGGTCAAGATCAGGACACAGTCTGGCCAGGGCTCCGGGCTCAGTCAGAGGCAAACAATGGGGTTCAATAAACGGCAGGTTTCTCAACAACACTCCTGATGCTTTTTCTGCCGGATGCTGTACCGATGTCTGGGCTTCCCTGGTGGCTCAGATGATAAAGAATCTGCCTGCCAACGCAGGAGACCTGGGTTCAATCCCTGGGTCAGGAAGATCCCCCGGAGAAGGGAATGGCGACCCACTCCAGTATTCTTACCTGGAGAATGTCCACATTCAGCAGCATCCCTGCCCTCTAACCGCTAGAGGACAGCAGCATTCCATGCCATCATCACAGCCAGAAATGACTAGACACCCGCCTTGTCCTGTAGGCGAGCAACACTGCCTCCCGACCCCCACTCAGCCCCTCACTGAGAATCAAACTTTAGATCAGGGGTGAAGCTCAGGCTGGGTCCGGGTCAAGTTCAGCCTGGGGTCAGGGCTCAACCCAGGACTAAGGAAGCCTGAGAACCTTCACCACCTGCAGCTCTAACCATTGAGAAGCGGTTTCTCCAGACCAGGGACAGGCTTCCTTGGCTTTGCCAGAAGGTGGGAAGTAACAAATCAAACCGCAGTTAAGCCCAGAGTCGTTTCCAGGGCCCCTGGAGTGAGCCCCCAGCCGCTTTGCTCACCACAACGCAACCCCAGGCCCCGTGTTCACATTCTCAGCCACGGATTCAGGCAACACCCCATTAAGTATAATGCCTCGTATTACGGTTCCCTCATTCGCACTTCATTTAGATTCAACAAGACGTTTCTGAGCTAATCAAATTAAAAAGACCGGGTTCTATCAACTGCGTGACAGTGAGCGTCTCTGATATTTCAATGTGGGCAATTCTGGAATTAAAATGTCTTGTTCCGTGCAAATTAGATTCCGTCACTGGAAAATCCTTCTCTCCTGGGCTGCCCCGGGAAGACCTGAGGTAAGCTTGCTTCCCAGGGGGTGCTCATGGTAAAAGAACTCGCCTGCCTAATGCAGGAGACTTAAGAGATGCGGGTCTGATTCCTGGAAGGAAGGCATGGCAACCCAACTCCAGTCTTCTTGCCTGGAGAATCCCATGGACAGAGGAGCCTGACGGGCTATAGTCCACAGGGTCGCAAAGACTCAGACACGACTCAATGACAAACACTTTCACTTTGCTTCAAGTTTGCTGGCTCCAAGTTTGGGAGTCTGGAGACAGGGGAAGGGGGAGATCTCCTAAGGACAAGAAAGCAGAGAGTCAAGTTTGCCAAATTCAGAGCCGGAGAATCTCAAACAATGGAGAGGAATGGCAGCGGGTTCTGGCTGATTCTGGGGCACAGGATCTGTTTCCTGGGGTGTCTCTGTGGTTTGTCAACACAACCTCACTGAGCTTTCCTCACCCCAATATTCATATTCTGCTCCAGTAAACGACGTGGTGCCTGCGATGTCACCAACTGGGCTGTGACGGCACGCTTGTCACGGCTTAGGCCGGGCGGGTGTGGGGAGGGGGCGTCTGCTGGCTTTGGGCTAACTGTCAGGCATCTGACCCCGCGATGCAAACGAGACGCATACAACTATGTGCGGACAGAGTCAGCAGGCGATAAGCGAGGACAAGAGAGTCTTCTTCAGGGAAAGCACATGCATTTTAGGGTGTGGCCTTGATGAGTTCTCCGGGAAGCTGAGGCCACTCAGGACAGCTGGCTGGCAGGTAAGGGGCTTCTGGATATCTCGGACCCCTGCCACTTTCAGAAAGGCACCCACAAGGAACACTATGATGTTCACTGATGCTTGCTCGGAGGGGACCGTCCCCCACTTTCACAAGTTTCCCCCCTCAGGTCAGGGGGAAACAGGCGGCATTTACAGCAAAAACCAAGACAGGGCCAGAATTACTAGTTAACCGTGTGACCCGAGTCTCTATTTCTCTGTGAAATGGGGGTGTCTCCCCCATCACAGGCAGGAGAATTTGAGGGAATTATTTTATTTATGGAAAACCCTCAGAGGGCTCAGACCCCAGTCCTGCTCCCTCAGAGAACACGCCTGCTCTCTTTGGCTCTCTCTCTTTTTTGTTCCGGGACCTGGTAATTATATGCTTAGAGATGAAAGCTTTTCAAAAACATCTTTCCCACCAATTTTCAGCTGGAAACGTGCATAAAAAACAGAGATATTTTTATCTGGGTGTTTTTTTTTTTTTCCCCTGTCTCCTCCTTCCAGCAATGGGCAATTATGAGCTCTTGCCTTCAGTCAATCTGTCCTGTAAGAACTCGCTTCAGAGAGAAATTCATTTCCGCAGTGATGCCAACCCATTCAGCAAGCGGGCTGGGCAAGTGGTGGGGGACAGGAGGGAGAGACTCCTGGCGGAACACAGACTTTACACGTGGTCCCCAGGCCCCAGGCTGCAGTCCGGGTGGGTGGGCTTCTCTTCTATTTCATTTCTCTTGAAAGCAGTGCTCATTTGCCTTCATTATCTCCGTTTCTCTGAGGCCCCAGGGAGCTATTGAGCTTTGACAAAGGGGAAAGGAAGTCAGCCCCCGGCCAGGCTGCCTTTGCCAGGGTCCCGCCTAAGCGGGGGGAGAGGGGCTGGGCAGGGGGGCTGTGGATGGGGCATGGCTGACTTTGGCTCTGCAGGCCTCGAGGAGGGAGCACTCAGCATCTGAGAGGGGCCACTGGGAAATAGAGGCCCTGGTGGGAGGTTCAGCTTGGGCCGGACAGAAAATGACCGCTTGAGTGCAAGCCACCAGCAGGGCCAGCCCGGCCCGAGTGCCGATGGAGAGAAGCGGGGCTCCCAGTCGCCTCTGGGTCCAACCACAACAGTGCACAGAGTGACCCGCTGTGGCTTGCTCCCTGCCAAGTGATCTGCCGAACCTGGCTGGTTTGGCCCCACCTCGGAAGCCATTGCCAGCTCGATGCAAAGGATGGACCCTGGAGCCTCAACCTGCTGCCGACTGGCTAAGCGGTCTGGAATGTGTCGCTTCGCCTCTCCAAGTCTTGGCACGGTGCTGGTGCCCACCTCGCGGGCTGGTGGGAGGAATCAGTGCGGTTATGGGGTGCCTGGAGCCAGGACGCATGTGAAGTTCTCTCCGTGGCCCTTCCTCTCGCCTCAGTAGAAAGATTTTCCTATTAATAACGGTAACAGTCCCTACTGATTAAGTGCCAGTGCTGTGTTAGAGGCTTCACGAGTTTTATGTCATGTATCCTCATCACCTTCTGAGGTGGGATAATCGCCATTCCCATTTGACAGATGGGTGGGGGGTGGTGGGCTGAGGCACGACAGCTTAGGTGACTTCCCACAGCAAGGGGCAGGACCAGGATTGGAACCCAGGCTGTAGTCTAAGAAACTGCAACTTGTTACCACTTTATCCTCACATGGGGCTTCCCAGGTGGCACTTGTAATAAAGAATCTGCCTGCCAATGGCCGAGACCTATGAGACGTGAGTTCGATCCCTAGGTCGGGAAGATCCACTGGAGAAGGGCATGGCAACCCCTCCAGTATCATCGCCTGGAGAATCCCATGGACAGAGGGGCCTGGCGGGCTACGGTCCGTGGGGTCACCGAGAGTCGGACACGACTGAATGTCTGAGCAAGTATCCGCAGGTGGGTGGGTGCCATGATCATTCCTACGCTATCAAAGAGGAAACCAAGGCACAGAGAGGTTATGGGAACTGCCTAAGGCCATACAGCTGCTGGGTCGCATAGCCATGGGCCGCTCCTGCCTCCTCCCCTCGCTCCACGACGGTCTTGAGGGGACTCAGCTCGGGGGTGATGCCTGCGGCCCTCCTGCCAGCAGCCTCGGCTCCTTTGGGCACTCCTGACCCACCGAGTGATCACCCCCTGGCCCCGGCGGGCTGGACCAGGGCAGACAGCCGGATGGAGCAGCAGCAAAGCCAGCTGCGGGCTGACCTCAGAGGACAGCCCCAACCCTCGCAGCTCACAGGGCTCCCCAGAAGCCGTGGAGAGGTCACTGGCTCAGCCACGAGTGACCCTTGCTCTGTTCAGCACATGTTTTTAAGGGAAACAAAAAGAAATTTATTAATAGATTTAAAAGGCAGACACCTGTTTCACTTGGAGCCAAGGACTGAAAAAATAAAAACCTGACAAAGGAAGCCGGAGCTGATCAGCCCGGCGCCTGGCCCGCTCCAAGCTCCTGGCCACTGATGCATTCAACTCCTCCGAGAGCTCGCGAGCATCCCCCTCTGCGGACAAGGGGACTGAAGCCCAGAGGGACCACTCAGCTGGGGAGCTGCAGAGGACAGACTGGAATTGGTCTGTCTGGCCCCCAGCAGACCACATCCTTAATCACCAGCTCTGCCCTTTCCCGCCAAACACGAGGGCAACGGACCCCAGAAGAGGGGTGCCTGGGGAGGCAGCGCCCGCCCCCAAGAGCCCCCTGTCAGGGCTCGGGCACCCACAGGCTGGACATGACCAGAGAAGTTGCCAGCCCCGCAATCTCCCTTCCACAAGGCATGTGGGGCCCCCGGCACTCGACCCTGAGCCCACACTCTGGCTCATGTTCCCCCTCTAGGGGACCACGATGACCCCGGCATCACGTGGGGCTGAGCACAGGCTCAAGAGGGGCTGTGGCCTTCTGGATCTGTGCTGTCCCACGTCCCTCTGAAACCCACCATATCGGAGTGCATGACCCCCAGACCAGCTCACCAATAGGAGCAGTGAAGACTCAGTTCACCCAGCAGAGAATCAAAGCAAAAGATCTCCCCACAACTGACCGACCTGGGCCTCCCTGACCTCGCCTGCTAAAGCTCTGTCCTGGGCCAACTCCACTCCGTGCAATGGTCGTCCCACACCCAGCTTCCACAGCACCCCACGGCCTTTGCACTGGCTGTTCCCTCTGCCCAGAATGCTCCTTCCCCAACATCCACAAAACCCCCTTCCTCACCTCCTTCAGGACTTGTGGAATCTTTACCTTCTCATCTTCCCCAAGCAGCTTGTTTGAATTCACACCTGAACCACTGCTATTTCCAGTATGGAGAGTCTGGCACACAGGAAATGCTCAGTAAATCATTCGAAACGCAATTCCCACTTACAGATTAGATGAATGGGGATCAAAGAGGTGGAATGAGTTGTCCAAGGTCATGGAGTCAGGAAGAGACAGAGGCAGGAGGCAAGCCCAAGTCTCCCTGGGTCTGGAGGCCTCGGCCTCCGTGGTCTGGCGCCGGGGGTTTCCCCCCACGACCAGGGCTCTGCTAAGAAGCAGGAGGTCAGGCCTGCCCGAGGTCAGGCTCTGCTAAGACGAGGTCAGGCCTGCCCGAGGATCCAGGTGGTTCTGGTGAGGGCCCCCCCCGCCAGCCTGGAGGAGTGGGCAGCTCAGGCCATGGCAGAAGGACCCTCCCACCACCCCGACGCACACGCACCCTGTCTGAGCCTCCCAGCTGGGACAAAGTCTGCTTTGTGGCTGGCCGGCAGTCAGAGGAGAGTGCACACTGTGGGGCGTGGGGCTTCCTGCCCAAATCTGCTTTCAAGCCTAACTGCGCACCCCAGTCTTGGACACACCCCTTCCTGCAGGGCTCGGGGTCTGTGGGGTGAACAAGGCTCCCAGCACCAAGACGGCAGCAGCAGGGTATGGGCCTGAGAAAGGACTTGTGCTGGCAAAGTCCATCGGGGAAGAGAAATGGCCCTGGGCACTGTGCCCCACAGGCCCCAAGCCCCAGCCTGGCTCTCCCAGAGGAGCCTGCCTGAGCACAGCCGCCCGGTCAGGGCCCCAGCCGGCTCTGAGAAATGCCGAGGGTGCATGGACTGGCCACCTGTTGGCTGCCTTTGGCCCCAGCCTCCAGAGAGGCCATGTGGCCAGAGGCCCAGTGGGTGGTCACGTGATCCAAGCTGGGTTGATGGGAACCAGCCCTGGGACGTTTGCTGGAAATACCCTTAACCTCAAAGGCACTAGGGGTCCCCTGGGCACCTCAAGGAGAGGAGTCTGCCTGGAAATAAAGCCTGCCTAAAAAGAGGCAGAGAAGAGGCAGAGACCTGGGGTCCTAATCATGTTAACTGAGCACCTGGATCACACTGTGCCTGAAGCCACATCTTGGACTTTTCCTTTTAAGAAGAAGCCTGAGTGCCAACACCAAGTGAGACAGGGGTGATCGTGAAGCGATGTGACCTGGGGAGGAGACCACGGTGGGGTCCGCAGGCGTAAGGGAGGGGGTGTCAAGGAAGCCAAATATTCAGAGAGGAAAAAGCCAGGGAGATCATGAAAGGCCTTGAATGCCAGGATAAGAAGCTGTGACCACATCTGAGTTTCAGCAAAAAGAACCCTCCCAGAGCAGCATGGAGAGGGTGGGAGAGGGGAGGCCCAGGAGGCCAGTGAGGAGCCTGGGGCTAAGGTCAGGCAGGTCAAGGGCAGAGACCACAGTACGGAGAAGAGCGGGAAGACATCTCCCCAGCATTGCTCCAGGTGAGGTCTCTAGGGCACTGCCGCCCTTGTGGCTCCGACCACTGCAGGACAAAGTAATCCCCACTTCTTGGGCCTGATGTCGAGAAGACAGATATGCCCAAGCCAAGAGAGGGGTGGAGTTGCCAGGAGGGGGCAAGGGCAGATCACAGGGGGTCAAATCCCAGCCATAGCCCTGGACAAGTCACTTAACACCGCCCTGCCTCGGTTTCCCCAACTATAAAATGGGGAGATTAACGGAATGCACAGTGGTGTGAGGACACCATGAGAAAAAGCACAGACAGCGCTGAAAAGAATCTGGCACAGAGTCCAATCTCAACAGCTGTCAGCTACTATTATTATTTGCATTATTATTATTATCTGGGGGCCTGGGGGTAACTCCGCCACCTGTGGGGGGCGGGGTGGGGGGAGGCGAGAGCTTCAGTTCCCGGGCCCTCGGAAGCATGGTGCAGGGAGCTCTGCTATAGATCTGGGTGCCAAGCCCGCCTCGGCCCTGTGGGTCTTGGGGGCAGCCGAGGGCCCCTCTGACCCTCAGCTTCCCCACTGGGACCACAGTCCCTACCCTGGGAGCTGTTGTACAGAGATGACACCAGGAGTATGCCAAATATGGGAAGGCATCGCTGGGGCTGCTCAGGACACGAGCTGAAGGGTGAGCTAGTGGCCCCCGAGCCTCGCCCAGGGTCTCAGCCCTGGGGCCACCCAGGAGTGTGACAGCTGAGTGATACCTGCCGCCCCCCCGCCTCCTTCCCACCAACCAGTCGCCCCCGCAGGTCAGGGGCGCCTTGAGCCAGGGCAGGAGTTCTCCAACAGCACCCGCGGGGCACACGGGCGGGACATGCCCCACTGGTGCACCCCGGAGGCCGGAGCGCTGGGGCAGGACAGCCCAGCAGACTCGGGCCCCCAGGGCCGGGTCAGACAG
>NW_011495042.1:6187567-6188373 GCF_000754665.1 Bison bison bison | reverse complement strand
GGCTCCCACTGGCTGGGCACGTGTCCACCCACTGCAGCGGGCGGCCCTCTGCTTAAAGGGGACACGGCTGTCGTCACGGCTGATTCCTGGACGGGGCTCAACACCCCTCCCCACCCCTCAGCCCCCTGCCACCCAGTCCAAGTCTGGGCAGGGGGTCTCTGGAGATGGCAGTCCGCCCCCAGGGCCCTCAGGCAGACAGATCCCTGGGCCAACTCTGCCCCTGACGCGTCCCGGGACTTTGGGGAGTGACTGCTGCCCGCCCCAGACTCAGTGTTTCCACCCGGAAAAGGGGAACAGTGCCTGCCAAACTTTTTTTTTTTAAGTAGCAGATGCTAGTGGAATCTTGCACGGGATTCCCAGGACATAAGGCAGAGGAAAAGCAGTCGTTGAAGGAGGCCAGGGCGAGTCTGCAGGGCGTGTCTCAGTATAGAAACCCTCACCCTCGGAGCCCCTTGGCCCTTCCACGGACATTCCAGCTTCTTCTCCCAGGCCTCCGTCTCCTCTGCCCAAAGGTGGGACTTGGGAAAGACGAGCCCAGCACCCTGTTAGCCGGAGCATCCCCCAGCTATGTGGGAAGACAGAGCAAGCCCGGAGCAAGTTCCGTCTTGATGAGCAGGGGCAGCTGGTCACAACTCCAGCCCCCATTGGGCCTCGGGCCAGCACCCTCCTGGCTTCCTCTGCACCAGCCTAGGATGGCCCTGACGACCCTGATGGCCCCCTGGGGCCCCCCTCCAGCGCTCCAGCTGTTCCTGCTCCCCACCCACCAACACTGGTACTGGCAGAGAGCCATACACCGCAGAGGTGCT
>NW_011495042.1:6176959-6187467 GCF_000754665.1 Bison bison bison | reverse complement strand
GCTGGGAGAAGGATAGGGGATGGGGACTCGGGGTGTCAACAGCCTGGAACAGAACAGCATGTTGCAGCCAGCTGAATGAGCAGAGAAAGAGATGGACAAGGTCTCGGCTCCCTGGAAGCGCTCCAATGCATGGGAACAACGGGGCTCAAGTGTCCCCAGGTCCTGCAGCAAATGGGAGGGTACAGCCCGTGGCCGGGAGCCCGGGGCTTTATCTGAGGTTCCTCCCCAGCAGGGACGCCCACCACAGAACCCAGCCCACAATTCCTGGGCTGCCCGTGCTGGCTCTTGCCAGCCCCACCCTACTGGCACCTTCAGGACAAACTGGGATGCTGAGTGTGTGCGGGGGTGTCTCTTGCACCCCTGGATCCACAGGTCACGTTCCTTGCCTGATGCCCACCTCCCGAGGGTGCCTTCCTGTTTGGGTGACTTCAGGTACGTCCCAGGGTGCAGGGTGCCTTGGGCCTGCGGTGAGGTCAAAGGTCAAACAGAGATACCAAGGTCTCAGCCATGGGAGGGAGGGTGAGCACTGAGTCGGAGAGGGAACCTGATTTGGGAGGCATTTGCTGGGAGAGGGCCTGTGGGCTCTCCGTGTGGTCCGCGATGCCCTGCAGCCGTCACGATAAGGCCCTCGATGAAGAGCCTGACAATCCCCAGGGCACCGAGAGCCACCTTGGAGCAGCCCAGCTGCACACCAGGCAGGAAGGGCACAGCTCTTCACAGACCCTCATCCTCTTCCCCCTCCACCGCCCCGACTTACAGCCCCTTCAGGGAGGAGGGCGCTATGGTGCCCAAGGCTTTGGAGTTCCATTTACCCGCTTTCATAAGAAAATATTTGCTCTCCGAACACATGCATTTAAATGAGCGATTAAGACTGAGGGTCTGAAGCCTTGCCGTATTTCTCTGGCGGCTCCTTTGGAATTTACTCTCGTGGATGAGGAGCGGCCGGAAAGGTCACACCACGGGTTATGGGAGAGCAAGCGAGGGCCAGCATCTTCCCACTGCCCTCTGTCCCTGCCAGCCCACCAAGCACGTTTCACTCCACTTTATCCAAAAAGTGGGTTTGAAAGCAACTGTCGGTCCATTCTGGAACAAGGTAGGGTTTCAGTGAATATTTGGCACAGAGAGGTTAGCTGACTTGCCTGAGGCCACCCAGCTGTAACAGCAGAGCCAGGCATACACCTAAGAGGGCTGTTCTTTTTTTTTTTTTTTTTCAGAAGACTGCTTTTTTTTGTTTGCTTTTCCTTTAACACAGAGATGCAGTACTTTTATTTTTTATTTTATTTGGCTGCGCTGGGTCTTAGCTGCAGTATGTGGGATCTAGCTCCCCGACCAGGGACCGAACCTGGGGCCCCCTGTATGGGGAGCAACGAGTCTCAACCATTGGGCCACCAGGGAAGTCCCAGAGGTGTGTTCTTAAAGGCACGGCTAGATGCCTCTCAAGGTGAAGAGGTTTGGGGGTGAGATGAGGGGGGTCCCCCAAGAAGGCGTCTTTGAGCCTGAATGTGCAGGATGGGAAGGACGGTGCCGTGCACACAGTGCCACGGGACAAGGGAGGAGGAGACCAGGTGGGAGACACAGATGGAGCCAGACCACCGAGGGCTAGTGGCAGCCACTCCTCTGGGTGTGGGCTGAGGACCAGCAGCATCAGTATCTCTGGCCCCACCAGGAGCCCCCCAAGAAAGGCAGACGCTCAGGGCTCCCCGGGGTTGCTGACCCGGCATTTCAACCGGCTCCCCAGAGGATGCGGAAGAAGTTTAAGAAGTGCTATATTACGAGCCAGGCTTTCACCCTGCAGACAGTGGGAGCCATAGATGGTTGAAGAGCAAGCGTGTGAGAGGCTCTGCGAGGACCTGAGACACAGAACACCGGCCCCCGAGGGAGGAGGTGGGAGGCCCTGGGATGAGCAGCAAGGGCCCCTTCTGGGACCTGGGAGCGGGGAAAACTGCGGAGGGCCCTGCCCCAGAGATGAGCCCTCTCGTCCACTGCGGCCGAAGCTCGGGGAAGCAGAGGAAAAGAGGCACAGATTGCTGGGCGTGCATGCGGCTAGAAGCCAGGTCTGCAGGGGCCCGGGCCGCCAGTCGCTCGTGGGCACAGGGTTTGAGTGTTTTACATTTCCATCACTGCGGATGCCCCGGGAGGGGCACTGGGCAGCCTGGGGAAGGAGGCAGGGCCACTGAGCTGACGAGCGGTCCCTCCATGGCCAGGAGAGGTCCTGACACCTCTGCGTCCTCAGCTCTTACGGGATAAAGAATCGATTGCTGTGTGACCTGGGGCATGTGTCCAAAGCTCTCTGGGCCTCAGCTTCCTTAGCTGCACAAGGGGAATAATAACAGCACCCACCCTCCAGGGTTAGGAGTCCAGATATAGACTCAGGAAGCATTTATGAACCCACTTTTCTTGCAAGGGTCTCATCCCAATGCCTTGGATAAATGAAGCCAGAGAAGGGGAACTTCAAGGTAGCTGAGCACACAGGCCAGGTGCACCCAGGTTCAAACCCCAGCTCCGCCACCCAAGGACTTTGTCATTCCGGGCAAATCACTTCTGTGCAAACTGCGTCCCCACCGGTGACAAGCGAGGGCACAGAGGCCTTAAGAGGTCGGCCCAGTGCCCTGACCTCCTCCCTGCAGGGCATTCTCGAAGCCTCTGAGGGTGCCATGCGGTGTAGGACCCTGGCATCACTGACCCCCACCTACCCAGGGACAGTGACCCCCTCATCTCCATGAGTGGGAACTGACCCCACGCTGCACAAATGGGAAAACAGAGACCCAGAGAAGGTAATGTCGGAGCCCCCCCAATCCCCCTCCCCCAGAGCAGAGTGGGGCTTGGACCCCAGCCTGTCCCTCCTCTCAGACCCCAGGGCTGGTTCGTCATCACCACGCAGACAGATCATGTCCTGAGCTGCCAGACACCCTGCATGACGGCCGGAAATGAAGTCTGGGTGGGAAGGATGCAGAGATGGCGATCCGAGGACAAGAGATAAACCATTTATTGCTGTTCTGTTGCTTCTTCCTCCTGGTCTCCCTCCCTCCCTCCTCACACTACCCCGAGGGCCAGGCCAAGACAATCACTCCCCTCTCCTCTCTCAGACATTCCGTAAGTGGGCACTATCGTCCCCATCTCACAGATGGGGACACTAAGATCTGGGGTAAAGCCACACCTGGGCTGTGCCTGGGAGTGGGCCCCCGGGCTGACACCTGCCGGTCCCCAGTGCCCTTCACCCCACCCTCCTTCCAGCCCTGGAGGGCAAGGTGGGCTCCGGCAGCTTCGAGATCAAAGCACGACAGGCTGTGTGCAGAGACGGGGAAGGGTGAGGCTCGGGAGGCGAGAGGAACCACAGCGGGCTCTTCACGGAGAAGCTCTGCGCCCGGCCGCATTCTCAGTATTTTACACCTGTCTTCTCGTTTCATCCATATTCCTCGGACGTGAGGAAACTGGGGCCCAAAGAGATGAAGCCACTTGCTCTGAGTCACACAGAGTCCGAGGACCAAGTGGGATTTACACCCAGGCCCTGCTGATGCTATCTACACAAACATCCCACTTGCAGGCCCCCCTGAGAAATGAACACTCATGGACACAGGAAGAAAGAGAAATGGGTGGGGGGGGGTCCCCAAGCTGCTGCTCCTGGAGGATCTCTCTGTCTTCTGACTAGGGCAGGCCAAGGGGCCATTGTCCAGGCCCGGACACAAACGGGGAAGCTCCTTGGGGCTCCCTCTCGGCCTCCATGCAAGACACCGGCAATGGCTTCTCTCCTGGAGGAGAAACACGGGGTGATGACCGTGTAGGGTCCCTGGAGCCTTGGGCTCCTCCTCTGAATGATGAAGCTGTCTGTCCTCATGGGGTTTTGTTGAGAAACTCAGTGACTAAACAAAACGCCTGGAAAACTGTGGTGCGCAGGCCCCATGGAGGTGGTCAGGGTGAACATGGCCCTGCCCTGCCTTCTGGTCACTCGGCACCCGAAAGCACCCACTGCCTTCCAGACACTGAGCTGGGCGCCAGGTTTCCAAGAGGCCAAAGCAGGTGTGGAGCCTGCCTCTCGGGCTGCTGCTCTGGGGGAAGGACAGAGCTCAAAGGAGTAGAAGTGTAGTCGCTCAGTCGTGTCTTACTCTCTGCGACCCCATGGACTGTAGCCCGCCAGGCCCCTCGGTCCATGGGATTCTCCAGGCAAGAATACTGGAGCAGGTTGCCATTCCCTTCTACCAGGGGATCTTCCCGGCCCAGGGATTGAATCTGGGTCTCCCGCATTGTAGGCAGATTCTTTACCGTCTGAGCCACCAGGTAAGCATCCAAAGGAGAGAAACACACAAATACAGGTAAGTGATGGAGTCAGTGCTAAGGGCTGAGGGGCCAGGATAACAGGCGGCGGGCGGGGGTCAGGGAGGCCCTGGAGGAGGTGCCTCCAGGCTGAGACAGGTTGGGAAGGAGCCAGGGTGGCTGCGGGGGTGAGCGTGGGCTGTCTGGGGAGCAGGAGGAGGAGGGGAGCCGGGATTCTGCTCCGAGTGCGGTGCCAAGGGAGGCACCAGCAGGTTTAAACAGGGTCCTGAGTGATCTGACTTGTGTCCAAAAAGCAGCCGGAGGGGCTGGGCTGCCAGAGTGCAGATGGCAGGGGGGACCAGAGCAGGAAGGGCCAGGCGCCTCAGGGGCAGGAGACCGGGAAGCCAATTTTCTCCGTGCCTCGGGCCAGTCCCTTCCTGCTCTGAGCCCGCTTCCCTCCTCGTGACCAGCAGTGTGAGTCTGGGGACCTGCCAAAAGGTGAAGGGCGGAGGGGAGAGATGGAAGCCTGGAGTCAGGATGCATCGAGATGCAAAACAGGAAGAAAACGGAAAGGGGGCCGAGCTTAAAGGAAACATCCCAAATGTGTGCAAGGAAACGCAAATGCGTGCGAGAGCCGCCAGACTCACTGGCAAGCAGAGAGGTGAGGGGGAGGCAGTACTTCTCCCACTGGACTCCTCAGGGCGGTGGACATGAGACATGCAGGCGAGAGCAGGCGCTGGTGCCCACCGGGAGGCGGACGGGCAGGGGCACTGCAGCGGGGTAAACTGAGGCAGCCAGGAGAGACCCAGACCCTCCCCCTGGTAGGCAACCTCCGCAGTCAAAGGAAGAACGCTGAGCGCCAAAGAATTGATGCTTTTGAACTGTGGTGCTGGAGAAGACTCTTGAAGAGTCCCTTGGACCAGGCATCCTAAAGGAAATCAGTCCTGAATATTCACTGGACGGACTGATGCTGAAGCTGAAGCTCCAATACTTCGGCCATCTGACACAAAGAGCCGACTCACTGGAAAAGACTCTGATGCTGGGAAACATTGAGGGCAGGAGGAGAAGGGGACGACAGAGGGTGAGATGGTTGGATGGCGTCATCGACTCGATGGACATGAGTTTGGGTAAACTCCGGGAGATGGTGAAGGACAGGGGAACCTGGAATGCTGCCGTCCACGGGGTCACAAAGAGTCGGACGCGACAGAGCGACTGGACAACAACCCTGAGGGGCAGCAGTAAACGCCATTTGTGGAGATGACCTGCATCTCCATTCTGGGGGAGGGGGCGCGTAACACGACGGCCACACCCCGGGCACAGCCACGGGGATGGGTTAAGAAATATAGTGTCGAGTTCACGGGAGCAAGGAGAGGAGGAAATGGCAGGAGGAGAAGGGAAGGAGGACAGAGGGGAAGAAAAGAGGCCGGGAGAAGGCAGGAAAGATCATGAGATTTCCCTGTGACATCATTTATAAACTACAAACACACATAAAGTGCAACGTGTGCCCAAGGGCACATACGCAGTACAGATCTACTTCACAGAGTGAAGGTTTCCAGGACGGTAACTGGGAAGAGAGGCAGGGCACGAGGGAGGGAAAAATAAAGCAACCAGAGCGGGTGCCAGGCTGGCCCAGGACCAAGTGCGCTATGAACTGAAGAATCTAGCTCAACTGCTGAAGCCTGGGATTAAAAGTAAAAAATAAACAGATGCCTCGAATGGCTTGTTAAGAAGCTGAAGCTCTCTCCTGAGGATACCGGGGAGCCACGGAAGGTTTTAGAGGGAGGGAGGGATGGGGTCAGCCCAGTTCCTTAGAAAAGCAACCAAACTGGGAGCTGAGAGAGCCCTGGGTGAGGGTGGAGCCTTGGCTGACCTCAGTCACCCTCCCCACCAGGACCACGCAGACTGCCCACCTGCCCACTCGCTGCCTGAACAAAACCAGAAAACAAATGGGTAGGCAATACGCATCCTCATCTCGGAGTGCCAAGGACACCACGGCAGTGCCCTCCCCAACCCCCATGCGTGTCCAGCCTTGCAGAGAGCCCTGGGCTGGGAGTCAAGAGATGCAGGTTCGAGGCCCAGCTGCCGCCCACACAGGACCAACTCTGTGCCGAGAATATCACAGGTAATGCAGAACACCAGGGTCTCTTGTGGAAGGGACCACCCTCAATGAGGACCCGCCAGGAGCCCAAATATAACAAAAGGGGGCCAAAGAGTCAGGCTGCTCAGGGAGGCACCAGGGAAGGCTGCCTGGTGGAGCCGGTGTCCAGGCTAAGCCTTAAGGGACGCAGGAACCAAACCCTCCGAGATGCTCCAGGAAGGGCATTGCAGGCAGAGGGACAGCCTGGGCAAAGGGTGGGAGGGGGAAGGCACGCAGTATCGTAGGGAGAGGCACCAGCCCACGTGGCTGAGGTCGGAGGTCCCCCAGGAGCGGGTGGGCTGGACAGGCGAGGGGCTGAGTCCTGATAGCCGGAGACCTGCTTTAGGGAGAGAATGAATTGAATGGAGCATCCTGGTACCTTGTGGATAACACCTGAGGAAGGAGGGCTCTCCTCAGCTCCCTCCACGATATGCTGGCAGGAGGACACGTGGAGGGCCTTCTCACGTGACCGAGCTGTTGGGAGCAGGGCGAGCGTGGAGAGAACTGGACCCAGAGGACCGCGATGTCCCTTGGGGCTGGTGACCCATGAGGCTGTGGAGGGGCAGGCGCAGCTCTCCTCCTGTGCCCTCAGCCACCAAGAGGAGAGGCAGGTGGGTTCAGCCTGTGGCTAACTCTGGACTCCCACCATCCCGCTCTGGATCAAGCGGTGCCCTCTGTGTCCTTGTGTAAACACCCCAGAGAAAGGGCATCTACACACAGCTTTGCCATTTTGAGTGCAGGGTCTCACGGAACCCCTCAGGAGCCCTTGGACGTGGGCACTCCTGCTCCGCTCTTACAGAGAGGAAACTGAGGTTCAGAGAGGGGAAGGGACTTGGCCAAGGCCCCCTGCTAGGACAGGCCGAGGGTCAGAGCGTCAGAGTCAGGTGCTCCCGCCCGGGGTCCTTCACATGGGCTCTTCCTTCTGCCTGGAACTCCCTTCCCCCTGCATCCCTAGAGCCCAACCTAAATGCCACCTCCACCAAGAAGTCCGCCCTGACCACACCAGGTGGGTCCTCTTTTCCCTCTCCCAGCCTTTCCTTCAGTGCTTTTGCTCACCTGACCCTGGACTGTCTTGCTTATTGATTTTGACCCTGTGCTCCGGGCTGGGCTTCATACAAAGTAAGAGCTAAATAAGGGTTTACTGGATGAATGACTAAGAAATAAGTAACCTCTGGATTGCTCTATTGGAAAGAAACCCATCATTCATCCCTCTTCAATCTCATGCGGAAAGCCTTTCTATTGTCTGGTAGAGCTTGCATACCTCCACGAACAGGGAGCTCACCACCACACAGGCAGCCCTCCCTATTTCTGAATGGCTGTCAGGATGGGAGTCCTTCTGTTATCCTGAGCTGGAGCCTATTTCCCTATGGCTTCTCTGGGCCCTGCCCTGGACGAGCCTGCAGACTCATAGGTCGTGCCTGGAGCCAGGTCACCCTGGCAAGAGAAGTCAGAGCTCAGAGTCTGGATGTGGTTCCAGTGGGGACCCACCAGCTTCCCTCCCACCCTGAGGGTCTCTCCTGGGTGTGTGGCTGGAAAGAGTGGGCGGCCATCGACACCCCACACCACCAGGAAGTCTGGGGCCAGGCTCTTCAATCCCCTGTGAGTGTCACTGTGCTTCTAACGTCCAGTGGCTTCAGGCCCACGAGGCTGGCACGATCACCTCTTTTTACAGATGAGGAAACTGGAGTCCAGAGGGGCAGGAGACAGGGGCAGGTGTCTGACTTCAAAGCCTTAATCTCAGCCCAACACATTCTCAAAAGGGCTTTGTGTGATGGTCTTATTTTGTGTCCTCCTGGTGGACTATTTGAAAGAGAATCCTGCTGTTGTGGACTCATTAGTGGTACAAGCTCATGCAGGGAGAGACTTTGGGAAGGCAAATTTTGGAGAAGGGAATGGCAAACCACTTCACTATTCTTGCCTTGAAAACCCCATGAACAGTACGGAAAGGCAAAAAGATATGAAACTGGAAGATAAGCTTCCCCCCCCAGGTCAGTAGGTTTCCAGTATGCTCGAACGGTGGTGCTGGAGAAGACTCTTGAGAGTCCCTTGAACACCAAGGAGTTCCAACCAGTCAATCCTAAAGGAAGTCAACCCTGAATATTTATTGGAAGGACTGATGCTGAAGCTGAAACTCCAGTACTTTGACCACTTGATTCGAAGAGTCGACTCATTGGAAAAGACCCCGATGCTGGGAAAGATTGAAGGCAGGAGGAGAAGGGGATGACAGAGGATGAGATGGTTGGATGGCATCACCAACTCAATGGACATGAATTTGAGCAAACTCTGGGAGATAGTAAAGGACTGGGAGGCCTGGCGTGCTGCAGTTCGTGGGGTCTCAAAGAGTCAGACACGACTTAGCGACTGAACACCGCCACCACCAAGGAGGTCGCACAGCCAGCTGAGAATACGCCGGTGAGATCCAGGCAGCAGGACTCCCTGGTGGAGGTGCAGGGCAGGGGTGGCCCCTAGCACAGGCCACTTATTTGAGGACAAGGCTTGACGCTGAGATTTCTGGGTCAGTGCCTGCTCCCGGCCAGTTGAGGCTCCCCACGTTCCCTGGCTCCCTCAATGCTGTTTAGGAAGAATCCTTGGGAGGTTGCCAACTGGTGTCAAGAACCCGCCCACCCCTGCAGCCTGGCCTCCCTCCATCCCCACCATCAAGCCTTCACGCTCTTGGTCCCCCAGGAACGAGCTGGCCCTAAGGCCTCCTCTGCCTGGCAAAATATGCTCCCCAGGGTTGCCCTGCTGTCGCTTCCTGGGGGCCGCTCCAGCTGGTTGGTGTCCCGTCTGGGTCTCCAAAGCCCTGGGGCATCCCTCAGTGCCACTGTCAACTCACCGGCTGCCCCCCTCTTCCTCGCCCATCTACTCTGGACAAGCCTGACCCCTGAGGGGTGGCAAACATTCCACCCCTGCCAGCACCCCCTCCTCCAGCAGCAGCAGCGTGGGGGCCTGTGAGGGGACTCTGGGCTCGGCTAGGTGACTGTGAGCAAAACTGGCCTCGACCTTTCCATGTGTAAAATGGGGGTACATGTGTGGGCTGGTGCAGGAGCCATGGCCTGTGGCCTCTGGGGGCTGCTGCAGCTCCTACCTCGCCAGCCTGGGACCCCTTCGCCTCAGTCCCCAGCTTGGACTCAACAACTCTGTGTGCTCTGTCACTGAGTTGGGTCTGACTCTTTGGGACCCCACGGACTGTGGCCCGCCAGGCTCCTCTCTGTCCATGGGATTTCCCAGGCAAGAATACTGGAGTGGGTTGCCATTTCCTTCTCCAGTAGGAAAGCTTCTGGACCCAGGGAACGAACCTGCGTCTCCTGCATCTCCTAGACTGGCAGGCAGATTCTTTACACTGAGCCATCTTGGCTGTCTCCAAACCTCAAACAAGCATTCCTTGACGGACTGTTTTGCAACCAGGGGACCGAGCCTTGGTGACGAGCAAGGACTGTCCCCAAGGTCACCTGCAGGGACCCCAGCGGCCCCGGTTGTGTGGCTCTAAGAGGCTGCCGGGTGGGTGCCCGCCCCCCTTCCCACACATGCACTTATGAGTCACCATCACCTGGGCCGAGTCAGTGAAAGGCGGGGGCTGGAGGGACAAGGTCAGCCCAAGGAGAGCCATGGGCGGATGGGAAGCGGAGTGATGAGACTTCCAGCCCCAGGGGAGCCGAGTGGAGGCACAGAGGGAAACTGCGGCCAGGAGGAGCAGGGAAGGGCTCCAGGGCCACAGGCAGCGGGGTCTCCTGTGTGATGGCCGTTCTTTCCGCTCCATCAGCCCGTCTCCCCAGCGAGGAGACAGGGGCCGGCAGCCTTCACAATCATCGGGGCAATTAGCAGGCAGATGGTCCTGCTGGACTAAATGTTCAAGCCGACAAACGGAGACAACGCTGGGACACGGGCTGACCCGATCAGCATTGGTGCTCGGCCTGGAGGGGGAACCATGGGGGACCCCGTCACTGTCTCTGCAGGGCCGTCCTGGGGCTGGGGGGAGCAGAGGAAGTGGGGAGAACCTGGGGGAGAGCCTGAGGAAGACAGACTAGTAGCTGTACGCTGAGGGGTCCTCTGATCCTGGCTGAGAGGCCAGATAACTGACCACTGAGAAAAACGCCCGTGGCGAGATGTTTGGGCTTGG
>NW_011495042.1:6176049-6176859 GCF_000754665.1 Bison bison bison | reverse complement strand
GATGGGGGTGGGGGTAGGGGGTTACACAGACACTACCATTTCCTTCCCAGCTGTGTGACCTTGGAAAGCTGGCAAGTCACATCCTCCCCGAGCCTCAGTTTCCTCACCTGTAAAATGGGGCAATTTAGTTCACAGCTCACAGGATTGTCGCGAGGATGAGAAAGTACACAGGAAGCACTTAACACAATGCCTAGCAAACATCAAGTGCTCAATAAAGGCCTGGAGAACATAGAACAGGTCCAGAGGTTCACTCCTGGCTGCGGGGGCTCCAGGAATTATTCCAGGCTGAGAGTTGATCCTTGGCCCTCTCTGCCCCCAGGGAGGGAGAAATCCCCGGGGACTCGGGACACCCTGGCTAGTCTGAACTTGGCTGGGTGGGGCGGGGCAGGGGCGTGGGGGTGTGGGCTGCTGTCTGGGCGCTGGAGGCGGGAGGCCTGTTCCCACACTGAGAGTCAGATCTGAGGCCCCCAGCGCAGCTGCTGCAGCGTGAGAAGCGCCGGGAGCTGGATGTGGAGGCGAGAGGCAGACAGAGGAGAGACTCATTACGGAGGGAGAGGAAGCAGTGAATAATTCATCACAGATGTGCGCCACGGAGGGGGCGCGGGCGGACAGAGCTTGGGAGGGCACGCGCTCGGGAGAGGCCCCGCTCGGCCGGCGGGGGGCACTGCTATCCTTGATAACCTCGTCATCCCTGAGCTGCCCCTGGCTCCCCCAGCACCGCAGGGGCCACACCAGAGGGTCCTCCTCACCATCCGCCCTGACCGCCCCTGCTCCAGCCTCACCAGCCTGGGGACACACAAGCCGTCCGCA
>NW_011495042.1:6174103-6175949 GCF_000754665.1 Bison bison bison | reverse complement strand
GCACCCCAGGCCCTTTGGCCTGGCTGCGGCCTCTGCCAGCCACTCTTCCCCTGGACGGTCCCCTTGCTCCCTCCCTCCCCTGCGTCAGGGCTTTGTCCCAGGGTCACCTTCGCCCCACACCCTTTGTGAAAGTGTACCCTGCTAGCCACTGACCCTCATGCCCTTTCCCTGCCTCGTCTTTCTTTCCAGCACGTGGCACCGCCATATATCTCCCTCATCTGTCTTGTTCCTTAGCTGCCCCTCCTCCTAGAAACATCAGCTCCACGAGGGCAGGGATTTCTGTTAGTCTTCCTGTTTTACCCCCAGGGCCTAGAACAGTATGTGGCACGGAATAGGGGCTCAGCAGGTATCCCGTGACCGAGTGAATGGCTCGGGGTATTCTCCTGCCTCGACAACCATCAACTCCCCCTCCACCCCCTACAGCCCCAGCTCTCTCCCCACATCCCCGCCTGTGGTTTGCTCAGTACCCAGAGCCCGTCCTAACACTCACAGTTGGCCTCTATTCCTTGCTGCTCATGCACCCTCCATGGCATCTCCTGCGCCCAGGACAGAGTCCAAGCTCCACGGTCTCCCACCTGCTCTGCCCCAGCTCCCTTCCGTCCCAAACCCTTCATGCTGACCAAAGTCGCCTGACCGATTCTCTGAGGCAGATGTTTGTACAAACTGTTCCCTTTGCCCAAATTCTCTCTTCTTCCCTTAGCTGTCTGGAAAACTCCTACTCATCCTTAAAAACCCCACTCTGGGACCTTCCTCCCCTCTCACAAGAAAATCACTGCTTCCTTCTCCAGGCATGAACAGGACCCTGTCCGTCCCCACATCAAGCCACCCCCCACCCCCACCATGCTCCGACATCATCTACACGTCGTTTCTCCCTGGGCCTGAGCCCCCTGAGTCAGGAACTGCAAGTGACACCTAGCACTTTGAAAGTATGACCTTAGTGGTCCTTGCAGCCACTCAGAGAGGAAGGTTCCAATATTAATCCCATTTCACAGATGGGAAAACGGAGGCCCAGAGAGGTAAAGACACTTGCCCTGGTGGCACGCCTGAGACTTAAACCCGGCCCATGGCTCTAAGACTTGTGTCTCCTGCCTCCCTTACATCAGCACACATCAAACTACATCTCTTTGAATTGAATGTAACCATTTTATGCCTCTAGAGGCTCAAGCTCCGCTCAGAGTCCAGCACTCAGGTCAGAGTGCAGCTCTGCAGGCCCCCGGCCCCCACTGTCCAGATGCACCAGCCAAGGCTACTGTGAGGACTGAGGCGGGCGGGGAGGACACTAAGCATCCAGCATCCTGGAGGTGTTCCCAACGCTGGGTGCACACAGCAGGGGCTCCCCTGGCCTCTCAGGCTGCAGCAGAGATGGGGTGCCAGCCGGGTCTGAACCCCATCTTTCCCCAGTCCCAGCCCCGGCAGGAAGCATGGCTCCTCAATTTAAGCCAAGCCTCAAATCCCATTCTGGGAGACACAGGAGCGGTTGCAGATGGCACGAGGCCCAGGGACCGCCCCCCTTAAGCAATCACAGGGTGAGGAGCTTGGGGGTCTTACCCAGGAAAGATGGGAAATAGGTTTATCTATGTTAAAAAAAAAAAAAAAAGGGCTGGAGGTGGAGAGACGTGTCCTCGCACATTTAAAACAATGTTTTGGAAAACATCTGCCTTCCCTCCCCCCACAACCTCTTGAATCCCTCTTCCCCGAGAATTCCCGTTCTAAATGGATGTACAGGCTCATAACACCTGCGAGCAAGGTCCCTAGGCCTCCTTCGAGCACCCCCAAAGGAGTGGGGAGATGCCACAAAGCCTGGCACCCATCAGCGCAATCTGTCCTCCAGCAATTAGGCCATGCT
>NW_011495042.1:6172918-6173966 GCF_000754665.1 Bison bison bison | reverse complement strand
GGGAAGTTGGGCCGCAGATGGCAAGATGAAATTCAAGATTACCAGGGGGGTCTCCTGGGTGCCAAGCCCCACCCCAGTCTTTTCTAATCATCACTGCAGTCTCCGAAGGGCGGGCTTTCCTTGGGTGCCTTTTATCCACAGGGAAACTGAGGTTCTGAGCCAGCCATGCAGGAAGTAAGAGCCGGGTCTGTCGGGGACAATTCAAGCACTTTCTGCACCTCCAAGACCCAGAATTGGATCCGCAGCATGAAGCTGGCTGTTCTCCAAATCCTGGGGACACTCAGATCAGATGCAGGTCAGGCTGGGTCTGTCCTTCCTTCCAGCCTGGGTGGAACCCCCTGGGTTCTCGGGGTGGGGGCGGCTGTGGTACTGAACAAGATGACAAAAGCCTTGATGGGGGAGGGGATTCTCCCCTGGGGACGAGCGTCTGGGAAGACCCAGGGGAGATCCTGTCCCTATCAAGGCTGCTCTGCCCCCACAGAAGGGGATTCCAGGGGCCTCTGGGATGTCAGACCGCCAGCGAGCCACCCACAGGCCAGTGCAGGACCCACTCTGCCAACCCACGGACCCTGCCACCTCTTGGCCACTCCTGAGGCAGCCCCTCCCCCCATGGAGGCCCCTTAGCATCTGGAAAAAGATGCTGACAGTTTTCAGAGCTGGCTTGAGAAACCCTCCGCATGTCGGCTGTGTGGCCACGGGCAAGTTACTTAACCTCTCTGGGCCTCAGTTTCCCCCTGTGCACCTCAGGGTGAGGATAGGGCCGACTGTGCAGGGCCACAGGGAGGAATTAAAGGGTTAGCCTGATGCCTGGCACACAGTCAGCTCCTTCTGAAAAGTACCATTATCCTGAGTTCTGAGGCCAGGAGCACAGAGGCTGCAAACCCACGCCCTCCACCCCATCCCACGTCCATGACGAGGCCTGGGGTCACAGGGCCTGGAGGGCTGGACTCCCTGCTCCAGACGCTCCTCCGCGCCCGCCCTGCCAGAGCCACTTCTGGAGCTCAGCCTCGTTCGGGTCCCAGTCCTGCATTTGCCCACAGCCCCCAAC
>NW_011495042.1:6171200-6172183 GCF_000754665.1 Bison bison bison | reverse complement strand
TTCACCGGCCCACCGGCTCCTCTATCCTCCCAAAGCGCTGACCTTGCCTGCTCACCCCATCTTTTGCCCAAATCTACCAATCCCCTTCCCTCTTTCCCCAGGTGGAGGGTCTGTTTGATGCCCCCAGGCCTTTGCACTCCCTGGAATGTTCCTCCACTCCTAGATGTCTCTGCCCAAGGAGGTTTGCTCAGAGATCCCCACCCGCCTGCTGGGCCCCAGTAATGCTTTGCATACTAGGTTGAGATTGTCTACCCCCTCCAAGCCTGGGAGCCCCTCCAGACAAGGACAGGGTCCTCTCATCCTGCATCCCCTGAGGTCAGCACAGGCATCTCACAGCCATGGGTGTCGAATGCTGAGTCTGAGGCCCCACCGCCTCACTCCCAGCTGCTACCTTAGCCAGGTTTGTAACACTGAGCAATAAGAGAATCCCCACCGAACTGGCTGGGGTGAGGGCGGCGCGCATGGTGCTGATGGAGACCTGTGAGAGCTCCAGGCATTCAGCAAGAGCTCAACAGATGCATCTGGTGTCCCTTCCTGTCTCATACAGCTAGCCTCCTCGCTAACCACCCCAGCACTACACTTGGAGCCAGGCAGAAGGGCAGCAGGGGGCTCAGGGTCACAGAACAGATGCGTGGCAGAGATGGGATGGACGCCAGGTGGGGCCCCTCCCCATCAGGGCGGCTCCTGCTTCCTCCATCCTTTCTGCAAACCACTGAGGCCGCCACGATGAATCAGGCCACAGAACACCTTCACAGGGAGGGCCAGATGCCCTCTTGGGAATCACGAGCTAAGTTGCTTCAGTCCTGTCCGACTCTTTGCAGCCCCACGGACTGGAGCCCGCTAGGCTCCTCTGTCCATGGATTTCCCAGGCAAGAATACTGGCATGGGTAGTCATTCCCTTCTCCAGGGGATCTTCCTGACCTGGGGATCAAACCTGCTTCTCTGGCGTCTCCTGCACTGGCAGGGGGGGGCTTTACCACTAC
>NW_011495042.1:6168037-6171100 GCF_000754665.1 Bison bison bison | reverse complement strand
TCCTGCACTGGCAGGCGGATTCTTAACCACTAGAGCCTCCTGGGAAGCCCCCACTATGGATGGAGCGCAGGGCAATTATTCTGAGTCAACAGACCCTGCAGCTAACAGAGGTGACTCACCCAGTGAGACACTGATGCCCTCCTCAGTGATCCCCCCGTCCTTCAGATTCCACCCAGGAGTCTCCACTCGGCTCTGTCACGCCTTAATGCCTCCCTGAAGCTTAGAGATCAGCCAGTTTTGACAGAGAGCAGGCCGCAGACTCAGAGCGTGCCCCCTCCTCCCCCAGTGTGGGTTCCAGCCCAGTGCACTGGGAGGCTCTTGCTGGTGGTCTCGGGGAAGCCCTGTGGGGGCAACTCAGCGAGGCCAGCGTGCCTGGGTCCTTTCTACTGCATCTGGTGGGGTCTCCCTCCCTTCATCCTGAAGGCAAGGGTGGCAGGGGCCGCTCAGGGCAGCCCGGCAAGATGGAAGCAAGCATGTGAGGGGATCACACAGCTGCTTCCGAATACACAGGGCAGGGTGTAGGGCGCCCCCATCTCAGATCGACCCACTCCACTGCAAGGCTGCCCACAGGCAGGGAGGCCCAGCCTCCAGCCAAACAGCAAGTCTCTGGCAGAGCTGTGCAGAGTCAGGTGAGAAAAGAGAGCTCCAGCCTCAGAGGATGGGCAGGCCCAGGTTCGAATCCTGACTCAGGGTGCACTCAGTGGGCTTATCTCCCAACTCACCCCAAGCTCAAAGTACCATGGGTTGCCCCCATCGAGAGGGGCATGGACTCCACTCAGAAGTCACTGGGGCCCAGCCACTTGCAGGCGATTGGGAGGCAACCCAGGTCCTGGAGCCGTGTCAGGTGTCACCCCAGGAGCTGAGCGAGGAGCACGTGGTCCCTGCCCTCTGAGAGCACCCAACCCAGGAAGACGCTCTTCACCCGGAGTCTGCCTATCGGAGCCCTGGGGACAGGACTCTGCTCTGTGTGGTGATCCCACAAGTTGGAGCATCTGTACAGTGCAGATGCTCAACACCTCTCACCACGCACAGTCCAACTTCTCCTCTAGACCATAAGCTCTCGGAGAGCTGGTGTCGGCCTGGACGCCTGCTCTTTCTGCCTCCTGCTCCTTCTTCCTCCAGCAGTGTCACCCCACTTTTCTGGGGGGGCTGCTCCTCCCCTGCACTCAGCCTGGGTGGAGGTTGCCCCCCTACCCCCTGCAAGCTCCTGGAGGGCCCTTGACCCAGAGCCCGCTAACAAGCACTCTCCTAGCCCGGCCACAGTGATGGGCTCAGGGGTGAGCACACAACCCAAGTCCTGGGACCTGATCAAAGTCCTGGGAAGGGGAATTCTGTCCATTGCAGGGTGTTCGGGGAAGTGGAGTCATGCTGGAGTCACTGGTGGCCACTGTGACGCCAAAATGGAAACAGGAGCCGTGAAACTGATCCAACCCTGATGAT
This sequence comes from Bison bison bison, assembly GCF_000754665.1. Classification (NCBI taxonomy): domain Eukaryota; kingdom Metazoa; phylum Chordata; class Mammalia; order Artiodactyla; family Bovidae; genus Bison; species Bison bison. The sequence goes on along the minus strand of NW_011495042.1, from coordinate 6,169,660 downwards.
GACCTGCCTGACGTCAGTAATATCGCTTTTCTGTTACTTTAGCCAATACATTCCCTTCTTGGCTTAAGCGAGTTTGGGTTGAATCTTTGGTGACTTGGACTCCACCCAGTGCCTTCCTCATTCAGCTTCCAGGGCAGAACAGGGACTTGGCCAACACTGAATGAATGAATGAACAAGTGAACAGAACACAGATTGACATGCTCCCCAAATTCTGCCTTCAGTGGTCGCCCTGAAACCCAGACTTGAGCTGAAGGAGGTCGAAACTGGATGATGGGTTCCTCGCTGGCTCAGGAGTCCCCAGACTGGCAGGAGTGGAAAAGGGACACTGGGGCATTCTGGTTTCTGGCCGTCGAGAACTTGTGTGTTATCTGAGCGGCTCCTGTCAGGTGCCCCCTCCCCCAAATTTTCACAGGGCTCCTTCTGCAGAAACGGTAGCTTGAGGGAGAGTGTGGGAGAGCGCAGGAGCCCCTAAAGGAGATGAGACCAACTGTGAAGGGGCAGATCAGGGGGCTTCCTGGTGGCTCAGTGGTAAAGAATCTGCCTGCCAATGCAAGGGACACAGGTTCGATCCCTGGCCCAGGAAGATCCCACATGCCTCAGAGCACCTACGCCCACGCACCACAACCACTGAGTCTGTGCGCCTCAGCTACTGAAGCCTACACGCTATACAGCCCGTGCTCTGCAACAGGAGAAGCCACTGCAGAGAGAAGCCCGCACACCCCAACCAGAGAAGAGCCTGCACAGCAACGAAGACCTGGCCCAGCCAAAAACAACTAACTAAATAAATAAATTTCTAAAAAAAATTAGCAGATCAGCCCAGGTGGGGAGCCAGGGGGCCTGAGTCCAGGTTCCAGCCATATGGGGCTACAGGGTGGCCCCAAGCAAATCCCTCCTGTTCTCTGGCCTCTTGGGCTGGAGTCCATGGTCCTCCCTGGGCTCACCCTCCCTATGAGTCCCACTTCCTCTCCCCTAAAGCCCAGAGACGTTCCTCCCATCACCTAAGGTCACACAGCCACTGAGGCAGCCAGGTCAGGATTTGAACACAGGGCCACCTGATTTCCCTTAAAAATGAGCTAACAGACCCCCAAGAGATGGGCTCAGAGACGGAAACCAACCGCAGAGGGATCCAGGCTGGGCTCCACCCTGGATTCTGCTTTTTCATCCCTGCCTCAGCCTCACGAAGCCCCAGAGGCAGCGGGTTGCCGTCACCCCCACCTGCTTTACCCCCACCCGCTTCCCTGAGCAAATTAACATCTCATCAGATATGCCTTTAATCTTCTCAGCCCGGCCCTTTCTTCCCCGTGGGCCAAGTGGTGTGACATTTCTGCTGCCCAGCTCTGCTGATCTAAATAAGACAGAGGCCCCCAGGCTCTGTATGGCAACGTTGTGGGGGGTGGGGGGAGGGGGGCGGTGGCCAGAACCCTCTTAACCGCTTCTCCAGGCTGGTGGAGGGAGGAAGTGAAGTGAAAAGTGAAAGTGTTGGTTGTTCAGTCATGTCCAACTCTTTGAGATCCCATGGAGTATAACCCACCAGGCTCCTCTGTCCATGGGATTCTCCAGGCAAGAATACTGGAGTGGGTTGCCATGCCCTCCTCCAGGGGATCTTCCCAACCCACGGGTTGA
>NW_011495042.1:6167499-6167937 GCF_000754665.1 Bison bison bison | reverse complement strand
AGGGAGAGGACAATGGCTATCCATCCATCCATCCATTCACTCTTTCAACCAGCGTTCTATTAAGCACCTTCTGAATGCCAAGCCGGGAGGTCCAGCCACCATCAGAACCAGTCTTCACCGCACTCTCATTCTAGCGGGAAGGCAGAGTAAACGTCCCAGGATGTTAGAATAGAAGGCGAAAAATGCTAGAAATGAATGGAGCAGGGTGAGGGGTATGTGAGCACAGAGGGAGACGTTGCCAGTTCTAAAGAGAGTGGTCTCTTCAGAACCCAGACTGTGGTCTCTAAATACCTTCTCCCAGGAAAAGGGTCCCCAGGGCTCCTCAGAGAAGAGGCTGATTCCAGGACCGGTGCAAGACGAGCCCGGCACATCTCGTGTTGCGGTAAAGTAAGGACAGGCTTGTGGCAGCGGTAGTGGGAAAGAACCTGCCTGCCAGTG
>NW_011495042.1:6161304-6167399 GCF_000754665.1 Bison bison bison | reverse complement strand
ATACAGCCTGGAACCCTGGGTCGGGGCAGATCCCCCGGAGGAGGGCACGGCAACCCACTCCAGTATTCTTGCCTGGAGAATCCCATGCACAGGGGAACCTGGTGGGCTACGGTCACAGGTTCACAAGGAGTTGGACACGACTGAAGCGACTTCACACACACACACATGGCCATGCTTGAAGGCTAATAGGGAGGGCTGAAAGGACACAGGAGCCGGTTTGAAGGGCTCCCACCAGCCACATGTGGGCCAAGCTGAGCATCGGAAAGAACAATGACTGCAAAACTGCAAAAATCCGTGTGTTCACGCTTCTCAAAAGAAAGAAAAGCCTCCTCAGTTCCTTTCGAGGGACTCAAGGCAACAACTGATTATCCTATGAACACAAGATGCAGGTAAAGAATGAGGCATTTATCCCTTCTTTCTGTATGAGCGGTACTCGAGAGGAACCAAATGAGGGACGTCATTCTTTACAGAAGAACCGCTGCAAATGGGTGCGGAAGAGACACAGAGCCGGAAAGCCGCCTTTTTGCAGCCCTAACGAAATCAGGGATCCGGCGCTGGGCATCAAGGGAGGGCAGAGCAGGACCGGTGACAGCAGGGCCAGGCAGACACCGCCTGCACCCCTGAAGTGATCTTAGCGTCACCAAAAGTGGAACATTCTGGCACGCGGGCCTCTTGATAGCATGTGGAAGGAAGCCCACAGCACCACCTGCTTTGCCTGCAAAATCAGACCTGAAAGAGGAGAGTGAAAAAGCTGGCTTAAAACTCCACATTCAAAAAAGCGAAGATCACGGCATCTGGTCCCATCTCTTCACGACAAATAGAAGGGGTAAAAGTAGAAACAGTGACAGATTTTATTTTCTTGAGCTCCAAAATCACTGCGGATGGTGACTGCAGAAATGAAAGTAAAAGACACTTGCTCCCTGGAAGGAAAGCTATGGCAAACCTAGACAACGTATTAAAAAGCAAAGACATCACTTTGCTGACAAAGGTCCATATAGTCACTATGGCTTTTCCAGTAGTCATGTACGAATGTGAGAGCTGGACCAAAGGCTGAGTGCCGAAGAATTGATGCTTTTGAACTGTGGTGTTGGAGAAGACTCTTGAGAGTCCCTTGGACTGCAAGGAGATCCAACCTGTCCATCCTAAAGGAGATCAGTCCTGAATATTCATTGGAAGGACTGATGCTGAAGCTGAAGCTCCAATCTTTTGGCCACCTGATGCAAAGAGCCGACTCACTGGAAAAGACCCTGAAGCTGGGAAGATTGAGGAGGGCAAGAGGAGAAGGGAACGACAGAGGATGAGATGGTTGGATGGCCTCACCGACTCAACAGACATGAGTTTGAGCAAACTCCAGGAGATAGTGGGGAACAGGGAAGCCTGGCATGCTGCCGTGCCTGGGGTCGCAAAGAGCTGGACATGACTGAGCAACTGAACAACAAGATCCAAATCTCAGTCAATAGAAAGTACAAAGACTGAAGAATGTATTAATGACACCATGAGGCCGTTCCACAGGACAAATGACCCAGTTTTGCCAACACATAATTACAGTGAAAAAAAAAAAAAGACGGAAAGGCACTGTGAAAGATTAAAAGAGACTTGAGAGATTGACAACCAAATGAGATTCGAAGATCCTGGCTGGACCCTGATTTGAATAAACCAAGTGTGAAAAGACACTTGGGAGGTGAAGAGGGGAAACAGCACAAGGACTGAACAGGAGACGATGTGAAGAAATTCTGTTGGGTTGATGCTGTTATTTTAATTATATATAAGAAAAGGACTTTGTTGGAGATACATATGAAACAAACAAACAAAAAAAGCTGAAGATCTGCCCCTAAAATGCCTCGGGGGTATTCCTGTGCTATCAGTGCCATTTAGAAGTAAATGGAACGCTGAAATGTAAAATAAAAAGAAGTGGGGGGTTCACAAGGGCTTCCCTGGTGGCTCAGATGGTAAAGAATCTGCCTGCAAGGCAGAAGACACAGATTGGATCCCTGGGTCGGGAAGATCCCCTGGAGAAGGAAATGGCGATCCACTCCAGCACTCTTGCCTGGAAAATCCCATGGACGGAGGAGCCTGATAGGCTACAGTCCATGGGGTCACAAAGAGTCGGACATGACTGAGCGACTTCACTTTCACTTTTCACTTTAGTCAGGGCACGGATTTTCAGAGAGGGACAGTGACTGTTCCAGCATCACACAGCTTCCAAGTAGCAGGGGAGAGGCTCCACCATGACCTAGCCGACGACCTTCTCCCCCGACCCTCTGCCGTCCACCCTCATCAGACCCACTCTGGGCCAGAAGCAGCCCCACGGGGGACTCAAAGCCCACCAGGCGAGCAGCTTATCCATCTGATGGCTCCTCAACTTTCCTGAGTCAAGGAAGAGAGTGCCATCAAGCATTTTCTGAGTGGGCCGGGGTGGCTGTCCGACAGGTGTGCCAACAGGGCCACCTGCCAGGAAACAGGTGGCATGCCTGTTAATAGTCCTGGCACTGCCCTCACAGCGCAATGATTAGGAGCAGACGCCTGGGCAGGACATTAACGAGCATGCAGATTAAGTCGTGGGGTGCTTGGGCAGAGGTGATGGAGATGCTGCATTTACGGTCGGTCCCGTGAGCCACCAGGGCTCCCCCACCAGCACCCACGCCTTCCCCAGCCTGACCTCCAGGGCTCCTCCCCAGGCTTGTCCACCGAGTCCCGGGAGGGGACAGCCTGGGGGCAGCTTTAGCAGCCAAAGCACCGGGTTCAAATCCCGCCCTCCCCTCATCCATGTAGTGGGAATCCCATCATCCAAGTACATGGCTTCAGGAAATAACGCGGGTCTGGGGCCAGTCAGGGCTTCCCTGGTGGCTCAGACGGTAAAGAATCCGCCTGTAATGCAGGAGACCTGGGTTCGATCCCTGGGTCGGGAAGATCCTCTGGAGAAGGAAATGGCAACACACTCCAGTATTCTTGTCTGAAGAATCCCATGGACAGAGGAGCCTGGCGGGCTACAGTCCATAAGGTCACAAAGAGTCGGACACGACTGCAGCAACTTAGCCTGGGCCAGTCAGGGCGCTGTGAAAGGGACCTCCCTTATTATTACCTGCCAGGTGTCTGCTTTCAGACTATACCTTGTTTGAAAAATCTGAATAAAACCAAAGTTTTAATTGGACTCTGCACAAGATACTCCCCTTGGATGGCAAGATCAAGCCAGTCAATCCTAAGGGAAATCAAGCCTGAATACTCATCGGAAGGACTGATGCTGAAACTCCAATACTTTGGCCACCTGATACGAAGAACTGACTCCTTGGAAAAGACTCTGATGCTCGGAGAGATTGAAGGCAAAAGGAGAAGAAGGCGGCAGAGGATGAGATGGTTGGATGGCATCACCGATTCAGTGGACATAAACTTGGTTGAACTCCGGGAGGTAGCGAGGGATAGGGCAGCCTGGCGTGCTGCAGTCCATGGGGTCACGAAGTCGGACACGACTGAGAGACTGAACAACAGCAGCCAAGACCTCCCCAGCCTCTGCACACAGCAACCCTCCCCATGAGCCCATGATGTGCGGCTAAGATTAGTCCCAGATACCCTGTGGAGAGCTAGGCAAAGGGCTGGCGGGGGGTGCAGCTCTGAGCCTGAACCCCACAAGCAGGCTCCAAGCCAACCCTCTTCCAAACACAGAAGCCTCTGTCGTGGTCCCTGCGGGAGCGTGTGGGCAGGTGTGATTAAAGACAGCAAATGTGGCAAAATGAGGGCTGGGGCTGCAGCGCACCCCGGGCTCTGGGCAAGCTCCCAGCCTCGCTGCCCTTCCCACCGTGTGCCCCTCCCTGTGACCATGCCTGCGGGCGCGCAGCCCAGGGCGGGGCCCTCCGGGGTTGTGAAAGCCCTGCATCTCCTTGGCCACTGCGGGGGCAGCACCTGGCATTTTGGGAGGGTGGGGAGGTTCATCCGGGTCTGTGTGTCTGCTTTCAGTGGCCCCGAGGCTGCAGGTGGATGACATCATGGCCTGGGGGAGCCCGTGGGAGGCCCCGGGAGGCAGCCACATCCAAGCATCACCCTTCCTGGGGCGGCCTGCAGGTCTGTATCCCCCAGCCTGGCACACAGAAGACCAGGAGCCCCCACGGAGGGGTACAGGGGCTTGTACCCATCCACCCATCACTGGCATGGTCTGTGAGTTTCATCCCAAACCCCCGACCTCAAGCACACAGGAAGGAGGGGGCTGGAGGTCACAGAGCTCATTAGTGGCAGCTTCAGACCGAATGCTTGCGCTACACGCTCAGTCTCTTGGCAGCATCGGACTCTGTGGCCCCCACGGACTGTAGCCCGCCGGGCTCCTCTGTCCATGAATTCAGGCAAGGATACTGCAGTGGGTTGCCATTCCCTTCTCCAGGGGATCTTCGTGATCCAGAGATCCGAACCCACATCTCCTGCATTGGCAGGCGGATTCTTTACCACTGAGCCACCTGGGAAGACTGAATGCTTGTATTCCCCCCAAATTCTTACGTTAAATACCTAACACCCAGGGTGACGGTATTAGGAAGTGGGGCCTTCAGGAGGTGATTGTGGTCAATGGGATCAGTGCTCTTATAAAAGAGACTCCAGGGACTCGCCTGGTGTCCGGTGGCTGAGAGTCTGGGCTTGCAATGCAGGGGGCACAGGTTTCATCCCAGGTTGGGGAACTAACATCCCACATGGCATGCAGTACGGCTAATAAATAAATAACATTTTAAAATAAATAAGTAAAAGAGATCCCAGAGAGTCCCTTGTTCCTCCCCCGACATGAGGACATGGCAAGAAGGTGCCGGCTATGGAAGCGGGCCCTCCCCGGAACCTGATCTTGGACTTCCGGCCTCTAGAACCGTGAGAAATACATTTCTGTTGTTCGTAAGCTACCCAGGCAGCGTATTTCATTACAGCAGCCAGAATGGACTAAGACAGTGGGGCAGAAATACCAAGCCCTGTTACCCACGTCCACCCCAACCCCATGCAGGCAGTAACCACACACTCCAGCAACACCCAGGGATGGCCCTGGTGGGGGGCGGGGTGCCAGATAAAGAAAGGGGGAGTGCGTCCCAAGGGAGCCCTCTGGGCTGTCCACAGAGAGACTGGCCCAGCCAGGGTGACCTCTCTCTGCCCACTTGTCCTCAGGGCAGAGGTATCAGTAATCTGAGCAAAGTCTTGGGGCTCTGGCCACTCGAACAAGCCACCACCGCGTGGGAAACAGGGCCCAGGACGGTAGGAAGCCGGGTGATGGCCCACGGGGGCACAGAGCTGCCCCCAGGACAGGGACACGGAGCCACGCAACACGGGGGACGGGGTAATCAGCCACAAGGGCACACAAGATTGGAACCCTGGAGCTCCAGCGTGCTGGGTCCAGGGCCACAAAGCACTCACCGTGGGACCACGCCTCGCTGGGACCTGACCACAGGCCACCGGCCAGCAAGGGACCGTGTCCGAGTGACAGGCACAGAAACCACGGCGGCGAGGGAACCCCAAGCCACAGGTCATCAGACTTAGGGCGAGGACAAGGCCGAGGAGGGCCCCGTGGGCCCCGGGCCAGGTCCAAAGGCACAGTGGGAATTACTGGTTTCTCGCCAAGCAGACTGTGTCTCCCAGAAGTTCCCTTCCATAGCCCTGAGTCTCCCACGCTTGCCCTCAGTCCCACCAGACTAGTCTTCCCAAGGCAGTCCTGTGGCTACCATGTGACCCAGGACAAGTTCCTGTCTGCCCTGGGCCTGTTTCTCCACGGTAAAGTTAGGGGGATGGCCCTTTCTGAGGATCTGTTCGCCACCAATAATCTATGAAATGACCATCACTCGTCTCTCCTTCCTGAGAAGCTTCCGTGGTTCCCAAAGGACCTCACTTGAATGAATGGACAAGGCACCCTCCTGAAGTCTGACCATCCCGCTTCTCTGGGCTCCCCTCCTGTGCCCCTCCTCATCCCGGCCTCTGCTCTCTGTCCTCCAGCTTTTGTCCTTCGTTAACTGCACAGCCCCCTCCTCGGAAGACCCCGTCTCCACCTCCCGACGTCCCCTATTCATGGATCACCTCCCCCAGGAAGCCCTCCCTGGCTCCTCCAGCCCTGGATAACGTCTCTCTTCACACTGCTGGACCAA
>NW_011495042.1:6153887-6161204 GCF_000754665.1 Bison bison bison | reverse complement strand
ACCGGACAGTCCTCGGCACCCCGTTACTCCCTCCCCCATCCCTGTGCAGCTGCCAGCGTTGCTCCTCAGACAGCAGTGGCAGCCTCCTCCCTGGTCCCCCTGCCTTCCCTTCCCTATCCTTCCTAACCCGCCTTCTACCTGCCCACCTTGAGGCAGTCAGAAATCAGATCTCATCTTTCCCCTGTTTATATCCTCCCATGACTCCCAGGGTGCTAGATGAAACCCAAATTCCTCCACAGGCCAAGGCCCCCTGTGACCTCTGGCCTCATCTCCTTCCACTCTCTTCACACTGACTCTAACGCCCACCCAGGCCCTCAACCACAGGGCCTTTGCACTCACTGCAAAGTGCCCTCTGCCGGAATACAGCTCCATCCCTCCCTCTCCCCTTTAGGTCCTTATTCAAAAATCACCTCCTCCATCTCCTGAAGGGGCTTCCTGGGTGGTTCAGATGGTAAAGAATCTGCCTGCAATGAGGGAGACCCAGGTTTGATCCTTGGGTCAGGAAGATCCCCTGGAGGAGGGCATGGCAACCCACTCCAGTATTCTTGCCTGGAGAATCCCACGGTCAGAGGAGCCTGGCGGGCTGCAGTCCACAGGGTTGGACTGAGAGTCCAGAGAGTTGGACATGACCGAGCGATTCACATGTTCACTTTCATCTACTGAAAGGTGCAGATCTCACCCCCCGGCATCCCTACTCCCTTCCTTGTTTTCTTCCCTCAGCATTTATCATCTGACAAGCCACTCTGTACTGGTATTTCTTATTTATCGTCTGTCTCCCACACTAGAATGGCAGCTCCCCTAGGGCAGGGTGCATGTCCCAGCACACAGTAGGCGCTCAATGATAACCTGTTCAGTGAGGGACTCGAGGCACGCCCGGCCTGGAGGCGCTTTCCTGCTCTCTGCCAACCCGAGGCCCCCTGGGCTCCCAGGGACTGGATGGGGGGCGTGCATCCTCTCAGTCCCTCTCCTAGGCTGCTGCGGGTATTTGCACAAGATCACCGAGCCATGAGGACAGAGCTAGGATTCGAACCCAGAACCCTCAGTTCCAAGCTCTCTTTTGATCTGTTCCTGGGCACTGAAAAACTCTGCAAGGAGGAAGAAGGAGGCACCCCGAGAGGAATCCTGGAGCCAGTGATTCAGAGTCCCCTGCCTCCGCATGGGTTCCAGCCGAGGGAGGCAGCCAGCCGCCACGAGGACATTAAGTGCCAGGCCCCTCCCTGGGGACATGCCAGCCTCGGGGCTGCAGATCACGTGGTGTCCTGGGAATCCGGGCAGAGAGCAAGAGGTTAGGAGTGAGGGTACCTCACTCCTGGAGCTGCCGGGGCCTCTTCTCTGCCTGAGGCTTAGGCAGAGACGGAAGAATAAGGAGGACGACAACAGTGATAACCCAGTGGTACTTCTGCCCAGACCTCATGCGTTCCCAGCAGTCATTCACTCCCTTGCTGAAGACATGCTGAGCCGCACTCATGCTCAGGCAATGAATAAAGCTTGTATGCACTAGGAGACACATACAAGAAGGCAGACAGAGATGCAGTCTAACGTAGGTGGAAAGAAGCACATCGAAGAAAAATGAGAGTCGGGTGAGCGGCCTGTGTAGGGGAGGCGGCCTCTCTGAGCAAGTCTTCACACGCAGGAAGGAAGCGGGGGACCCAGACGGGCCGATCACCGAGGGAGGCAGAGGCGGCAGTCAGTGCAAAGGCCCTGAGGCAGAGTGGCACCTGGCGTGTCTGTGGACCAGGAAGGGAACCCATGTGGTTGGAAGCTGAGTGAGCGAGGAACTAGCTGTCTCAGGATGTCAGAGGTCACAGGGCAGACCACAGAAGGCTGGGTCTGTGGAGGGGGAAGTAGGGGCCACGGGAACAGGCACTGTGGCAATGGGGTGAAGGCGGGGAGGAGGCTTTAAGGACAAAGGTGTCTGATGTTCGACTGGGAGACGTGTGAGTTTGTGCGACGAAACCCTCTCCATTGCCTCTTCCTGGCCAGCATCTTAGTCAAGCCTGCCACCCTGCATCAGTCTCCAGGGCTTACTGTGTCCCAGCCTGAACTCAGATGGGCCTCATGGGGGCAGAGACCACCCCTGTGGGCAGGGATGTGATCCCTACCCTGAGGCAGCAGTAGCCGAAGGTCAGAACCAGGACCTGGGGGGTCGGTGTGGCCGCCCTGGGTGTACGGAAAGCTTGAGGGTATTTGGACCACCCGGGGTCAGGAATGGAGGTGTTGTGGCAATTGCAGCCTCAGCCAGACGGAGAGTGGAGCCATGTAAAGTGCAGCCTGTGGACCCAGGCCTGCCCTTGAATGAATTCTCGATGGACAACAACAGAAAAGTTCAGAAACAATAAATGGTTAGCAGCTCAATGCTGCTACAACACCCAAAGCGCCTGATCAGGGGCTGTCTTTTCCGTGTGCTGTTTTCTTTCACTTTTCAAGAATTCATTGCTAATGTACTTTTTAAAGGGCTTCCCTAGTGGCTCAGATGGTAAAGAATCCACCTGCAGTGCAGGAGACCTGGGTTCGAGCCCTGGGTTGGGAAGATCCCCTGGAGGAGGGCATGGCTACCCACTCCAGTATTCTTGCCTGGAGAGTCCCCATGGACAGAGGAGCCTGGGGGGCTACAGTCCAGAGGGTCACACAGAGTCGGACACAACTGAAGCAACTTAGCACACACGCACACATGTACTTTTTAAATGTATCAATATCCCATAGATTAAAAAGAAGAAGAAGAAGAAGAAAATGCTGGCCCTTCACCAGACAATCAGAGAAGCACCGCTTTGGAGGAACTAACCAATGACAAAAAGCTGGTGCCCAGCTTGAGGTGTAACTCAGCATAAAGTCATGCTGCAAAATAAATGTTTAGCTTTTGAAATGACACAAAATTGTTATGTATGCCGAGATGGAGATAGCTTTGTCAGATCAGGGTTTCTCAAGCCCTGGCACGACTGACATTTTGAACAGGATGATTCTTTATGATGCAGGCTGTCTTATGCATCCCGGGATGTTTGGCAGCCTTGATGTACTCCTTCCCCAATTTGGAACCAGTCCGTTGTTCCATGTCCGGTTCTAACTGTTGCTTCCTGATCTGCATACAGGTTTCTCAGGAGGCAGGTAAGGTGGTCTGGTATTCCCATCTATTGAAGAATTGTCCACAGTTTTCTGTGATCCACACAGTCAAAGGCTTTATCGTCGTTCGTGAAGCAGTTTTTCTGGAATTCTTTTGCTTTTTCTATGATCCGGCGGATGTTGGCAATTTGATCTCTGGTTCCGCTGCCTTTTCTAAATCCAGCTTGAACATCTCAGTTCACATACTGTTGACATCTGGCTTGGAGAATTTTGAGCTTTGCTTTGCTAGCATGTGAGGTGAGTGCAATTGTGCGGTAGTTTGAACATTCCTTGGCATGGCCTTTCTTTGGGATTGGAACGAAACCTGTAGGCATATGAGTTTGCAAACCCTGGTGTCACCCGAAGGGGTGACCTGTCGGATCCTACCTCCCTAAAGTTGGCCCATGGAAGAGGCACAGCGACCACTGAGGACTGGTCTGAAAAGGTCACCCTGGGAACCAGGAGAGCCTCAGAGATGCTGTCCACACAGCGGTAAATCTTCCTTCAATGCCTCCCAGAGCCCAGGGGCAGTAGATCAGCAGCTGGACAGAAGCCACAGCCTTCAGCCAGAGGTTGAGGCTGAGAGAGGGGTCTTCGTGAACAGCTGGTCAATAAGAAGCTGGACGACAGCCTGGAGAAGGGGAGCTGGTGGAGGGGACGCTCCTAAAGATGCCTCGGGAAGCTCACTTTCAAACCGCCCGTGTCTGTGCTCCAGTGGGGGGCGGGAGTCGGGGGCAGCGCAGATTCAGAGGGACTGGATGCCTGTGCTCTAACCTGGGGGGCTCCGATTCACAGTGATCCAGCAGGGGTCTCAGGGTCTGCCTTTTTAAAGCTCACCAGGTGATTTTCATGCACACCAAGCGTTGAGACCTCCCTCCGAGGGCCTCAGAATCTCCTGGGAAGGTTGATAAGAAATAAAGGTTCAGGCAGGAAGGTAAGAAAAGAGGGAGGGAGGGAGGAACAGACGGAAGGGAGGAAGGAAGGAAGGAAGTCTGACAAGTGTGGGTGAGGATGTGGAACCACTGGAACTCACACGTGGCCTGTGGCGATGTAAAGCAGTACAACAACTTTGGGAAGGAGTTTGGCCGTCTCTCTCTAAATATGCATATCCTAAAACATACCTCGATAAAGCCGTTAAGAATATGCTTACCCTACGGGCTGGCAGCTGAACTTGAAGGTGTGTAACCAACAGAAACGTGCGCACCAGGCTACCAGGAGGCAGGGTCAAGAATACGCAGAGCAGAAGTTTCTCATAAAAGTCAAAAATTGGAAACAATCTGGCAGTCGAGCAAAGGAATACTACACACACTGCTGCTACCCGGGCCGCAATGAAGGAGCTCCAAAACATGGTGCTGAGGGAGAGGAGCTGGACAGAATACACACTCAATTTATGTGAAGTTCAAGAACAAACAATAACAAACTTCATCATGGAATGATATTTACAAGGGGTAATGCTGCAAGGAAAACGAACAGAACGATCGTCCAGAAAGTCAGGAATGTGCTTACCTCTGGGTGGAGTGAGGGAGATGCAGCTTGAGATGAACCCACAGAGAAAGAAATAGAAATTTCTTAACCAGGGTGGTTACAAGGGTGTTCACTTTTCATTATCTTTTCCTCCTCTTCTGTGTTACAATCGCATGCATATTTTACAATTTTCTTTATTTTAACATTTTTTATGCATCTATTCCCAGGTGGCGCTAGTGGTAAAGAACCCACCTGCCAATGCAGGAGACACAAGAGATGCAAGAGACACACTTTTGATCCCTGGGTCGGGAAGATCCCCTGGAATAGGAAATGGCAACCCACTCCAGTATTCTTGCCTGGAGAACCCCAGGGACAGAGAAGCCTGGAGGGCTATCGTCTATAGGGTCTCAAGGAGCCGGATACAACTGAAGCGACTTAGCACACACACACCTATTTATTGGCTGTGCTGGGTCTTGGTTGCAGCAGGTGGGATCTAGTTCCCTGACTGGGGATCGAACCTGGGCTCCCTGCATTGGGAGTGTGGGGTCTTAGCCACTGCACCACCAGGGAAGTCTCTACAATGTTAAGTTTCCCTTCTAGTTCCAGCAATGCTGATTCCTCAGGCTTGGGTTGGGGCCCTGGGATGAGCATTTTAAACATGCCCCCGCCAGCCCTGCACCCTGAAGATTCTGATTCCCAAGGTTCTGAGGCCACACCAACCTCTAAAACACCCATGTGTTGGGAAGAGGAGCCTAGAAAGCCAGCCCCCAGTTGGCAAGCTGGGCCGTCGCTGGTTAAAAGTGCCCAGGGGACCCCCAGCACCGTGGCCGGCCCACAGCAAATCCAGTCCGAGTCGGTGCACTAAAGGATGACTTTGGGGGTTTAAGGAAGGAAGTTCTGCTGGCGGGTGCCACTCTGGATGCGGGTGATACTGGAGGGGAGCGTGACACAGAGTGGGTGAGTCAGTGAAATCCCGTCGCAGAGGGGCTGGCGGCCCAGTGTGCCCGCTCTGGAGGCCAGGCTCGGTGACTGCCCTTTAAGGAAAACAGAAAGGATGAGGAGGAAGCAGTTAAGAGGCTGCCATCAGGAAGGCATCTGCTCGGGCTTCTGCCGAGGCATGTTCGGTCTCCCCAGAGTCCAGGTGGGGATGGAGGAGACGGGAGCGGGGCAGCTTCAAGCCCACCCTCGGCACGAGGCCATGGAAGACAGAGCCGCGTGGATGCCGCCAATCCGTGTCAGTTGCTATCCCGTCACCACGGGAGGGAGTGGGCTACCCCCACAGTAGCTCCTGAATTGCTGATCGCCTGCTAAGTGCCAGGCCCTGGGGCAATGCTGGGAAGAAAAAGACGGCAGTCCCAGCCCTCTGCTGTGGGACTCAGGGCATGAGAGGGGGCAAAGGGAGGCTTTCCTGGAGAGAGGATGCTGGGCCAGGTCCACAGGATTAGTGCGGGTTCCCCAGGGAAGCCCCCTGTGCCCCAGAGGCAGAGAGAAGTGCATGGGCAAGGGTCTGGGGTGAGAGTAAGGATGAACACGCCTGGGTGCTCCCCAGGCTTGGCTCTGGGGCTTTATGCATCCACGTGGATTATCGCATGATGACACTTTCATGCAGGTGCTGCTATTCCCATTTGACAGATGAAAAGACAGGGCCACAGAGAGGTTAGGTAGCCCACACAAGGTCACACAGGAGGCCTGCGTGGCTGGAGCCCAGAGAGGGCAGAGGGAAGCGGGGATGGGAGAATGGAGGGGGCAGAAGTGCCGGGCCTCGTGAGAGGACGCTGACCTGCAGCAGCCAGGAGCCACTGAAGGAAGGAGGAAGTCAGGGCATCAGACACGTTTCAAAGGTGCCCTACGGCCAGGGGACGGCCAAAGTTGAGCACCAGTAGACGGCGGACAGACACCTCTCTTGTTTTGCACTGACGGAGCCTCAGTGCACCATGGTCTTTCCTGCAGACAGCACGGTCCATACCGACTCCTGACAAGGCCATCTTGGACATAAAAGCACAAATTTTACCATGTGATGAACATAAGGAAGTGCTTCCTGGCACGAGCCTTGAAGACCCCACTTAAACCTTTGATTAATCCTCTACAAAGCGCAGTTAAGCCACTTCCGCGGTTTCTGTTGCCGTTTTTGCTTTACTGAGGTCGATTTCATCAAGACGGAGTCTTTCTTAATTAAAACCTGTAATGAAGATTTGACTCATCAATCAGTTCCTTTGCCCACAGCACACACCACTTGATCACAGCATCTTCTGCCGCCTCAGATTCCCCGTTCCGGCCATGATTTCTGTCCATTTCAATTCTATCGGGTCAGAATTTTGCAGATCTTAATGTTGGCATGGAGATTTGATTCTTCTGTCAATTTTTAGATCAATAACTACTTTTTTTTTTTTTTTACTGTGCACAGTTTTAGCCAATGTCAGTTTTATTTTGTGTCGGTTATTTCTACTGGCAATGTTCATGACAGATTGGACTGGAGACGAATGGTCCGTGATTTTTTTCTCCGGGAATCTGTGACAAATGGAAATATGCTTGCAAACCAGAAAAAGCACAGGGCTCTGAAGACGGGGAGAGAGAGCCAGACCCAGAGAGAGACCACAGATAGAGGCTACCAGGGAGACACAGAAAGACACGGAGGCGGGGAGACACACAGGGAGAGGGAGACCCGTGAAACGGCAGTGCAGCTCCTGATGGCTCCTCAGAGTCACATGGCGCTGTTCGAGCCAGTGGGCCGCCCTGCCCTGCTTCCTCTCCAGCCCC
>NW_011495042.1:6130876-6153787 GCF_000754665.1 Bison bison bison | reverse complement strand
TGCAGGCCGGGGTCCTGCCTGGAAGGAGAAGAGGTTCTCGGAGTCCTTCCCGGCTCCGCCTTGCGTTCGCGCCAGGGGAGGGCCTTCCGCCAGGCGGACCTGGACTCTGAGACGGGCCGGGGCCAGGGCTGGTTTTGGTAGGTCTCCTCTCGCCTGCCAACCCCGATCCATCAGGAGTGGCTGCATGGAGATGGGTTTAAAAAGCCTCCGAGGTTAAGTCAGCAGGAAGCAGCGCAGCAGTCAGCTGGCAGTGGGCCGGGGGGGCGGGTCTGGCGTTCCCTGCGTCTCCAGTTGGGGCAGTGAAAGGCGAGGGCCCAGAGATCTGAGTTTGAGTCTCAGCCACAGCACCATCTCTCTGGGCCTCCGTCCATCTGGGAAATGAGAATGTTTCTATGATCTGGCCTCAGGAATTGTTGGGAGGATTAAGTGAAATAAATGGGGCGCATGTGTGTGTGCGCTCAGTCGCTAAGTCTTGTCCAACTCTTTGCAACCACAGACTGCAGCCCGCCAGGCTCCTCTGACCACGGGATTTCCCAGACAAGAACAGCGGTAGGTTGCCATTTCCTCTTCCAGGGTATCTCCCCGACACAGGGGCTGAACCCGAGTCTCCACGTCTCCTGCACTGACAGGCAGATTTTTTACCGCTGGAAGCCCAAAGGGTGTATTACGCAGGCGCCAATAAATATTATGAATGAAGGGAAATTTGTTGGGTGAGTGGATGATGAGGTAAGAAGCCCCGGGCTGGACTGTCTCACAAGGGGTGTGCCAGGTCAGCTGCTTTCTCTCTCTGGCCCTCAGTTTACTCATCCATAAGATGGGTCTGCTTCTTATAAGCAGCTGAACACACACTTGGCATGTAGCCCACTGGTCCCACTCCTGGGTGTTTAGCCAAGAGAGATGGAAACGTGTGTTCACACAAACCCTGGCCTAGAAGGGCTCCTGGCAGCTTAAGTCATAGTAACCCCAAACTAGGAACCACCCAAATGCCCACGAACAAAAGACTGAGTTAAGACACCCTTTTTCTTACACTCGGCAAGAAAAAGAAAGAGGTTCCGTCACACAGCAGCACTGGGGGAATCTCAAGACATGACTGTGCAAAACTATATGTGTATGATCCCATTTCTACGAAACTCTAAAAAACACAAATCAATTGATATTGATGAAAAGCAGATGGGTGCTTGCCTGGGTCTAGCAGGAACGATTTGGGAGGGGCACAAGAAAGCTTTCATGGGTGATGGGAAGGCTCTATGCGTGGATCGGGGCAGTGGTTACACAAGTCCATACATTTGTCAAAACTTTCAAACTGTACACTGAAGACAGGTGCATTTTATCATATGTAAATTATACTTCAATACGGTTCATTTTTAAATGGGTCCTGAGACAACCTTCTTGCAAAGTTTCCTGGGTCGGTCTATGATCAGATGGTATATACCGATGGACAGGCCAGACCTTGTCACCCTGGAACAAACTCTACAAGCGGGAGGGGTGGGGGGCACTTCTTTAGGTGGCACTGGAAAAAGGAGCCCACGGCACCAGCTGTGTTGAGATTCCCCTGTGAGGGTGACCCAGCTCTGGGGTCAGGCTGACCCAGGCGGGAACCCTGCCTCTCGCCTTCACCAACTCGCTGTGACACTTGGGGCAAAGCAGTTTCCCTGCCAGAGTCTCAGTTTCTAGAACAGTCCTGTTTGTTAGCTCCTAGCTCTGGGCTGAACACCAGGCCATGCTATCAGCCCTCATCAAAATTGGGAGACCAGTACGGACATGAAGCGCATCTCTGGGGCTCCCAGCTCTGCAGAGGTGGCCAGAAGCTCTTGCATGCCGCTCCACCGGGCAGTGAGGCGGGCCTGCCCATCTAATGCGTGACGGTCTATCTGCCGCTAATTACTGTGATTCTCCCATCAGCCTCACAGCATCTCCCTTCCTCCAGCAAAGGGGCTGATGGTGAAACCACCTCATGTCAGAGTATTCAGACAGCTGCTGACCCCACCATGGGACTGCATGATGGACGCAGGAGGTGTCCCCAGCTGCCCCGACAGCTTGGGGGGCCTCAGAGGGTAAACCACCCTCTCCCTGACCACCAGGAAGCCTGGGAAGACCCTGCAGGTCTGGCCGCCCCGCAGTCCAGAACCCAGAGCAGATGAGAACCACCACTCGTCAATGAGCTCGGGATGAAATCTGCACCCAGCTGCCCCTCTGACCCCAGAAGGTTCTCCTCTTCTCTCTGCTGAGGTCATCAGCCTCTCCTGTACTTCCCTGAGTGGTTTCTCCCAGTCTTAAGTGAGAAGGGGACAAATGCACCTTGACATTGCCACGTGGGGCTTATTTCAACAAGCACCATGGTTGCTCTGTGACGGTTCCCTTTATGTGTCAACTTGGCTGCTCGGTCAAACCCCAGTCTAGACGTTGCTGTGAAGATATTTTCTAGACGTGATCGACATTTACAATCAGTTATTTAGTGAAGCAGATGACCCTCCATGACGTGGGTGGGCCTCACGCTGTCAACTAAATGTCTTAAGAGCAAAGACCAAGACTCCCCCATAAGAAATCTGTCTCAAGGCTGCTGCACAGAAACCCTGCCTGGGGCTCCAGCCTGCCCGAGCTGCCCTATGGATTTCTGTATGCAAGCCCCAGCATCACTTCCATCAATTCTTTAAAGCAAATATCTTCTTTTTTGATAGATATAAAGATAGATAGATCTCTTTATCCCTCCTGTTTCTCCAGAGAACCCTGACTGATACACTCTGAGCCCACGCTCCTCATTTAAATGAACTGAGGCCCCCACCACAGCAGCAGTTGTTTCTACCCCTCCATCATCCAGACTCAGGTCTTCTGGTAACAACACTCTGATTTTGCTCTGGGGAGACCCCCACCCCCACCCGCTGTCCATGCGATTCATGGGGCTGACCTTCCTTCCAAGGTGGGCATAGCTGATTAGAGTAGCTCACTCTCTCTGCCACCTGGACCCAGCTGTGCATTCTTGCCCCACGAGACTGTGGGATGGTATGAGTCTGGAGCAAAGCCAGCAGCACAGAGAAAGAAAGATAAGGAACGGGAGGACGGAGCGCTGATATCATCCTTCGAGTCCCTGGATTCAGCCCTTCCTGAAGCTGTCGTGAGCATGTCAGGCCTCTTCCTTGGGGTGCCACTTGGGGTTGGGTTTCTGTTGTTTCTAACCTGCAGCTTCCTGCCTGACACCGCCTCCTCTTCAGGCCTGAGAGTGAGCAGGTGGCCACGGCTAACAGAAAGGGCCCGGTTTGTTTTGGATCCTGGTGTGTGAAAGCCGGAAGCAGAGCTGATGAGCAGAGTGGTGGAGGGGAGGCTGAGGAGGGAGAAGGAGTGGGAGGAGGCACCCAGCATGGGGCTGCCAGGGGGCACAGGCTGGGGGAGAGCAGGGAGCGGTGGGCCAGGTGAATTCACCCCGCACTGCTGTGGGTATCATACACCTGCCCCTCGTCTCTCCAGGGAGCCTGCAGCAATGGGGGGGAGGGGGCGGCTGCCAGAGGGGACAGGCTGGGGGAGAGCAGGGAGCGGCAGGTCAGGGGAATTCACCCCGCACTGCTGTGGGTATCATACACCTGCCCCTCGTCTCTCCAGGGAGCCTGCAGCAAAGCGAGGTCTCCGCTCCCACCCTCAGCACGTGATGCCCCGCTGTGCCACCTCCACACAAATACTCAGCAGTTTCAGCCTTTTCAACGTGGGCCCTCTGCTGGGGATCTCTCTGTGCTTTGTTTTTTTTTTTAAATTACTTATTTATATCTGGCTGCATCAGGCCTTATTTGCGGCGTGACGGATCTTCATTTTGGCATGCGGGCTTACCTGCCCCGTGACATGTGGGATCTTAGTTCCTCAACCAGGGATAGAACCAGGGTCCCCTGACTTGGAAAGTGGATCCTCAACCACTGGACCACCAGGGAAGCCCCTCTCTGTGGCTTACTTTCCAGTCCCTCTGTGAGATGCTGCCAAGCACTTCCGCACACACTTTACTGGCCGTTTGGGTCTCCTCTGTGAACTGCCTGCTTGGGAATCTTGGTCAGTTCGCTTTGGGGTTGCCTGTCCTTTTCCTGTTGATCTTTATGTATTCTGGATGAGCCCTTTGTCTGTCAGCAATATAGGCTACATATGAAGCCGTCTGGACCTGGGCTTTTGTTTGCTGGAAGACTTCTGATTACAGTTTCAATTTCTGTGCTTGTGATGGGTCTGTTAAGATTTTCTATTTGTTCCTGGTTCAGTTTTGGAAAGTTGTACTTTTTGAAGAATTTGTCCATTTCTTCCAAGTTGTCCATTTCATTGGCATATAATTGCTGATAGTAGTCTCTTATGATCCTTTGTATTTCTGTGTTGTCTGTTGTGAACTCTCCATTTTCATTTCTAATTTTATTGATTTGATTTTTCTCCCTGTTTCTTGATGAGTCTGGCTAATGGTTTGTCAATTTTATTTATCCTCTCAAAGAACCAGCTTTTGGCTTTGTTGGGTTTTGCTATGGTCTCTTTTGTTTCTTTTGCATTTATTTCTAGGCTACATATGACTGCAAGGCGGGCCCAGAGAGAAACCACAGGCCACTCGTGGGGCTCACGCTTATTCAGGATGGGTCTTTGTTGTTCAGTCGCTCAGTAGTGTCCGACTCTTTGCGACCCCATGAACCGCAGCACGCCAGGCCTCCCTGTCCATCACCAACTCCCAAAGCTTGTTCAAACTCATGTCCATTGAGTCCATGATCCCATCCAACCATCTCATCCTCTGTTGTTCCCTTCTCCCCCCACCTTCAATCTTTCCCAGCATCAGGGTCTTTTCCAATGAGTCAGTTCTTCGCATCAGGTAGCCAAAGTATTGGAGCTTCAGCCTCAGCATCAGTCCCTCCGATGAATATTCAGGATTGATCTCCTTTAGGATGGACTGGTTGGATCTCCTTGCAGTCCAAGGGACTCTCAACAGTCTTCTCCAGCACCAGAGTTCAAAAATATCAATTCTTTGGCACTCAGCCTTCTTTATGGTCCAACTCTCACATCCGTACATGACTACAGGAAAAATCATAGCTTTAACTATACAAGTCTTTGTCAGCAAAGTGATGTCTCTGCTCTTTAATACACTGGTCTGGGTCATAGGCAGGATGGGTCTAAAAAAAGTCAAGTTGTGAAGCTTAGATATTTTAGAAATCTCTGACCATTACACCATGAGTACAGGAAGACTCAAGCACAGGCCAAGCACAGGAGGGCAGGGGAAGGAGGAAGAAGTCCAGTGAGTGTCTGCCCTGTGCCAGGCCCTGTGCCAGAGTGCCACCTGCTTCATCTCAAGTGCTTGTGTGGCCCTGGCGTTCCCAGAACATGCAGACCTGTCTGCACCTCGGGGCCACCGCACTGGCTGTTCCCTCTGCCCATGCAGTTCCCTGCAGATCGGGCTTCTTCTCATCGTCCCAGTGTGTGCTTGACCATCCCCATCTCGGAGACACCTTCCTGAGGACCACAGGTGAGGGGAGCCTCCCGCTGTTTTGCCTGCCTGGATTACGTTCAATCTCATGCTCATCCACCAGTTGACAAGGCACTCGGCTGGCTAGCACACTGGCGTGGAAGATCCATCAGGCACAGTCCCATCTGTCTCATTCACACTCTACCCCCAGGGCCTAAGGCAGTGTCTTCACATAACAGCTGCTCAGCCAACAGCTGTCAAACAAATGGACGAACAAGTCTCACGACAACCCTGTCAGGCAAATACCAACGGTGTGCCCATTTCACAGATGAAGAAACTGAGACTCCAAGGAGTTGGGTAATGTGTTGAAGGTCTCAGAGAGAGTGAGGGGAATCCTAGTCCTTGCAAAGTCTGCAGACTGCGCCTGCCCCCTGCCCGTCTCCAGGTTTCTTTCAGCCCTGGAGGGTGGCAGATCCCGTGAACTGTTAATCCTGTCTTAGAACTGGATTTTGTGGCTCCAGATGAGCTGGGCAAGGGGGACAGAAGAACTGAATGGGGAGTGGGGAAAATGCGAGGCTGGGCCCCCTGCCAAGAGGCCAGTGTATGAACAGAAGCAGGTCAAGTTTGCAAAAGCTGGGCCCACCAGCGTGTCCAAGGCATCTCCAGACACACCCTGAGTCCCGCAGCCCAAACCCCACCCAGGACAGAGGCCCTTCCGGCAGCAGCCTGAATGGGGCACTCAATGCCTCCTAGGGCAGTCTGGTTCAGTCTGGCCCAGCCCAGGGAAGCAAGAGCTGTGGGAGTTGTCCTCAACCTGAGCTTGGCTGGGAGGCCTGGAGGGGATGCCCAGCACCTCCGGAACTGGGAATTTCGAGAACTGCGGGATATCTGGCTAGAAATTAGGTTAAAGCAGGAATAATCAGCTCATTAACCCCCTTGCTAGACTCCACACACACCCAGCCTGTCTCAGAGTGACGCTGCCTACTGTCGCTGTCTGCCTAGATCCGAGGAGAGCGGTACAAGTGAGATATTTTATTTATGCATTGTGCATATTTATTAGGAAGAAGTAAATAAATTAGCTGCCTGCCATCTGCAACCACCAGCCCACACTAAGTTCCCTCCATCCTCGTCTGCCTCAGCTGGGGCCACACCAGAGAAGCTCAGGCCCAGTAAAGAAGGGGTTCCTTTCTAGAAGGATTTTTTTTTTTTTCTCCAGGGTTTGAGCAGCGCTAGGATTACCATTTTTCTGAAAAGAAATCGATATCAGGTACTATTCTAGGCCATTTGCCGACAGCTGCTCCTCCCATCAAGCCTGGGAGGTAGGCATATTGCCATCCTCATTTTAAAGATGAAGATGCGGAGACTCAGAGAGGTCAGGTCACTTGCTCAGGGACACACAGCAAATGAGTGGAGAAGCTGAGCTCAAGTCAGGGGAGGCTGAAAGACTTCTGCGATGTGTTGGGGAGAAAGGTTGGGCCAAGAGGCAGTTATATTCCCATTCTGGTGCTAGTTGCTGTGAGGTCCAGGCTGGTCCCATAACTTTCCTGGCCCTTCTCTGTTGAATGGGAAAATAAAAACCATAGTATAGACTTCATACGATGGAAAAGCAAATCACCACCCGTCCAAAACCTGAGTGGCCTTCAAGCACACCCCGGAGGCTCCTGACTCCCCCCTGGTAAAGGGGCCAAACAGCGCCCCCCACACCTGCCCCAGACCTGCTGTGTAATTCCGGGCACATCAGTGAACCCCTCAGAGCCTCAGTGTTCTCCTCTGTAAAATGGGAAAACAGCTGGCTTGGGGAGGGCACGGGCTGTGGGGAAGAGGATCTCATGGGTGTGGGAAGCCTCTTAGGTCTGGTGGAGGCAGGCGGCAGGTGGGGCCAAGGACAGAGGAGCTGGAGGGAGCCCAGAATACCCGGTGGTGCTCCAGAGCCCAGAGAAGGGCGGTGACTTGCCTAGAGCCACACAGCAATCACAGCCACCTGGAGTCTCATACCATCTGCCTCCCAGGGCGCTGAGCCCAGCACCGTCCAAGCTCAGCCTGGATCTGAATCTTTTATGAAGCGCCATAAATCTCCCCAGAATCACTCCTGCCCACAGCCTGCAAGCCCTGCCTCCCTGCCTCTGCCTCCCTGCAGGCCCTTCTCATTAAATGAAGTGCAGAATCCAAAGGAATTGCTTTTGATTTTCCCCGAGGGGACACCTGCCACCTCCCTCCAGGGTGCCTGCAGGGCGCTGACACTCAGACAGTGCGGAGATTTCTAGATAAAGTGTTATTGTTTAAGATATTTGGTTTAGCATCTCAGAGCCAACATGGGTGAGCCCCCTCTAGGTGCCAGCACAGCCCCCTGAAAGCCCTGGGAGGTAGAACTGGCCCAGTTCACACAGAGGACAGTTCAGAGCAAATGCAGGCCCACCGGGTCCCCCAATTCCTGGGCCAGGGGAGCTGGCGGGAGAGCAGCTGCCGATGCATAAAACCAGCTTGTCCTCAGGCCACCGTCAGAGAGAGAGGGGGTGAGCTGCAGCAGGAACGGGACAGGTCAGACTCGAAGGAGACCAGACAGTGCAAGCCCGGCGCACTCGGCATCGAGCGAGTCTCAGCCCTCCGTCTCCCACACTACGAGGGTTAGACCCGGCATCTTCCGTGGGCCAGGACCTGCAATGGTTTCCCAGGATGCTCAGAAGAAATTTGGACTCCTCCGCTCAGCCTGCAGGGCCTGGTTGAGCTCTCCGCCTCACCCCTCAAACACACCAGGGGCACCCCTGCCCCAGGATCTCTGCCCCTGCCCTTCCCTCCACCTGCTGCGCTTCTCTCCTGGGTCTTCCCTCCGCTGGTCCATGCACAAACATCACCTCCTCCAGGAGGCCTTCCCTGACCACCTGGTCACCCTTTATCATCTCATCCCATTTCTTTACTTAAATAGTTTTATTTATTCACCTACTTTTGGCTGTTCTCGGTCTTTGTTGCTGGGTGGGCTTTACTCTAGTCGCGGGGAGTCGGGGCTACTCTCTAATTGCGGCTCCTCTCACGTTGCGGAGCACAGGCTCTGAGGCACGTGGGCCTCAGTAGCTGCAGTTCCAGGGCTCTAGGGCACAGACTCAGTAGTTGTGACGCACGGGCTCAGTTGCTCCATGGCCTGTGGGCTATCCCAGATCCGGGATCAAATGGGCAGGCGTATTCTTTACTGCTGAGCCACCAAGGAAGGTCCCCGTTAAAAAAAGATATTTATTTGGCTGTGTCGGGGCTTAGTTGTGATGCACAGATCTGTGATCTTCATTGAGGCATGCAGGATTTTTTTTTTTTAAGTTGTGGCCTGCAGGATCTCTTTCAGCTTCGGCATGTGAATTCCTAGTCGTGGCATGTGGGATCTATTCCCTGACCAGGGTTTGAACCACCGGACCACCTGGGAAGTCCCTCATCCCATTTCCTTGTTTTCCTTTGTTTCCATGAACTCTTATTTATTTGTTCGCCTGTTTATGGCCAAACTCCCCTGCTCCATAAGGACAAAGACTGTCTCGTTGGCTGCTCCAGGCCCAGTTCTTAGAGCAGTGACTAGAACCTGGAGGGCCGTAGAATGGATGAATGCGAGGAAGGAAGGAGTCAGTCCACTAGGGGCCAGGCCAGGCAGGAGGGAGGCAGCAAATGCTTGGGGTCCCACATATGATGACAGTCCCCTCCTGGCCTCTCCCGCCCCCTCTCCCCCTGACCACCCAAGGCCAGTTCCCTGAAGCAAAGGTGTTAGGGGAGGGGGAGGCTTCCTGGGGCAGTAGGGAGACCTCATGGGACACAGAGGGCTTCCCTCATGGCTCAGTTGGTAAAAAATCTGCCTGCAATGCAGGAGACCTGGGTTTAATTCCTGGGTGGGGAAGATCCCCTGGAGAAGGAAATGGCAACCCACTGCAGTATTCTTGCCTGGAGAATCCCATGGACAGAGGAGCCTGGCGGGTTACAGTCCATGGGGTCACAAAGAATCAGACACGACTGAGCGACTGACCTACGGCTGCTACGGGATACAGAGAGCGAGAAATGGTTTAGAACATGAGGAACAGCAACACTCGAGGAGATTATGTAGCCATTAAAGATGACAAGTGTGAGAAATAACATCTGCAAGGGAAAAGCCCAAGCAGAATTGCCTTACAGGCTGATGACAACCACGAGGAAGCTGCGGCCTTCTTTGCAACAGCAGAACGCGGGAGACGCCTTGTGAGCCAGCTCGCAGGGGATGGGAGCAGGTGCATGAATGGTACCCCACACCGACACTCGGCAAGGCACCTGCAGCCACAATAACCCGGGGGGATGCTGACCCAGTGAAGCCAAGTGAAGAAAAAAACAAAAGCAAAACGCAGAAGGGCATGTCATATGACACCAGCAAAAACAGACAGTGGAAAGGAGACTCGGAGGGAGCGCATCAAAACGCCCCTGGATGGCGAGTTGACAGAGGATGATTTTAGTTTTGTTCTTGGTCTTCATGTTTCTTTCCAAAATGGTCTGCCTTTAACAACAAACGCATGCTCAGTCAGATAGAAACTTAATTTTTTCTTTCTTTTGGCTGCTCTGTGCAGCATGCAGGATCTTAGTTCCCCAACCAAGGATCAAACAGGCGCCCTCTGCATTGGAAGGGTGGAGTCCTAACCACTGGATAATCAGGGAGGTCACAGAAAGTAACTTAATTTAAAAGGATACTGTTGTTAATTTTTAATGATGGCAAAAAGCCAGAGGAATGTGCCCACATCAGTGTTACACGGAGAAGGAGGGGGCATTGGAATGCCTTTTTAAAAATCGATACTGCTGTGCCTAATTATTTTAAATAGTTTAAATGCCCAACAAACGTTTTATAAGATTTCTTTATTGCAAACAGACAAAGGAACAGACAAAACAGACAAAGGAAGAACCAGGAAACTGGTCAACAGGAGGGTCAGAAGACCAATTTCAGCTCAGGGACCAGGTGAGGCCTTTTCCCCTCGGGGCCTCAGTCTCCTGGTCTGTAGAATGGGATTAATCCTTTGCTTCCCAATCTTGCTGCAGAATCCAGGCCTCTAGAGAAGGGGTGTGCCCATGCCCAACACTTGGTGGAAGCTCAGTAAATGCTGGTGCCCTCTGCTCTCCAAGCAAGGGACATCCCAGTAGGGTCCTCCCTAACGCTACGCTCCCATCAGGTAGGCAGGAAGTGGTCCCCAAACGCTTTGGATCTCGCGCTCCCATCTACAGAAAAATGTTTGTACGCTCGCTTGCAGCAACATATGCACATCGTTTATGGACTATCCATGCTTGACCGCATCTGTGTATCGCGGCATACAACATGCAAAAGCAGAAATAGTTAAATAGCGAGAAAACGCCACCATAAACTGAAACTCGATGTTTTTTTCCATCTTCCTCTTCAAGAGACGTCCTGGGTGTGGCAGCTGCACCCCGCTGTGGGGGACCACTAGCTGAGCCCCAAGCTTCTGGAGGGCAGAGGTCACCAGAGGGCTCGAACAGCCAACCGTCCCAGCAAACTGCTGACGTTCAAGGGGGTGACAGAGGATGAGGTGGCTGGGTGGCATCATTGACTCAATGGATGTGAGTTTGAGCAAACTCCGGGAGATGGTGAAGGACAGGGAAGCCTGGTATGCTGCAGTCCATGGGGTCACAAAGAGTCTGACACCACTGAGTCACTGAACAAGGGCAGTTTGGAGGGATGTCTGTGGTTCAGGCCGGTTTACATTCAAAAGAAATGAAACAATTGCAGAAGGTCAACCGCTCAAACCAGAGCCTGACTCCTCCGATCTGAAGGAACTCTGGGCTCCTCAGAGGCACTGGGCCACACTCTCCCTCTCCCGGGGCAGTGTCCCCACCGAGGACCCGAGAGAACTGGACCGAGTGATCTTGGAGGGAGGGTCCTTCCTGCAGACCCCAGGCATCACCGCCCCCCAGTCCCTTCCCACCCACTCGAGGGAGGTGGCCTCTCTCCAGAGGCTGGTAGGTCCGTGATTTACATCCTCCTGGGGTCCAGCCTCACTGTAAAATACAGCCATCCCCATCCTGCCAGCCCTCCAGGACTCCTGCCAACCCAGAGCCAGCTGCCCGTAAACCTCCAGACGTAAATCTTGAGACCCAGTTCCATCAGGACAGAAGGCAGGCAGTAAATTCATGGCTCCAGGGTCTTGGGCAGCAGCGCCTCCTGGGAGAATCCATTTTTCACCCTAGGATGAATCACCCTTGCCGGATGGGAGAGGGGAAGAATTTGTTCATTCAGTTGAAAAATGATTGTTTGAAGGGCATCCCCCTTCCGTGGGGTTCCCCAGCTGGGCTGCCAGCTCCCAGAGCTATGCCGCCAGCCAGGTGCCTCTAGCACAGAAGTCTCTTGGCAGGCCCCTCCCATTCAGCCCCCTAAAACCCACTCCTGCACATCCCCCAGCAAAAGATACCAGTGTAACTCCCCAGGCCCTGAGGAATCCTGATTAGGAAACTCCGCGCATCACTAGGTCAGCTGGGTCCCCTGCATGGCCCGCTGCCTGCCTCCCTCCGGAGGCTCTGGGCTTCGGCTTCCACCCTGCTGGGCAGACAGACCTGAAGCCCAACCAAAGTCCCTACCTGCCTAGCTTGGGGACCCCAAACAAGTAAAACCACTGCTTTATCTTTTTTTTTCTGTAAAACTACACAAATCCCCAAAGGGAGTATACGTCAGAACAGCAGTTTTGGAGAGTCGTGTGGCCTTGGGGCGGGGCGGGATTTATTTCTCACCCCAGCTGGGATGCATTGGTGATTGCTTTATGTTGATCTTTAAAAGTGCCCATGCTTGAAGAGCTCTCCTTTGTGTCCAGTATATCCTTTAATGAAAGCTCAACGTGCAGAATCGAAGGGTAGCGGGCCACCACTTAAGTGAGGGGAAGGAATAGGAATGCAGAGTTGTTTATTACACACAGAAGAAATTTCTAGAGGCGTGCACTAGGACGGGATGATGGTTTTACCCACTGCGGGAGAGGAGGGGCTTGGTAAACAGAAGACAGACACTGGGGAGAGACTCTTCAGGGAAGTATTTTGAGGTTTTCTATCTGCA
This sequence comes from Bison bison bison, assembly GCF_000754665.1. NCBI lineage: Eukaryota > Metazoa > Chordata > Mammalia > Artiodactyla > Bovidae > Bison > Bison bison. The sequence continues at coordinate 6,141,344 of NW_011495042.1, read as the reverse complement.
CCACGTGACCCTTGAGCTCTCAGGCCAGCTGCCTGCCAGCGGACAGTTGCTTTATGCTCTTTAGTTTTTTTTCACTAACATTACGATGAATGTCCTTATCCATGTTGCCTTATGCATCTACGTTAGATTTTTCCTGAGCATAGATACTTAGAAAAGGGAGGGGTGGGACTTCCCTGGTGGTACGGCGGTTAGGAATCCGCCTGCTAACGCAGGGGACACAGGTTCCATCCCTAGTCCAGGAAGATCCCACGTGTCGTGGGGCAACTTAAGCCCACAGGCTGCCGCTACTGAAGCCCGCTGGCCTAGGGCCCGTGATCCAGAGTAACAGAAGCCATCGCAATGACAAGCCCGCACATGGCAACTAGAGAAAGCCTGTGCATAGCAACGAAGACCTATCGCAGCCAAAATAAAAAGGTTTTACAAAGAAAAGGGATGGCTGAGTCACAGGATGTGAGCACTCTCCATAACTGTCAAACTGTCCCCCGAAAACGGTCCTACCCGCTGGCTGCATTCATCAGTCTCTGCTCGCTCACGGTCTCACCAGCAGTAGACGCTACTAATGTTTTCATTTCCCCTCAAAACTGGTAGTGTGCTACTGTTTCTATGAGCATTTTTCCTGACGCTAATACAGCAATCCCCCGAGATGGTGAGGCTGACCATCTTCTCATTCGCTTTCTGGTCATTTGTGTGTCTTCATCTAGTAACTTCCTGCTCAAATCCATTATACTCCTCCTAAATGGCTTTCTTTTCTTATTGATTTGCAGACTTCCTTACACTCTAGATATTATTCTTTTTTTCAGTTTAGTCACTCAGTAATGTCTGACCCTTTGCAGCCCCATGGACTGCAGCACGCCGGGCCTCCCTGCCCATCACCAACTCCCAGAGCTTACCCAAACTCATGTCCATAGACTTGGTGATGCCACCCAACCATCTCACCCTCTGTCGTCCCCTTCTCCTCCTGCCTTCAATCTTTCCCAGCATCAGGGTCTTTTCCAGTGAGTCAGATCTTCGCCTGAGGTGGCCAGAGTATTGAAGCTTCAGCTTCAGCATCAGTCTTTCCAGTGAATATTTAGGACTGAGCTCCTTCAGGATGGACTGGTTGGATTCTTTGGTAATACTGATCTGTTTCTGGCTGTCTCGGGGCTTTGCTGCGGCACGCGGGATCTTCGGTTGCCGTGCGCAGGCTGTTCCCTCGCTGTTGCACACGCTCCAGAGCACACGGCCTCCGTGGTTGCAGCTCACAGGCTCAGCTGCCTTGTGGCACGTGGGATCCTAGTTACCCGACCAGGGATCGAACCCACGTCCCCTGCATTGGAAGGCGGATTCTTAACCACTGGCCCACCAGGGAAGTCCCTGGAGTAGGTATGTTTTAAAGACTTTTCCTCCCGGCCTGTGGCTTGTCTTTGGACCTTGAAAACGGTTTCCTTGCTCATACAAAACGACATTTTTTGGTGGTCCAATCTCTCCATTCTTTCTTTAGTGGCATCTGCTTTTGGAGTTTCCATTCCCTCATCTGATAACCGGAGAAGGCACTGGCACCCCACTCCAGTACTCTCGCCTGGAAAATCCCATGGACGGAGGAGCCTGGTGGGCTGCAGTCCATGGGGTCACACAGAGTCAGACATGACTGAGTGACTTCACTTTCACTTTTCACTTTCATGCATTGGAGGAGGAAATGGCAGCCCACTCCAGTGTTCTTGCCTGCAGAATCCCACGGACGGGGAGCCTGGTGGGCTGCCGTCTCTGGGGTCGCACAGAGTCGGACACGACTGAAGCGACTTAGCAGCAGCAGCATCTGACAACCTGGCCTTGCAGGGTTAATACGAGGAGTGAATACGGCATGTAGTAGGGCTGAGCAAATAGGCCTAAAAATGACAAGGACAGTCGCTGGAGAGGGGGTGGGTCTTCCTGCCTCACCCTGCCTCCCAGTCCCCTGGCAGCCAGCAGGAGCTTTCTGAAGATAATCACTCTCCGCCTGAAAACCTTTCAGCTGCCTCAAGAAATGACGCATAAACTGCTTTCGTAGTTGAGTTCAAGGTCTCCCGCACCAGGCAAGCGCGTGAATGCGTCATGGGTTGGATGGGGGTGGGGGGTGGTAACCACACTCCACAGGGCACAGCAGCAGGGCGAGCCCAGGGTCGCGAGGTCCTCTGAAGAGAGCTGCACATCCTGCAGTTTTCTAATGTGAAAGCTCCCCGCCTCCTCCCACCTACCCTTAAAATTTAACAGCAACTAATTTGTTTGAGTTACTGTCAGTGCCAAGCAAGGTGTATTCATGGGCTGGGTACGGTCATCTCTGCCCTGCCAATCTGGCCAGACCCACCTTTCCAGAACAGAGCCCCACTCCCCAACCCCAGCCACTTCATGCAAGCCCACACTACACAGCTGTGGACACGGAACGCTTTTCTGAGCTTTTTCACCTGCTAATCTGTGGGTCTAAAGTGCCTTTCCCTGATCCTTTCCTTCCTGGCCAACTCACCATTGCTCTTTGAAACCCCAGTCAGAAAGTGAAAGTCGCCCAGTTGTGTCAGACTCTTTGTGACCCCCATGGGCTGTACAGTCCATGGAAGAATTCTCCAGGCCAGAAGACTGGAGTGGGTAGCCTTTCCCTTCTCCAGGGGATCTTCCCAACCCAGGGATTGAACCCAGGTCTCTCGCATTGCAGGAGGTTTCTTTACCAGCGGAGCCACAAGGGAAGCCCACTCAGGCCAGATGTCAACACCAGTTCCCCAACCCAGACAGAGTTCCATGCTCCTTCCCTGAGTGCCCCATCACTCGTGACTCTTGGGACTGGAATTCCAAAGGAAGCAGCCTGGGGTCACAGAAGGAGCCTTGGCTTGGGAGAAAGACACCCCCTGAGGTGAAATTCCTGCTGTGCTGCAACCCAGCAGTACATTCTCAGACAAATGACTTAACCTCCCTGCGCCTCACGTTCCCAAGGGTTAGACGGAGATACTGAGCTCTGAACTCAGGCTGGGGTTCTGAAATGGTATAAGCCGAAGAACTGATGCTTTCGATTTGTGGTGTTCGAGGAGACTCTTGAGAGTCCCTTGGACCTCAAGGAGATCAAACCAGTCAATCCTAAAGGAAACCAACCCTGAACATTCATTGGAAGGACTGATGCTGAACCTCTGATACTTTGGCCACCTGATGCCAAGAGTCGACTCATTGCAAAAGACCCTAAGGCTGGGTAAGACTGAAGGCAGGAGGAGAAGGGGACGACAGAGGATGAGATGGTTGGATGGCATCACCGACTCGATGGACATAAGTTTGGGTAAGCTCTGGGAGAGGGTGAAGGACAGCGAGGCCTGGTATGCTGCATGCAATCCACGGGGTTGCAAAGAGTCACACATGACTTAGCGAGTGACTGAACAACAAATAAGAGAAGGGACTGGCACTTAGTAGGGGCTTAGTAAGAGTTTGCAGAATGAAAGGACAAACTTTAAAAACAAACAAATATTTTCTCAGAATGCTCTGAACACCCCACATGGAAAAGTTAGCTAATTTTCTGGAAGGGAGCCCAGGGGTTCCCTACACTCCTGAGCAACCTGTCCTCTACTGCCATCTCCTGATTTCAAAGAAGGCCACGGACTATCTGCCCCTCCGTGGCATGCACTCTGAGGAGCCATTCAAGGCTGAGGACTGGGGAGGAGTCCCTGGAGGGTAAACTGAGGCAGACCAGCCAAAGGAAGAAGAGTGGGCAGATCCAAGCCCCTGGCGTTTGGGAAGCACCACCAGAGGCAGCAGCCCACAGGGCTCAGCCGCACACGCGCACGCTCTGTGAGAGCTCGGCCTCCTTGGTCTTCAGCACTGCATGCCCACGTCTGGCACGCAACAGGAGCTCAAAAAACCATCCGCTGATTGAGTGGGCTGCTAATTAAATAATACCAATAAGGATGTTTTGCAGGGACTTCCCTGGTGGTCCAGTGGTTAAGAATCTGCCTGCCAACATAGGTTCGATCCCTGTTTGGGGAAGCAAGATTCCACATCTGAGCCCGAGCACCCTAGAGCCTGTGGAAATCAACAAGAGAGCCCGCTGCAAAAGAAGCCCACACCCTGCAACTAGAGACTAGCCCCCACTCACTGCTGTTAGAGAAAGCCCGTGTACAGCAATGAAGACCCAGCACCGGCAAAACACACACTGAACTCCTAAAAGGGCGATATGGCTAATAAACCAATCGGATCGGATCAGATCAGTCGCTCAGTCGTGTCCAACTCTTTGCGACCCCATGAATTGCAGCACGCCAGGCCTCCCCGTCCATCACCAACTCCCGGAGTTCACTCAGACTCATGTCCATCGAGTCAGTGATGCCATCCAGACATCTCATCCTCTGTCGTCCCTTTCTTCTCCGGCCCCCAATCCCTCCCAGCATCAGAGTCTTTTCCAATGAGAAACCAATAACATTAAAAAAGGCAGCGGGATGTTCTGCAAAGCATAAACTGCCGTAAAAATGCAGTTCCCCATGAAGGGGTTTGCTGCCCCCTCCACACTCAGATCTGTCCTGGCCGGCTCTGGAGCTGGGGCCCCAGGGCAGGACACTGAAAAGATGGATGGGACAGGGTTCCTGCCCTATGGAGCCCGAATCCAGCAGAGAAGAGAGATGAGCAGACACATGGTTATGTTCCAGTAGGAGAGGAGCTGGAATACAAATGTGGTGGGAGAGGCCAATTCTACCATGTTGGGGGGAAGGGACAACAGGAAGCCGCACCCTGCCCTGGTCTAAGGCAGGAACCCGAGGAGACACTAATTTGCTGGGTGAGAAGAGGGTGGGAGAAGAGGTGGCAGCCTGAGCGAAGGCTCAGAGGTGGGGCAGAACAAGGTCTATGCACGATTCCGGAGCAAAGAGAGGTTACTGCAGCCAGATCCCAAAGGGCTGGGAATATCAGAGGCCTCCAGCTTCAAAGGCAGCGTCATCTGACCCCTCAGAGTTCGTTTAAATTGATGCTCAGCATTTTAAAGTTGGCCGGTAGCACTTAAAACTGGATTTTTAGCTTCTTTAGGAAAAAAGAAAACACAGCAACAACAAAAAAGATCAGAATATCTGTTGGGCTGAGCCAGGGCTCCTATAAAGCCTAACTCTCTGTTTCAACTCTGTCCTCCAGGCTCGTTTTGCTCCCTTCAAATATTTATTGAGCAAGTACTATGGTTGTTCCTGTTGTGTTTCCCCCCTCAAGCCTACCTGGGCTTCTGCTGTAGAAAGTCAACAGCAATCTAAAGAGAAATGAGGCAAATGAACTTATTTAAAAAACAGAGACAGATTCAGACTTAGAGAACGATATCATGGTTACCAAGGGGGATGGCCAGAGGGGAGGGATAGTTAGGGAGTTTGGGACAGACACATAGACACTGCTATATTTAAAATGGACAATCAGCGAGGACCTACTGTGTAGCACATGGGACTCTGCTCAAGGTTATGTGACAGCCTGGATGGGAGGGGGGTTTGGGGAAGAATGGATACCTGTATACGAATGGCTGAGTCCCTTTGCTCCCCATTTGAAACTACCACAACATTGCTAGTCAACTATACTCCAATACAAAATAAAAAGTTAAAAAAAAAGAGTAAAAAGTCAATAGCGAAGGAAATACTTGGATGAGGTTTTTGCTTGTTTGTTTCCCCGCTCCCTTTATAAGCAAAATTAATGTGCAGATCTCTTGTCCTTTTGCCCACCAAGTGAAAGAAAAAGAGATACTATTTTTTAAAAAAAGGAGAGGAGAGAAACACCAGATCTACAATGTTATACCATCCTCGGCTGGGCAGGGGAAGCAGGCGATTCTGCACACTGACATCACAGTCTGCATCACGGGACACAACTTCCGCCACTCAAAGCTTGCTGTGCGTTTCTGGAAGTACAGGGAGACGTTTAAAGTCGGCTTCAGTGTTGACACCGCAGTTATTAAAACCAAACAAAAGATCCTTTCTCAAGTCTGGCTGGCTCTTCTGAAATTTCTCTGAGCCCCCACTACCTGATTTAAGGAAACGAGCAGATGTTTCACAGCAGGAAGCACATTAGCTCCAGATGCCGCCGCTTTGTTCAAGACGTGCACACAGACGCACTGGCAGACACACACACACACACACACACACACACACACACACAGAGGACTTGGGGCAGCGAACGTTCGCAGCTCCCCTTCCAGCACTTGGCATGCTCACATGGACCATTTGTAACCTCTGTCTGCAAGTCTGACAGAAAGATGAGCAGCGGGAATAAGTAGCCAATCAGATCCCACCCCATCGTCTTCCCGCTGTCTCCTAGGTAACCAGCAAAGGGACACATCAGCTAGCTGGGTACCACAGGGACGGACACACACACGATCCCCTAAAAGTCCATAATTGCAGACCCGCTGGATGAGCCTGTCAGAACCCTGGACAGTTCCCCCAGCGCGCTTTCAGTGCCCTTGGTTCCTGCTCATCCGGCAGTCTTAGCTCCTACAGCTTTCCCACCTCCGCCCCCTATACCCATGCCTGGCGTGCCTCTCCCACTGCCATCTCCATCAGTCAAAACCTTGCTCATCTTCAGAGCCAACCCAAGTCCTTGGTCAAGACTTCCGATGCCTCCCATCGCAGAATAAAACCCACCCTCCTCTCCTATGGTGATCTGGCCTTCCATGACCTGGCTCCTCCAGCCTCTTCACTCATCACCCTCCTCCCTCGCTTCTTTCTCTTCCTCCAATAGGTCAAACCCGTCCTCCCCACACTACCCCTTGGAAGTCAGGGCTTTTGACACTTGCTGTTCCCTCTACCTACACAGGAGAAGGAAACGGCAACCCACTTCAGTATTCTTGCCTGAAGAATCCCCTGGGAAGAGGAGCCTGGCAGGCGACAGTCCACGGGGTCACAAGAGACGGACATGACTTAGAGACTAAACCACCAACAACCCTACCTAGACAGCTCTTCCTTCTGCTCTTGGCATGGCTGAGCTTTCTTGTTCTTCAGTCTTGGCTCAAAAGTCACCTTCTCAGAGAGGCCCTCCCTGACACCCCCCTTGGCCACCCTCTCTAAAGAAGTCTCCTCCTCTGGGACTCTCCACTACATCACCATGTTCCTGTGTTGTCTTCCTTTCACCGTTGATGCTGAGACGATCCCATTCCTATTTACTTGCTTACTTGCTCCCTGTCTCTCCCCAGAATGTAAAGTCCCTTACAGAAGGGTCTCTGGTTCATGCTGGTTTCCCAGCCCCCAGAACAGGGCCCAGGAAATATCTGGTGAGTGACTAAAAAGTCATTTCCTCCTGACTGCTTCTGTATTTCGCCCTCTCTCTACTAAGAGAGTCGGGCGTGATGAGTTCTATTAACCCTCCTGGCTAACATTCCAAAAGTCCATTAGAGAGCAGAAAGGACTGGCATAAGGAGGAAAATTAATCAGGCCACACCACGGGAAGAACTTGCCGATGGAGATCCGACTGTCTCCACTGGGTCGCAGGGCCCTCCTCCTCTGAGCAGCCTCTCTCTGACCGGGAATTGGCTGCTGCTTTCAACTCCACGTTCCCCAGGCACTGGGCACCTTGAACTTTTGTTATCTGAGGGACTGGGGGACAACTTGAGGCTGAGGACTGGTGTTTATTTTTCTGATCCCACACAGAGATCAGCAGGAGCCTGGAGGAGAGAAGCGAGTGTCCTCTAGAAGGGTTTATTGCGGCGAAGAGAAGGGAATCTGTTGCTGTCTATGGGGCCACAAAACTCAAGGTGATGGTTCATTAGAACACAAGTTTCTCTCTCTCCGTCTCCCATCACACACACACACACAAACACACCCCTCAAAAGCATCATGAAGAGTCACAGAGTTCCCCAATTCCTGTGGCCGCGTGTGTTTCTCTTCAAGAGACACGACTACTACATAAGGTGCTAAGTACTGTGCAGTGACCCAGACACACACACTGGGTAAGTGTGTGCTGAGCACAACCACACTTTTGGCCAACCTCACTGGGCAAGGCTGGCCGATGGGTCCAAGTATCCACACAGCACACACAACCCAGACTGGATTCCCCCAAACCCTAGGACTTCAGAGCCTCAAGATGACTGCTCATAATCCAGAAACCCACCCTGAGTCTTGAGTGCTCCACTGACCAGAACACTAGATCACTTCCCCAAATCTAAGCATGCGTGCATGCTCACTCAGCTGTGTCCGACTCTTTGCAACCCCAAGGACTGTAGCCCGCCAGGTTTCTCTGTCCATGGGATTTCCCAGGCAAGCATACTGGAGTGGGTGGCCATTCCTTCCTCCAGGGGATCTTCCTGACCCAGGGATCAAACCAGTGTCTCCTGTGTCTCCTGCATTGCAGGTGGATTCTTTACCTGCCAAGCCATCTGGGAAGCCCCGTCCTCACCCCACCAAACCTGAAGTGGATATAAAGATCAGGAAAGGAAGATGGGGATTAGTATTTCTTGAGCACCGACCACTTGCCAAGCCATGTTAACACTGACTCTCCAAGACCACATGCAAGGGTACCTTTCCCACTTCACAGATGGAAAACTGGAAGCTCAGAAGAGCTAAGCACTGGGCCCAAGGTCACACAGCTGGCCAGCAGAGACGCTAAGCTGGGGCCCTGGGTCTGGTCTCCAAGCCCACTCTCCTTTCCCTGGGGCCTTAACTTACGCCGCCCAACAAGCAGACAAGCTGGTCTGGTTCAGAATGTCCCTCTTGCTGGCTGAAGCTCTTCTCTGAGGATGCCAGGCCTGCAGCCCCATCTCTGCAGCCATCTCTCTCCCTCACTCAAGCTCGGCTGACCTCCCACAGGGCTCCTGTCCAGCTGGGCCCACATCGCAGAATTTCTCATCTGAGACCTGGCCCACGGGAAACCATTTTCCCATGGCCCAGAGTCAGCTGGGGATTTTTGTCTTTTTAAAATAGCAATTTCCTGCCAGGCAAGGGTGGAGACACCAGTCACCCTCCGATTCAGTGACGAGCTCAGAGATCAGTCTTAGGTAAGATTTCCCAAGGAAAACTCAGACGCTGGGTATCTCATGGCATTGAGGCAGGGGACGGGGGCTCCTCTTCAAGACGGTGGCCAGCGGCAGGTGAAAGGTCTGCAGGCGTCACAAGACGCCCGCACCTCGTACAGGTAACCCGTGAGCCTTGGGCAAGCCCACGTGCATCTCAAACACGCCACCCGCGTGCCGGCATGCACACCTTACACACACACACACACCACCCACGTGCCTCACCCATGGCGAGTGGGAATCCAGGAGCGAGGCAGCAACACCCTCCGTCTCAGGACATCACAGCCTCCCACTTGCCAGTCTGCCCTGGGCTGTGCGCAGTGCCCAGGGGCCAAGATCTCACATTTTCCTCCCTAGGCAGGCCCTCCCCTTAGGGACACAGAAAGTGAGCCTCGCAGAGCGGGAAGGACGGGTCCAAGACCACGGAGCACGCCTGTGGCTGAGCTGCGCTGTTTTCTGAAGGCACTGGGCCCCTGGCTCTGAAGATGCACTTCTTAATTTATTCCTCTCCTTTGGGGCAGCTCCATGGTGCCCGCTCTACCCACCTGCCCCCTCCCTCCACCGAAAGGAAGGAAGCCTGGGCACCTGCCCCGCCCCCACCTTTGCCCGTTTTCCAGAACTGACCTAGCGTTGGGGACAGGACAGGAGGGGCAGGGACCTGCTCTCAGCTGTCCCTCTCCCCGCTTGCCTCATGCCCCATTCAAGAGCATCCTGGGCTGGACTGGACACGAATCCTTTCCCAGGAACTGAGCCTGGTCCGACTCTGGGCGGGCAGAAACGGGAAGGAGTCGGGGCAGGGGGCTGGCACGACCGAATTCTCGCCAGTAACGCAGACCTGGGTTCGTTCACCTCCAGCTTTTCCACTCAGCGGTGCCGTGACCTTGGGCGAGAGGCATCCTCCCTGGAGCTCAATGCCCTCCCTGGCCAGGAGGAAAGAACAGCGCCCTCCCCAGGGGTGGCCGCGAAGGTGAAAGGCAGAGGCGGAAGTGTGGGCCCGGACGCACAGTGCCTGCTGCCTGCAAGCCCGCCTTCGTGCCCCGCGAAGTGAGCCGAAGGTGAGCACTGCCATCCCTGCCTGGCTCTGCCCCCTCGACACCGTTCTGGCAATTCACCGAAGCCGAACTTTCCTCGGCGGTGGCCAGACCCGGGCGCGCGGGTCCTCCTTAACCTCCAGCCCGCGCGGCCAGCGGCCCCGGCCACAGGTAAGCTGCGGGGCAGCCCGGAGGGCGGCCGGCGGAGGCGGCTGCGCCGCTGCGCTGCGGCAGGGCCCGGCCGGCTCCCCACTCTCCGCGCACCCCTTCCCGCCTCCCCTCCGGCCTCTCTGCAACTTTGAGGAACTGCAGACTCTGGGGTCGTCGCGGGGCGGCTGCCGGGCGCGCGGAGGAAAGTTGAGTCCCAGCGACGGCAGCCTCGGGATCCCCAGGCCCCAGCCGCGGTGAGCGCGCGCACACAGGACCCCCCCACCCCGGGCCAACTCGCGGGGACGCACGTGGTCGCTGCGCCGGCCCCGGCCGCTCCAAGGACCAG
>NW_011495042.1:6101771-6130066 GCF_000754665.1 Bison bison bison | reverse complement strand
AGCACGTCCCAGGAACGCTCATCACCGCGAATCAGACCGTGAATGAATGAGTGCAAACAATGAATGCCGGAATAAATGGGTGAATAAGGGAGGGAATCAGTGAGTGAACACATGGGTGTATGGATGAGTGCGAAAACGGTGACGGAATGAGTTAATGAATTAGTGAATGGGTGTATGATTTATGTAAATTAGCGAGTGAATAAATGGGGGGTGGGGAGGAATACATCAATAAGTGGCTGAATAAATGAAAGAACGAGTGAATCAGCGAGTGTCCCCGGGGTTCAGGCTTGTAAAAGGCAAACGACTTTCTGCAGCAGCCCTCACCTCTGCCCTGCGCGTGGGGTCTTCGAGTTGTATCTTGGGGTAAAGGAGGCTCAGAGAGGGCAGGCCCTGCCCGTGGACCCAGCAAAAAGCTTGAGGCCAGCGGTCAGAAGGTCTGTCTATCTGCAGGCTTTGTCCACTGAAGCCCACCAGAGCTCGCTTCCATCAGCCCAGCAGCCACTAAGCTCCCCAGGGCGCAGTGTTTCTGAGGAAGAACAGCCAGGGAAGGGGCACTGGGAGTCCTAGCCTTGGAAATCAGACTCGCTTCTTCCTTTAGAATGCGGGGAAGGAGGTGTGTGAGCAATCCAGACAAAGGAATACCACACAGCCATTAAAAAAAGGAGGAAAGGTCTCTTTGGAAGAGGGCAAAGTGGAGTACATGTTTATAAAATGTGCAGGGAAAAAAAGTGAAGGCTCTGCCTTCATGTTTGCTCGAGCATGTGGAAAATTCTCTCTTGTGGACACACAGATCCCCTTGACAGAGTGGCTGGGGGCAGATGCGGGAGACTCTCTTCTCATTGCATCCTTGTTTGTGCTTCTTGAAAATTTTAAGTGACTTTATTTGTTATTTAAAATTATTTTAAGTCGTTTTGTTTATTTTGGGTTGTGCTGGGTCTTCTTTGCTGCAGGGGCTTTTCTCTAGTTGCGGTGGCTCCTCCTGTTGCGGAGCACAGGCTCTAGGGGCACTGGCTTCAGTAGTCGCGTCTCCCAGGCTTTAGAGCACAGGCTCAGTAGTACTCAGAGGCGCGTGGGCTGAGTTGCTCTGCCGCATGTGGGATCTTCCCGGACTAGGGATCGAACTCGTGTCTCCAGCATTGGCCGGCAGATTCTTGACCACTGAGCCACCAGGAAAGCCTTTGAAATTTTGAACTCTGGAAATGCGTTAAGGAGTTCATCCTCAGTCATGTCTGACTCTTTTTTTGACCCCCATGGACTTGTAGCCCACCAGGCTCCTCTGTCCGTGGAATTCTTCAGGCAAGAATACTGGAGTGGGTTGCCATTTCCTCCCACAGAGGAACGTCCCTGCCCGGGATTGAACCTGCGTCTCCTGCACTGGCAGACGGCTTCTTTACCACTGTGGATTACCTATCTAAGAAAATTACTTAAGGTTCTTAAATAAATAAAATTTTATGACAGCAAGAAAAAGCATTTGTAACTCAGTAAAGGCTGCCTCCCCCCTGCCCAATCAAGTCACCATGTTTGCCTAGCTGCCTCCCTCTCCGCTCCTGCTCTGAGAGGGAGGGGGTCTTGCTAGTCAACAGCAGAATAAAGTACAAACGCGGGGCTCAGCAGAAAACACTGCCCTCCACGAGTGCTGGGGAAGACAACTGGCCTCTGCTTGCATCTTGGGCTAGTCTGTGTTTAGCCAGGTGTCCTTGGGCAAATGACCTTATCTCTTTGAGCCACAGATTCCCCACCTGCAAACGAGGAACCATCATAAGTGTCCTTACAGAGTCCAGGAAAGCTGGAGCCAGGTGCTTGTATTCCAAAAGGCAATCCCAGGTGTCTTGATCCTATCAGTGAAGCCAACCTAACCTTTGGCCTTCAGAAGTACCCCTTTTGTAAGGTAAGCGTGGGCTTTTATGGGATCTTAGACCCCCAATACTTCTGCAAAGTTGGTGTAATTAACCCATGTTACAAAGGAGGGCAGTGTGGCCCAGAGAGGTTGTGTCTTTCTCAAGGTCACACAGCCAGAAGTTGGCAGAACTGGTCGTCAAACCCAGATCTGCCCAGCTCCAAGCACCCCCAGACAGTGCCACACACTCAGTCTATCTGATCCACCTATCACCTATTTGTGCTCCTAAGACCCTCAGATGGGTCACACCCCAGCCCCGTATTCATCGTGAATCATTAATCACTTCAGTATGTCGGAGCAGGCCCAGGGGGTTGGGGTGAGGCCGGGGCAGATCAGCACAAAGGCCCGAGTCCACAGAGTGCTGACTCTACAACTTGTCTTATTGGCCAAGAGCTTTTGACGAGGAAGTAAGTCTTTCCCGGCTGCAGAATCGTGAATCACTGCTGTCTGTACCCAGATGGATGGCCTCATGCATGGCCCAGATGCCCGCAGCCCAGAGGGTGACGGGGCTGGGATGGCTGATGGGACAGGCAGCGCTTCCAGTGCCAAGGTCAGGAGGCTCTGGCAGAAGAAGGCAGTTAGCAGGGCAGGGCAGAGTCCTGGGCCTCTCCAGGATGGGCCGTGTGGGTGAGGGGAGAGTCTTTCAACTCCTGCTGCTGCAGAGTATGCCACCCTAAAGTCAAGTGGTGTAAAGCAGTCAAGTTATTATGGCTGTGAATTCTAGGGTCGGGAATCTGGACAGGGCAGAGGGCATGTCTCAGTTCCATGATATCTGGGCGCTCAGCAGGGAAGGCTGGAGGCTGGCACCATCCAGAGGCCTCTTGCCTCACTGGTTCCTGAGCTGGATGGTGGCCTCAGGGCAGCTGAACTACTCACATTGGGCTCAGAGGTCCCAGAGTAAGCCTTTCAAACAGCACAGGTGGAGCCTGCTCCACTTTCACGACCCTGCATCACGACCCTCACATCCTGTTTATTCTTTTTTTTTTTTTTTTAGTTTTAAAGCATCTCTTTATTTAAAAATGTTATAAATGCAATATGTATTGTTGTGAATAAAATAAACTCAAATAATACAGATGTATCCTTAAAGCAGCCACCAGCCTCCCAAATTCCAAGCACAGACTCCCCCTCTTATGGGAGGAGTGTTGAAGGATTTGCACATATTTTTGAATCCCACAGAAGGGAAAAAAAAATGTCAGAGGAAAGAAGAGGAGGAAGAATAACAGAAGAAATCCTATTTGCTGAAGGAGAAGAAAGAGAAAAAGTTATAGAGATGATGAAGGGTCAGAGAAGAAATCATTTGCCAGGAGGAGCGATCAGAGAAGTAGCAGTGATGAGAAGAGTGGTGCCTGGACAGGTAACGCTAAGGACAGGTAACGCTAAGGACAGGAACAAGGAAATAGTAGCCGCCTGAATCTGAGGAACTGCAGAAGGAATCTGCTGTTGTTCAGTCCCTGAGGCGTGCCCGACTCTTTTGACCCCGTGGACTGCAGCATGCCAAACTTCCCTGTCCTCCACTATCTCCCTGAGCTTGCTCAAACTCACATCCATCGAGTCAGTGATGCCATCCACCCATCTCATCCTCTGTCGTCCCCTTCTCCTCCTGCCCTCAATATTTCCCAGCATCAGGGTCTTTTCTAATGAGTCAGGTCTTCATATGAGGTGGCCAAAGGATTGGAGTTTCAGCTTCAACATCAGTCCTTCCAATGAACACCCAGGACTGATCTCCTCTAGGATGGACTGGCTGGATCTCCTTGCAGTCCAAGGGACTCTCAGGAGTCTTCTCCAACACCACAGTTCAAAAGCATCCATTCTTTGGCACTCAGCTTTCTTTATGGTCCAAGTCTCACATCCATGCATGACTACTGGAAAAACCATGGCTTGGACTAGACGGACCTTTGTGGGCAGTAGGAATGGGAGGGTTAAAATAGGAGAGGCTGTTGTATGGGAGGGAGCGGAGAAACAGAAGTGTGCAAACAGCAAGGCAGTCTGTGCAGGGTAATGCCGGGGAAATAGCAACCAGAACGGCAGCAAGTGAGTAAGCTTGCAGTGTGATAGGACCAGGGGAGGAAGTAGTAGGGATGGAATGTTGTAAGCAGAGGAGCAGAAGCGGGAAGAGGAGCCAAGAGTGTGGGAGAAATGAGTTCTTGATGAGGGCAGAAGCAGCAGAAACGAGAGGTGGTGTGGCAGAGAGATTCAGGATCCAGGAGGCTCCGGAAACAGGGAGTAAGGACCACGTTTCCAAACCAAAGGAACAAACAGCTGGAAGGAGGCATCAAGTTCATCTAGTCCACCTTCCCATTTTACAGGTGAGGAAACTGAGGCTTCTAAGCTTAGTCAGTAAGCTTTCTTACTGCATGTGTAACACTGACTGATGTGGGGTTTTGAGACCTCATTCTTCTGGCCCTCAGGGAGGATGGATTGGTGAGGCAAGATCAGAAGCAGGGAGGCTGATGAGGGGTGTGTGATGGTCCAGGTGAAGGTGAGGGGCCATGCCCTGGGGCAGGGATCCTAGAGATGACTGAAGGGGAGGAGGCACATATGGTAACATTGTGTGATGTGGCTATGCTCCAGCAACGAAGGCTGGCTGAATACCCCACATGAATGAGTCTGGAATCTCCACCGTACTGGTAGGATGTGTGTGTGTGTGTGTATACATACATATAGATATTGATATATCGATATATAGATATTTAGACATAGATAGGTATAGACAGATTTATTTTTAGAAAAGAGCCTTCCCTGGTGGTTCAGATGGTAAAGAATCTGCCTGCAATGTAGGAGACCTGGGTTCAATCCCTGGGTTGGGAAGATTCCCTGGAAGAGGAAATGGCAACCCACTCCAGTATCCTTGCCTGGAGAATCCTATGCACAGGGGAGCCTGTCCATAGGTGGGCTACAGTTCATGGGGTCATGGAGTCAGACATGACTGAGCAGTCGACTAACACATATGTATGGAGACAGAGAAGTCTAGTCCTGGGAAAGCTAATGATGAAAGTTCCAGTCTGAGTCCTAAGGCAGGAGAAGACCAACGTCCCTCCTGGCATAGGACCAACCTCCAAGACTGGCATAGAGAAAAGCTTCTTTCTTAGCCTTTTATTCTATTCAGGCTTTCAATGGATTGGACGGGGCCTGTCCACGCTGGGGAGGGCAAGCTGCTTTACTCAGTCAACTGATTGAAATGTTAATCTCATCCAGGGACATCCACACAGACACATGCAGTGTAACATTTGACTAAATACCTGGGCGCCTTAAGGCCAGTCAAGCTGACACACGAAATTAACCGATCTCATTTAATGCTTCTGATCAAAGAGGGGTTTGTGCCTTTTCCTTTGCAGCTGAGGGAACTGAGTCACAGGGAGGCCAAATGTGTCTGAGCTGGAGCCCCAGCCTGATCATGCCAAGGCTGACACTGGGCCAGAGCATCAGCCAGGCTGACAAATGACCCAACCCAGATGCACTCATTACAGGAACGTTACCTGCAGGACCCAACAGACCGCTGAATCCTTAGTGGCGCAAATACGAGATAAGCTTCTTTCTCACTTGTGGGAAGCTCCAAATCAGCTTCTCCATGTGGTCATTCAGAGATCAAGTTTCTCCTGTGTTGTGACCCCATTTCCACGTGATTTATGCACACTGAGCGGGTGAAAGGGAACAGGACACAGGGATGCTTGAGAGGGCTCTAGGGTCCAGGCCTGGAAGAGGCTTACATCACATAAGATATGTGGATATAGACATATACATACAGGACTCCCCGGTGGCCCCAAAGGTAAAGGATCTGCCTGCAGCACAGG
Organism: Bison bison bison; assembly: GCF_000754665.1. Lineage (NCBI taxonomy): Eukaryota > Metazoa > Chordata > Mammalia > Artiodactyla > Bovidae > Bison > Bison bison. The sequence continues at coordinate 6,124,378 of NW_011495042.1, read as the reverse complement.
AGACTCGAGTTTGATCCCTGGGTCAGGAAGATCCCTGGAGGAGGGCATGGCAAACCCACTGCAGTATTCTTGCCTGGAAATTCCACAGACAGAGTAGCCTGGCAGGCTATAGTCCACGGATCTGCAAAGAGTAGGATGCGGCTGAGCAACTAACACACACACACACGCGCGCATGTATACACAGGCTTTCCCTGGTGCCACAGTGGCAAAGAATCCGCCTGCCAATGCAGGAGACCCAGATTCCATCCCTGGGTTGGGAAGATCCCTTGGAGAAGGGAATGGCAAACCACTCCAGTATTCTTGCCTGGAGAATCCCACAGACAGAGGAGCCTGGCAGGCGACAGTCCATGGGGTCACAAAGGTTCTAACACGACTTAGTGACTGAATAGGAGCAGGATACACACACACACTGTCTTAGATTGGGCCAAGCCTTAAACAGGCATTCTTGTGCACACATTTATGTAAGTAGGGGAGAGAGGGAAGCCAGATGAGGCAGGGAAGAAACCAGGCAAGCAGGGATGTGGTTTCAGGAGAAGTCTGGCCTCAGCCTGACCCCACGGGTTGCTCTGGAGCAGGAACAATACTTGAGGGAACAGTGCTTGCCCCCTTCCCACGGGAAGAGTGTAGCATCCCTGACGCGGCCTCCGGGAGGCTCCCGCTGGCTGAAAGCCATTCTCGGGGGCAGGTGCAGCCAGAGCTCTTAGCAGTTGGCACACACAGCAGCTGGGATGTGGGTGCTCTGTTTTGGTGACGGGAATCTGGGTGGAGCGCACTCAGCATCTCCTATGACAGGAGAGAGAGAGGAAAGGTTTCCTGCAGGAGAAGGCTTTTGATCAGGGTCTTGAAAAATCAGCTGGGGTTTTCCAAGAGTGGGGAAATGAAAGTACTGATTTGGGGACTTCCCTGATGGTCCGGTGGTTAAGACCTGACCTTCCAGTGCCGGGGGTGGAGGTTTGATCCCTGGTCGAGGAGCCAAGATCCCACATGCCTCGTGGCCCCAAAACCAAAAGCCATAAAACAGAAGCAATGTTGTAGAAAATTCGATAAAGACTTTCAAGGAAAAATGATCCACATTAAAAAAAAATGTTTGTTTAAATAATATCGATTTGGCACCTACTATGAGCCAAATGAATAGGACAGGGAAATTTACCAGTGATAGCTCAGTGGAAAAGGACCTGCCTACCAGTGCAGGAGACTGGTGGGTTCAATCCCTGGATCAGGAAGATTCCTTGGAGAAGGCAATGGCAACCCACTCCAGTATTCTTGCCTGGAGAATCCCATGGACAGAGGAGCCTTTCGGGCTGCAGTCAATGGAATTGCAAAGAGTCGGCCATGATTTAGCAACTTAATAACAACAACAGTGAACCAAATACTCTCCCCCCATCCGAGCTTGCCTCGTCCCAGGTCTGCAGCCTTGGCACACTGTACATGAGTGTCCCTGCCTGGACTGTGTGTGGCCTTCTGAGGACGAGTTCTGGGTCTGTTTGCTTTCATCCAGGGCCCCTTTCTCCAGCTCCATGCCATGTACCAGATCCACAGGTGCCAGAGTCCCCAAGGGGCTGGGGGACCCCAGGGTGACACAGACAGGTGGATAAATGGGTCACCACCAAACAAGGGTGGCCAGGAAATACCCCCGGAGCAGTCCCAGTGCCTGGCCCCGTGCTTGTTCAGAGAGGGGCCACGTGTTTGCTGAACGAGAGAAGAACGGCCTTCCCAGTCCTGCCACGTTCCCAAGGCCTCACTGCATCCCCGACACAGAGTAAGATGCTCAGCAGGGATTTGTGGAGTGGGTGTCCGTGGGCATGTTTTGGGCCCAGAGGAGAGAAGCAGGTCGAGCCCGTTGGGGGAGCTGAGTGAGGATCCCAACTGCTGAAAGACTCAGAGGAAAGAAGGCTGTGGTCAGAAGTGAGGCTGAGAGAAATGGTGAAGGCTTATCCCACAGGCTCTGTAGTCTCGTAAGGAGTCTGTTCATCCGTTTATTTGTTTACTTTTTGGGCTGAAATGGGTCTTCATCGTGGTGCGCAGGCTCTGGGTTACCGCACCCAGGCCTCTCTACTCGCAGTGCGTGGACTTCTCTAGGTGTGGCTTACGTGGGCTTGGTTGCTCCTCGGCATGTAGAAACTTAGTTCCCCGATCAGGGTAGAACCCTCCCCTGTCCTCTTGATGGAAGGCGGATGCTTAACCACTGGACCACCAGGGAAGCTCCCTGTAAGGAGTTGGGATTTCACTCTAAGGGCAACAGAAAGTCCTGTGGGGTTTGGGGCAGGGGAGAGACACGGTCAGATTCACGTTGCTAGAAGTCCCTCTGGATGGGGTGGCCTGCAAGAGTCCATTCTGTGAGGGAACGGATGTCAAGAGTGGGTGAAAGACGGGGTGGTCATTAGAAGCTGGGGAAGGGTCTACAATTGAGCTAGTGGTGGTCTGGCAAAGCAGGGGAGTGCAGAATAGGTGACAGGGGGTAGGTTATACCGCTCGGTCTTAACTCTTTATCTCCTGGAGCTTCACCCTTTGCCATTGAACTGTGCAGTCCCTGTTCCTTGACGTCAGACTTGGCCACATGAGGTGCTTCAACCAATGGGATTGCAGTAGATGTGACCCCAGCAGAGGCTGAAATGGACCCCTGCACCTGGGCAGTACTCGCCCTGAGCCTCTGCCATCACCATGCGCCAGGCTGGCCTGGCGGAAGACGGAGACATGTGGACTTGCCCCAGGCCAGGACCAGCCTAGATCTGTGGCCAGCCAGCAACCCCCAGGCACATAAGAGCCCATCCAAGGCTAGAGAACTGCCCAGCCCACCCCCGGCTGATCCTGGACCCATAAACAGATGCTACAATTGGATGCTCTGAGGTCCGGAATTGTTTGTTATGCAGTGAGAAGGCAATGGCACCCACTCCAGTACTCTCGCCTGGAAAATCCCATGGGCAGAGGAGCCTGGTGGGCTGAAGTCCATGGGGTCTCGAACAGTCGGACACGACTGAGTGACTTCACTTTCACTTTTCACTTTCATGCATTGGAGAAGGAAATGGCAACCCACTCCAGTGTTCTTGCCTGGAGAATCCCAGGGACGGGGGAGCCTGGTGGGCTGCCGTCTATGGGGTTGCACAGAGTTGGACACGACTGAAGCGACTTAGCAGCAGCGGCAGCGGTATACATTTCCCCCTCTCTGATCCTTGAGGAATAAAATCCATGACCTGCAGAGATGCCTAAAACCACAAGTAGTACCAACGCCTGCACGGAGTGTGCTTTTTCTTTTTTAACGAACTGAAAAAATGTGATTTTGCTCATTTATTCTGGGCTGTGCTAGGTCTTTGTCGCTGTGTGGGCTCTTCTCTAGCTGCAGCGAGCAGGGCTCACTCTCCAGTTGCAGTACCCGGGCTTCCGCTGCAGCGGCTTCTCTTGAAAGAGCGCAGGCCCCAGGCACTCGGGCTTCAGTAGTTGTGGTGCACGGGTTTAGTGGCTTGCCTGGGAAAGAGCCCGCAGCATGTTGGATCTTCCCAGATCGGGGATCAAACTCATGTCTCTTGCAGTGGCAGGCAGATTCTTTACCAGGGAAGCCCCCAGACCATGCTTTGCTTACGATAAAGTGTAACGTAGAGATTAGGCACAGTCAGAGAATATCTGAGATGCTGGCATCGCTACTCTTGCACTCAGGGACCACTGTTAAGTCAAAGAAAGGCAACTTGAACACGAACACCGCGATACCAGGACAGCCCATCTGATACCTGAGATGATTGCTAAGTGACTGACACCGGAAGGGAAGCGTATCCAGCGTGGACGAGTTGGACAAAAGAGTGATTCACATCCCAGGCGGGAGGGAGCGCCACAGAGAGATTTCAGCACACGACTCAGTGCAGCGAGCGATTTGAAACTCATGGATTGATTATTTCTGGAATCTTCCACGTACAATTTCAGACCACGGCTCACCCTAGGTAACTGAAACACCAGAAATCGAAACCGTAGATGGCATGGGAGGGGTGACTAGGTTTTCTTGCTCTGTGGCAGAAAAGGAGGGGACAGAACCAGACCACTGTGCCATCGATTGCATAAGAGAATGAGGTGGGGGGGAGTCTGGAGGACCCTAGTTCTCCGAGTGATGGGAGCCCTAAATAAAGACAAGGAAGAGGGGGTTCAGAGACTAGCCAGGAAGCAGGTCTGTTGTGAGGAGCAGCAATTCCATTATCTCCGCTCTGAAGGACCACAGGAAGTCACTCAGGGCTCGCAGAGCCCCACAGTGACCTGGGACCACGAGGAAGGAGGTGCCCTGAACCGAACACCCGTGGGGCTTTCCCAGAGGCGGAACTTAAATGTCCTTTGTCCCTTGTGTTCCCAGAGAGAAACAGACCGTTTCCCCCTTTTCCAGTTGCTAGGACACTAATCTGTCGGAGAAAGGCGTGGGAACATCTGGTTGGTGGGAACAGCGCTTCTGGGAATATCCTTTGTATCCGTGATTCTATAGACTCTCCTGGTGCTCCTGAGGGCCAGGGCCCTCCAGCGAGGGGCTGGCAGCTTGGGCTGGTCACCCGGGCAGTGGCGAGGGGCAGGGCCCCTTTCAGGGACCTGCCTGGAGGCCAGCGAGCCCGGGGGGCCGTGGGTGCTGCTCGCCTCCTCCAAGGGGCCGGCGCTCAGAGTGAAGGGACCGCCTTAGCTTCCCCTGCTTTATCTTTCTTCCCAAGATAGATACTAGTTTTGCGTCTGTTATTACCTGGCTCCCTAACGGAAGCTCCATGGGCTGACGCTTTGATTGGTCACCACGGTACCCCTGGTGCATGGAGGAATGTCCGACATGTAGAAATAATAGTTCTAAACATTTGCAGGGGGTTCGCTAGCTGCATGGAATTTTTCTGATTTCTTTAGATATACTAATCCTTTTTTTGTTTTTTAATTTATTTTGCATTGGGGTATAGCCGATTATCAATGTTGTGATAGTGTTAGGTGAACAGCAAAGGGACTCAGCTATACATATATACTCATCCAATCTCTCCCAAATCCCCCTCTTAATATTGAACAGAGTTTCATGTGCTCTACAGTCTTTGTTGGTTATCCGTTTTATTTTTTTTAATTTTCCATTTTTTGATTTATTTTTTTATTTTAATCGAAGTCTGGTTATCCGTTTTAAATATAGCAATGCGTCCGTGTCCATCCCAAACTCCCTGAAGATCCCTTCCTCGATCCATCTCCTCTCCTACCCGGCCCCGCCCTGCAATCTTAAGTTTGTTCTCTAAGTGAGTGAGTCTCTTTCTTTTTTGTAAGTTCATTTGTATCATTTATTTTTAGATTCCACAAGGATATACTAACCCTTTTAGACTTCAAAATTACTCTTCAAAATTCTGGGAGTATTTTCCTCTCCATTTTACAGGTGAAGAAACTGAGGCACAAAGAGATGAAAGAACTTAATTGAGGAAGCAGCAGGGTGAGCCCCAGAATCTTGCTCAGAGGGGAAGAACAGCTTATCCAATAAATCAATGACCTGGCCCCCAAGTCACGCTGGGGAACTGGCGTCAAGAGCCCTGCGCCCTCCCTCACACACACAGCAGCAGGGGGCCTCGTCGCTCTCATCTTCGTGGGGTGTGGATTTCCGGAAGGGTGGGGCTGGGTTTTCCCTGCTGCGTCACCTGGCCGGGAGGCCACAGGTGGGCTCTGCTCAGAACCATCCTGGTGCAAGTTCGCAAGATTTCCTCTGGGCCACCAGCCCCTTGCCAGGCTCCAGGCACCCTTACCACCTCCAGTGGGGTGAGGAGCCAGAGCTGTGCACAGGGGCATGTCAGCTAGAGACAGAGGCCCCTCAGGGCACAGACGGGCCCTTCCTGCTAATCCTCTGAGCAGCGGTCCTCACTGGGCACCACTAGGACTGCCAGATCTCTGTAGCCCTGCGCCCCTTGTCTGGGCTCCCTCATGCTCATCTCCTCCCCGCTTTCTCAGTCTAGAAAACCATCCAAAGTTCGGAGGCCTAGGTCACCCGCCTCTTTGTCTCTTCTCCCCAAATCTATTGGTTAGCACACCAAATCTGTGCACTGATTCAAGGCTTCACTTTCTGAAACTCCAAAGGTCAAACTCGGGAAAATAACAATGGCATTCGAAACTTATCAATCTTGGCCTTGGAATTCAAGGTTTCCAGCATTTGAACCTCGGAAGTCTTAACTTTCAAACAAGAAAGGCTTTGCTTTTGAAATTCTTGGCATTTGACTCCCAAGAAGTCTAGACTTTTATTTATTTATTTATTTTTTTAAGTCTAGACTTTTAAAAGTCAGCTCCCCAGGCCACCCTGTGTTCCCGTTTTATCTTTCTTTTTCTGAATCAGTGTAAGATGGGAGAGAGCAAAGGACTGGAGGAAGGGCTGCTGTGTGTGTGTGTTCATATGTGTGGGGAGGAAATACCTATGGATGAAGAGTTAAACAAACCCCCTCTCCTTCTCTCAAGAACACATTTGACCTTGGGTTAACTTACCATCTCTGTTAACCCCAGAAACTGGAGGAAAGTGGCATATTGGCTGTGTTGCCAGGCAACATTGCTTATGTTAAAAATGACTCTTGGTTGGAGAATTGCCTCTGAACTAGAATGACCACGAATGAATTCTAAAGGCTCAGTGGGGACATCAAAACATTGAACTCCCCCATGTACAGAGTCTTATTACTGGGTGTGTCCCTTCCAGGCTCCCAAGAAACTTCTCGCATGGAGCTGTTGTTACAAGAGACATCGACGCCTAAGGCAGGAGTCTTCGAGGTCCACACTTCTTGCCCAGCGCGGATTTCGGCTCTGGACCCATGTTGTCCCCTGATGACCAGACACTCCTGAGCTGCTGTGGGGAGTCCCAGGGGTGGGAAGGGCTTGGTGCTGCCCTTAGGCAGGCTGTTTCTTGGACTGTGTCCTGAGCGACAAGTGTGTCTGACAATCAGGTATGGATTTCATTGTCTAGTCGAACCCAGAGAAGACCTCTCCTGGTGGCCTCCCCTTCTTAGCTCACATCTCTGTTTCAGTTACAGCCAGGGAGGCACTTGGAATATAGGACTTGGCTGGAGAAATGTCTAGAGGGAGGGGAAGGCTGTGCCTACTACCTGCCTAGGACTTCTGCATATTGTGCAAGAGCTCATCTCATCTCACAACACCCTGTTCAGGTGAGGATAACCATGCCCGTTTTATGGATGAAAAGACTGCGGCCTCAGAGGTAAAGAGACTTGCTGAAGCTGACGTGGAAAGCTGATGGCAGAGCTGATGTCGGGAAAACTGTCATGTACTGATAAGTGCTGGTTCAAGTACAGGCTCTGCTGGGTATGAGCCAGCAGACCTTGTGGGCTACTCTGAACCTCAGTCACTTGCTCAAAATAAATGGATATAATCATATTACCACACAGGAAGGCCATATGGCTTGAAGTAGTCCACTTTCAGATGTCAAGGGCTACAGTACAATAGAATTCAAGATCTTCCCCAGTCTCCCCACTCTGTCTGCTGCCAACCCACCCAGGGGCTGTACTATTGGACAACAGTCTCTAGCTGCCACTGGCCACGCGGCAGACGTCCCCAGTTCTGCAGGGCAGCATTTCTGTGGCACCGACTCTCCCAGGACCCAGCTAGAACAGTGGTTCTGGCTGTGATGATAGCCAGATCTCATTCAAAATGAAAAGCCAGATCGCTGGCATTCCAGAACTGCCTCTGGCAAATGTGAGTCAACACAGCTGTTGTTAAGGCAGCTGGAAAGAGTCCATCCATCCGATAAATATTTGATGAATGCCTACTATGTGTGAATGTAGTAGGCATTGTGAATACCGTAATCTATGTGTACACTCTTGTGGCTCTGCTGGTGAAGAATCCACCTGCAATTCGGGAGACTTGGGTTCCATCCTTGGGTGGAGAAGATCCCCTGGAAAAGGGAAAGGCTACCCACTCCAGTATTCTGGCCTGGAGAATCCCATGGACTGTATAGTCCATGGGGTCACAAAGAGTCGGACACGACTGAGTGACTTTCACTTCATTTCACTTCTACTGGGTGTGGGGCATTGTGAATACTGTTATCTGTGAGTACATATAATCCTTCCCCTTAGGGAAGACAGACAAGAATCAATTAACTGCTCAAATTTATATATAGTTTTTGAAAGCCAGCAAACGTTACCAAGGCAAAATTGCAGGATGCTATTTTGTAATAGGTGGTGTAATTTGAAAACTTGTAACAAGTGGTCTGTTGTAAACTACTGGAGTTAATGCCCACCCAGCCTCGTACCTTCATTTTCTCAATTTTCCTTTGGGGACCCACCTTTACCTTCCACCAGTCCCTATGATTCAGGTGGTGATGGTGAGTTTACGGTAGGTGCACAACTCTGGCCAATCAGAGCATTCCATTCCCTGACCACTCCAATGATTGGTCAAAGATATACGTGTCACCTAAATCTGGCCAATGAGATTCAAGGCTGGGACTTTAGTGGGGGACAAGTGGAAAAAGACGGTTCTCTTTCTGCTGGGTGTTTCTAGGTTGGAGGATCAAAAATCTGGGTTTTTCATGAGCACCCAAGGGAAGAACCTGTCTAAATCTGGAATCCTCTAGAGGAAGGTGGAGAGATTTTTACTCTTTTTTTTTTTTAATTTATTTATTTTATTTTTGGCTGCGCTGGGTCTTCATGGGGCTTTCTCTAGGTGTGTTGAGTGGGGACTCCTCTCTAGTTGCAGTGTGCAGGCTTCTCACTGCGGTGGCTTCTCTTGCTGCGGAGCACGGGCTCTGTGGCCCGAGGGCTTCAGTCGTTGTGGGACACGGGCTCAGTAGTTGCGGTTCTTCTCAGCTGCCCTTCAGTATGTGGAATCTTGCTGGATCAGGGATCCAACCTGTGTCCCCTGCATTGGCAGGTGGATTCCTCACCACTGGACCACCAGAGAAGTCCCTGAGAGCTTTTTCAAGTAGCTTCCTGGTGGTGTAATTTGAGACCCTAGATCCAGCTGTACCTGAAGCCGTCACCCCCAGGCTTTTCTGGTATCTGAACCGATTGTCATCCTTTTGGACTTAAGTCAGTTTAAGCTTGTTTCTCCACCACTTGCCATTGAGAGCGTGCCTAATACAGGACTAACGGGTCTTGGAGGAGTCAGTGCCTGAGGACTGACACGCTGAGTGCTGAGGGATGGGTAAGAGTCAAGGACGCAAAGAGACCAAGTCTGAAGGCAGCAGCTTTGGCTTGCCAACCTGAGAATTTAGGACAGGAGAGGGGCCTGCACTCTGTGTAGGCAGAAACAAAACAAATACGGGAAGATGATCATGGGGAAACGGCCAGTCTCAGATCACATGTGCACGTAAATCATTCCTTGTTGTTCATTTCAGTGAACACAGAAATGGATTTTGCTAAGACCTAGGCTTCCCTGGTGACTTAGACGGTAAAGAATCTGCCTGCAATGCAGGAGACCTGGGTTTGATCCCTGGGTTGGGAAGATCCCCTGGAGAGGGCATGGCAACCCACTCCAGTATTCTTGCCTGGAGATCCCATGGACAGAGGAGCTTGGCAGGCTGCAGTCCATGGGGTGGCAGAGAGTCAGACACGACTGAAAAACTAGCACACATATTACAATGAGTTCCCTTTGCAGATGGAAAGATGCCTGTCCCGACACGGCCATTCTCACAGGACAAGGCCCGGGCCTTCAAAGGAATTTCTGCTTCTGGGTTTGGAGGCAGAAAAAAAATTTTCCTTTTCAAGGGAAGGCACAATTAAAACAAATAAATAATAACAGATTGAAAACGAGGCCTATTTTTAAATGCAAATAACCATTTCTTAAGTTTTATAACTGTGTAATTTTGTGTTTTAGACTTTCTTTAATTTTAAATGTTCTTTTTTTCATTATGAAAGTAAAGTAACAACATTCTGGAATATACAGAAGAGAAAAAAATGACCCTTTATAATTCCCTCATTTCAACCCAACCAAAGTTAATTTGGGGCATTTTTCTGCCCTTTTTTTTTTATTGGCTACTCTGGGTCTTTGTTGCTGTACACAGGCTCTCTCTAGTTACGGTGAGTGGGGCCACACTCTAGTTGCAGTGCGTGGGCTTAGTTGCCTGGACCGTGTGGGAACTTCCTGGACCAGGGATTGAACCCGTGTCCCCTGCATTGGCAGGTGGATTCTTAGCCACTGAACCACCCAGGAAGTCCTTTCTTCTGTCTTTTTGTTTGGCTAGTTTCATGTAGCTCAGAGCCCAACACTTTTCACCCGGGGACTTGTTAAAATGCGGATTTTGACTTAAGAAGTTCTGGTGGGGGGAACAGGGCTTGGATTCTGTTTTACTAATAAGCTTGTGGGTGATGCCACTGTGGCCCCAGACCATGCACAGAGTCATGCAGAGTTGGGGTCAACTGCAGGCTCTGTGGCCTCATGCAACGCCCTCAACATCTGCACCCCAGTCCATGAGCTCTGTCAGCCCCTAGACTGGATTAAAGAGCCAGATAACAGGAAATGCCAAAGGCACCAACATGGAAGTACTGCTGAGAGTCACTGAGAAGACTTTGTGGGTTTGCCAAGCCTCCGAGGTGGGGGTGAGACTCTTGAGGTGGCTGCTCCAGGGGCAGGCTCCAAGGAGCGTGGGCCCTGGTGCCTTCTAAGAAAGGTGGTCCCATAATTGCAGGGCTCTGTCTTCCTGAGGCAGTGGGATGCAAGTTTCGGGCCAGAGTGGAATTGCTCAGGGTGGGGAGCAGAGGTTGAAGCTGCCGCCCACATCTTCCTCTCCCTTCCCATGCAGCACCTGCCCCTCTGCCACGTGAATGCTGAGCACCTATATCATTAAGCTTGGTGACGGAGGAGGGAGGTGGGAGGTGGTTAGCTTGTCCAGGGTCCCCCAGACCTCAGCCTTGACCTGTGTTCATTGAGTGTGACCTCAGCTGACAGCATATGAAGCCCTTAGATAGCTGCCTGTGAGGAGGACACTGTCTGTGAGAGACATTCATAAAGTCTCTACAGTTCTGTGAGGCCTCATCCACCTTCCCTTCTGCTTCCCGCATACAAGCATCTACTCTCTGCTCCCCCAGCCTCCCACAGGAGAAAAGATGACCCTGGCAGTCTGACATTTGACTGTGATCTGGCCCCTTCTAGCATCCCTGCCTCATCTTCTTATGTCCCATATTCCAGCCATATTGAAGGACCCCCAGGTCCCCCCTCCACTCCTTTATGTTACTTTCTCTGCCTCAAATGCCCTTCCCTGCCTTAATCATCAAAGAACAAACTTCTACTTATCCCTCAAAACCCAGATCAGAGGTCTCTTTCTTCAGAAGATTTCCAGACCCTTTATTCAGTGGCTGATCTCTTGTTCAACTATGCCTCCTTCGTGTCTTACACACTCCTTTGCATGATTCTTGGTAGCAGATGGCTTAAGAAAAAAAGTGTTTTGTTTTTTTTTTTTCCTTTTAGACCATTGGTTTATTTAGTGGAAACACCCATGTGGTAGAACTGCTTTGAACACAGCTGAGACAAAGGGTTAAACTGAGCCACCCGGACTCTGCTTCCAGCATCCACTGGCTCTGCCTTCCTTTGTGTGGGCTTCTACCTCAGGCAGCCCCCAGAAACCCCTCCAAGCTCAGCTTTCACCTCCCAGCTTGAAGTTCAGTCCAAGGCTGCCTCTCCCAGCCAACTTGTGAAAGTCCCAGGATTGAGTCTCATTGGTCAGTCCTGGGTCACGTGCTGGTCCTTGGACCAATCCCAGTGACCAGGGGATCGACAGCTCTGACTGGCCTAGCTGGAGTCACATGACACCCTGTGAAGTCCAGGAACTAGAGTTGGGAGGAACAACTTCTGGAGGGAAAGTTCAGGGTGCCCCCAGGCCAAGAGGGGACCCAGCAGCCAAAACCCACAAGTGCCTACCATAGATGCCTCTTAGAGCCCTTTTCACACCATACAATTATTTGTTTATTTGCGTCTCCTCCAGCTGGTAGGGAACAAGGGTCCTTCTCATTTATAATTCCAGAGCATAATTCCAGGCCAAGGGAAGAAGAGCTTAATAAGTGGCCATTAAATTGTACTTTTCAGGCATTTCCTTGCTATGTGACCTACATAGCAAGTAAATCAGAGCAATCTGACAGAGATTCTTGTGACGCGTATATTAAGGTAATGCTTCCTGACATTTAAACGATCATAGACGGTTTTCTCAGTGTCCACGTCCATTCAAGGTGAGTGAGTCCATGTGTCTCTCATGGAATCTTCACAGTGCTTGGGAAAGGAGACACTCTCCTTGACAGGTAGGAAAACTGCGGCTCAGATGCCTTAAGTAGCTTATCAAGGTAACACAGCTGGCTAGTGGCATTGCTGGGAGTTAATCCCAGGCAAGCTGACTTTCCGATGGTTTGCTGGAGGGGTTCTTAATTCAGCAGGACAGAAGGAAGCATCTTGGGATTGCCTTTGGGGCTTTTAAAAAATATTCCTCTGTCTTAGTTGGGTTCCCTCAGAGGCAGACCCTGATTGGAGAATTCAAGTGCGTGCATTTTTCTTGGGAAGGGAGCCAGGGTGCATAGCTGAAAAAGCCTGGATGAGACAGGGGAGGCAGCTAGCAAAGAGTGCTCAGATGTGGGCAATTGGAGCGGAAAGCCATGGAGACTTAGCTGAGGGTCAGGGAGGAAGTAGCTCAGAGTTATCCTACCTGAAGGGCAAGGGGGCTGGCACACTTATTCCCCGACTCTCTGCAGCCATTGGTTGGGGCTGCTCCCAGGGGACAGTGCACTGCCAGCATGTCCAGCAGCCAGAAAGGGGCCTCGGGCACCACCAGATGGACAGGCCAGGGCCCCTCGCAGGACACTGACAGAGGCTGCTGGGACCCTTGTCCTCCCAAGCTGGGAACCACTCTGTAGAATTACAGACCAAAATATCTGCAATTGGGGCCATCCCAGACCCTCCACGATGGGGCAACCCACGTGCCTTTTCATCCCCAGAACCCGAGGGGCCCAAGGGGTGGGCAATGGGAACACAGCTGATGCTCCTGAAACATGATTGACATTGACTGACTTCCCTTTACCCCCAAGAAAGTACAGGGCTGGAATTGCCTGAATACCACGTAGCCAACGTGAGACGGAGCTTGTCAAGAGCAGGATCTGGTGGGAAAGCAGCTCCCTGGACAGAGCTCCACGAGAACAGGGACCCTCTCTGCACCAGCGGCACATAGCAAGTGCTCAGTTAGTTGTTCAGTCGCTCTGCGTGTCGGAATCTTTGCGACCCCATGGACTGCAGCACACCAGGCTTCCCCGTCCTTCACCATCTCCCAGAGTTTGCTCAAACTCATGTCCATTGAGTCAGTGATGACATCCAGCCATCTCATCCTCTGTCATCTCCTTCTCCTCCTGCCCCCAGTCTTTCCCAGCATCAGGGTCTTTTCCAATGAATTGGCTGTTTGCATCAGGTGGCCAAAGTATTGGAACTTCAGCTTCAGCATCAGTCCTTCCGATGAATACTCAAGACTGATTTCCTTTAGGATTGACTAGTCTGGTTGGATCTCCTTGCAGTCCAAGGGACTCTCAAGAGTCTTCTCCAGCACCACAGTTCAAAAACATCAATTCTTTGGCGCTCAACTCTCACCTCTGTGCATGACTGCTGAAAAAATCCACAGCTTTGACTTATTGGACATGTGATTGGATAGTCTGAGATGTCCTGGATCCCAGCCTCAAGACGAAGGTGGGGCCACCCCAGAACTGAGAGCGAGGGGCTTGCCTCTGAGGGAGAGGGCATTGCTACTGTGTTGGTGGCACCCCTGAGGCTGTAGGCCTGCCCTGGCTTTGTGCCTCCAAAACCCTCCCTGGGGTTTGGACCCAAGAGAGAAGGGGTGGTCAAGTGAGCGTGTGGGCTTGTGGGACCCGTCCCAGACTGGGAGCAGCAAAGCGGGGCCTCACACCTTCAGACTGTGACATTCGGGTGGGGGAGCCACGTTCTGCGTGAAGTTGAGGTGGTGCTTTGTAAAACATTAACAAAGTCCTATTTTAAATGCAAAATGGAAAGGAATATAAATATTGCCCCCTTCGCACGTGCACGTGTGCGTGCACACACACACACACAGGCACCAGTGAGAAGGAAATTCAAGTGTCAAGCATTTTCAAAGCAGGCAAGCCAGGACAATTCTGTCATACTGCACTTCTGCCACACGGTGGCGCCACTCAAACCATAAACAAGTTGCCTCAGTTCGGTCCTTGGGGGTCTTGAAATGTGAGAGTTTTTAATTATGCATGGTCTTTGGGAACACATTCCTCATTGTTTGGGTTTGGGGTTGGTTTTTTTTTTTGGTGTCGTGTTGTTTAAAATGTTCATTCTTTCATTTGAATCACGTAAAATATATTCCTTTGTGACACTGTTTCTTCAGTGTTTATTCTATCAGACTGGCTTAGTGTCTTCGCCTCTAACGAAAGTGAAGGGAAGTGAAAGTCACTCAGTCGTGTCTGACTCTTTGTGACCCCATGGACTACACAGTGCACAGAATCCTCCAGGCCAGAATACTGGAGTGGGCAGCCTTTCCCTTCTGCAGGGGATCTTCCCACCCCAGGGATGGAACCTGGGGTCTCCTGCATTGCAGGAGGATTCTTTATCAGAGATTTGCTTTCCTGTTGACCCTGGAGAGATACCCTTGGTCTCTCCTTCCCTCATCCATCCATGCATCCCCAGAGACTTCCGTGTTTATGTTCATGAAGTAAACACTCTCAGGCACCTACTCTGGAAAAGGCCTGGTGCTGGCAACTGGACATCAGAGATGGACCAGCCAGGGCTCCCCAGCACCTAGAGGCTGGGAACACCCAGGGGGGCCTCCTGGAGGAGGTGATGCCTAAGCTGAGTCTTGGCATCGTTAGGTTGAGAGTGTGGACGTGAACATGAAATTATTAATTACCACCTACGTGTTTATCTTACTGACTGTACCGTGAGTTCCTTGAGGTCAGGAAACACCTCATCCACCTATTTTTCTGCCCTTCTAGTTAACAGAGAAACTGGCAAGTGAGTGAAGTGTACTAAGTGCTTTGAACCATGCCTGACTACATGCTGTTGAGGTTTTAGCCAAATCACTGTATATGGAATAATGTACCATGTAAATGAATGAGTGAATAAGCAAGTGGTGTGGTGGAAAGACTTCAAACCAGAGACCAATGGCCTGGATTTGAATCAAGGGTTTGGCCTTGACTAGCTCTGATCTTGCCTGGAGAATCCCAGGGACAGCGGGGCCTGGTGGGCTGCTGTCTATGGGGTCGCACAGAGTCGGACACGACTGAAGCGACTTAGCAGCAGCAGCAGCAGCTCTGATCCTCAGTTCACCATCTATAAAATGGGGATAATAAAATCTTTCGGGACTAGGCGTTACGATGGTGAAATACAATTAGAGGACACACATATAAAGCATCCAGCACCTAGAAGATGTTCAAGGCCAATTCTGCTCACCCCCCTGTGTTCCCTGGGTGCTAGCATCAGACTAGGTATGCATATGGCCTCAGTAAGTATTTATTAATGGTTCCTTCAGTAATGGGCTTCCCGGGTGGCGCTGGTGGTAAAGAACCTGCTTGCCAATGCAGGAAATTTAAGAGACGTGGGTTTGATCCCTGGGTTGGGAAGATCCCCTGGAGGAAGGTACGGCAACCCACTTCAGTATTCTTGCCTGGAGAATCTCATGGACAGAGGAGCCTGGCGGGCGACAGTCCACGGGGTCACAAAGAGTCTGACATGACTGCAGTGACTGAGCATGCACGAGTGATATTCCTACTGCTTTAGGAATAATAAGCATGGTTCATGCTCACTGTCTCAAACCCTTAGCCAGGAATGGGAAATATCTGACACGTGAACCTCTGCTCCCTGCTCACGTGCCCAAGGCAGACATTACTAATCAATCATGACACTCAGTTAGTCAGGATTCTTCTGGCTGGAAGAGATGAGCTTGAGGAAAACGGGATTTATTGTACGGATACTGGAGTACCTCAGAAAGCCAGAGAAGAGCTGCAGGCGGCAGGGAAGCTCTGGGCTCTCCTGGGAACCTCATCGGGTCCCCGCCTCCCCTCTTCATTTATCCCTTAGGCGTTCGAATGTTTGCTGGCATTAAAGTCTCAGGCAAGGTTCTTGGTGACTAGAAGCTGGCAACTCTGAGGTTATCTCCTTTCTGCTACGAACCTGGGGGAAAAGTTGAGAGCATGCCCCTCTCCCTCCAATTTGAACATTTCAGGAAAGATCTCAGATTCGCCAGCATGGGCCATGTGTTCAGTGGTGGGAGTGGGTGTTGGTCTCCCGGACTCGCAGCCCACGGAATCACAAGGAGTCCGGAAGGAGCCAGTCTCCTGAAGGAAACAGAACGAGAAGCTACATCAACGATAAAGTCCAACTCCTCGACACGGAGCATGAATGAAGCCTCAGAATCCTCCTCAACACAGTGACCGGAGTCAGCAGTCAAGGCAAAAATGACTGCACGTTTATATCAAGGCCACAGGGAGGTTCCTGGTGCAGTAAAGAGATGGTTTTATTAGAAACTGCTCAGCCTGGGTTTGAATCTGAGTTGTCAGCCAGCAGCAAGTTGCTTAGCCTTCATGAGCCCCAGTTTCCTCATTTGGGTAAATGAGTATCGGGCTTCCCGGTGGCTCAGTGGTAAAGAATTTGCCTGCCAAAGCAGGACCCCTGGGTTCGATCCTTGGGTCGGGAAGATCCCCTGGAGAAGGAAATGGCAACCCACTCCAGTATTCTTGCCTGGGAAATAGCCCATGGCCAGAGGAGCCGGGAGGGCTATGGTCCATGGGGTCGCAAAGATTCAGACATGACTTAGAGACTAAATAATAAATGAGTGTAACAGCGCTGACCTCAGAGGTACTGTAAGGGCAGGCGAGACAATCCATGTAGAGTGTAGCGTTATCCCTAGCAGAGTAGACATGCAAATAAATGCTAGCTCTTATCCGAGGCTGGGTTCCCCCAAAGCAGACTCTGCGACTTGAGATGCCTACACTCGTAGTTTACCTGGGAGGTGTTCCAGGCTGTAGGGATGAAGGAACAGGGGAGTGAAGAGGAAACAGGAGGGGAAGTAAAGAGCGGGCTGTGGGCAGTGGGACTCGATGCTGCTGGAGAACTCCGAGAGATGGCTGAGGGTACCCCTCAGAGTTGTGCCCGTCACCAGCGGGGAGGCTGGGGTACTGATGCAGCAGCTGCCACTGATGGTTGTTTCAGGGGCGCTGCTGGGCATTAACTCCCAGGCGTTTACAGACTGCCCTGTGCCTGGGCCGGGTTTACTCCTGCGCCCAGAGAAGCACTCGCTGGCGGAGTCATGGGTGTTTGCAGCCACAGGCAGGGGGGCAGGGACAGTGTGGGCTGCAAATGTTACCATTAGTATCTGTAAGCTACAGAGCCCTGTGTATTCATAAGGGATTTAAAAACAAACAAACAAAATCTTTGGCCACACCATATGGCATGTGAGATCTTAGTTCCCTGACCAGGAATCGAACCCTAGAACGCTGTGTTGGAGTCTTATCCACTGGAGCACCAGAGAGGTCCCCTAAGGGATGAAAAGTGAAAGTCTTAGTCACTTAGTCGAGTCTGACTCTTTTCGACACTATGGACTGTAGCCTGCCAGGCTCCTCTGTCCTTGGAATTCTCCAGGCAAGAATACTGGAGCGGGTCGCCATTCCCTTCTAGAGGATCATCCTGACCCAGGGATCGAACCCGTGTCTCCCGCATTGCAGGCAGATGGTTTTAAGACATGGTCTTTTCTACGGGAGCTGGAATTACGTGGAATGGTCCCCATCTTCTTCAGCCCACAAACCCTGACGCTCGTTACACTTGTTTCTGCACCTCACCTTTCACCTTTCCCCTGGGACAGGGGATGCCATTCCTCATCTTTGATCTGGGCAATGCTCCAGCTCCATGGGGAACTGCCATCTATGGACGGGCTGGGGCCAGCTCGCTTCCCCCACTGAGGCAAACCCAAGGGCAGATTGACTGCCTGGAACATCCACTGCTGGGTTCCTGGTGGCTAAGTGCTGGACATTCAACCCCTGCATACGTGGGGCATTTGTACAGAAAATAAAATCAGCCTAAAATTCCTTCTCTACTTCTGCTTTATTGACAATGCCAAAGCCTTTGACTGTGTGGATCACAACAAACTGTGGAAAATTCACAAGCTGGAATCAAGATTGCCAGGATAAATATCAATAACCTCAGATATGCAGATGACACCACCCTTATGACAGAAAACAAAGAACTAAAGAGCATTTCGATGAAAGTGAAAGAGGAGACTGAAAAAGTTGGCTTAGAGCTCAACATTCAGAAAACTAAGTTCATGGCATCCAGTCCCATCACTTCATGGCAAATAGATGGGGAAACAGTGGAAACAGTGAGAGACTTTATTTTTGGGGGCTCCAAAATCACTGCAGATGGTGACTGTAGCTGTGAAAATAAAAGACGCTTGCTCCTTGGAAGGAAAGTTATGACCAACCTAGACAACATATTAAAAAGCAGAGACATTACTTTGTCAACAAAGGTCTGTCTAGTCAAGGCTATGGTTTTTCCATAGCCTTGTATGGATGTGAGAGTTGGACTATAAAGAAAGCTGAGGGCCGAAGAATTGATGCTTTTGAACTGTGGTGTTGCAGAAGACTCTTGAGAGTCCCTTGGACAGCAAGGAGATCAAACCAGTCCATCCTAAAGGAGATCAGTCCTGAATATTCCCTGGAAGGACTGATGCTGAAGCTGAAACTCCAGTACTTCGTCCACCTGATGTGAAGAGCTGACTCATTGGAAAAGACCCTGATGCTGGGAAAGATTGACGGCAGGAGGAGAAGGGGATGACAGAGGATGAGATGGTTGGATGGCATCACCGACTCAATGGACATGGGGTTGGGTAGACTCCGGGAGCTGGTGATGAATAGGGAGGCCTGGCGTGCTGCAGTCCATGGGGTCACAAAGAGTTGGACGCGACTGAACAACTGAACTGAACTGAACTGAAAATCCCTTATACTCTCACCTAGGCGTTCATCCCTGAGCCATTCCCCTCTCACCAGCTTCCTCCACATGGAGATCCTGCCCATTCTTTCAGACCTTCCCAGCATGGCAGGGTTTCTCTTTGTTTTATATAGCATTTGTCAAGATAACACGTCCCATAATATAAAATCCACCATTTTAAAGTATACATTTCTGTGTGTGTGTGTGTGTTTAGTATATTCACTATATTGTGCGACTATCTAATTCCAGAACCTTTCCATATCCCACAGAAGAAACAACACACCCACCAGCAGCCAATCCAGATTCCTACCTCCCCCATTCCGTAAGTGAAAGTGGCTCAGTCGTGTCCGATTCTATGGGACCCCATGGGCTGCAGCCTGCCAGGCTCCTCTGTCCCTGGGATTTTCCAGACAAGAATACTGGAGTGGGTTGCCATGTCCTCCTCCAGGGGATCTTCCTGACCCAGGGGTCGAACCCCGGTCTCTCACATTGCAGGCAGATTCTTTACCATCTGAGCCACCAGGGAAACTCCCCACTCCATGGCAATCGTCAATCTTCTTTCCGTCTCTGTTGATTTTTCTATGCTGGACATCAACACTGGTGGTGGTGGTTTAGTTGCTAGGTCGTGTCTGGCTCTTGCGACCCTATGGACGTGGCCCGCCAGGCTCCTCTGTCCACACCACTAACTATAAATGGACTCCCATGCGTCTGGCTGAGCGCCTGTCTGCTTGCACTTAAGTCCATGTTTCAGGGCTCACTCACCCCTGCGGTAGCTGTACCACCACACCATCCTTTTATGGATGAATAATATCGCATTGCGTGGGTAGACCACATTTTGTTTATCCGTCTTTTGTTTGTTCGTCATCTGTTGATGGGCATTTGGGTTGCCTCCACCTTTTGACTATTGTGAACAGTGCTGCTGTGAATAATTTGTGTACAAGTTTTTGGATGAACACGTTTCCAGTTTTCTAGAGTACAGACCTAGGAGGGGAATTGCTGGGTCATATGGTAACTCTGTATTTAACTGTTTGGGGAACTGCCAGCCTGCCTTCCAAAGTAGCTGCTCCACTTTACCTTCGCTACAGCAGTGTATGAGGGCTCTACATCCTTGCCAATGTGCCTTTTCCATTAAAAACAAAACAGTTCTAGCCATCCTAGTGGGTGAGAAGTGGTATCTCATTGCGGTTTTGCTTTAGGCTTCCCTGACGACTCACAGTGTTGGGCATCTCTACACAAAGTGTTGGTCTTGATTACCACACAACATGCAGGAAAATTCCTAGTCTTGGGCTTAGGACTTTAGCATCCACCAGGCTCAAGCCTCTTGTTCTTCAGCAGGCACCCTCAGTCTGCCCTTGAACTGAGCCCTGCCCTGATTTCTTGGGAGCATCAGATCCCTTGGTTAAGTAAATGCCTGGTGTGAGTTAAGAGTCTCCTGGTGGAAAGTGTTAGAAACCCAATTTACACTGACTTGATCACAGAGGGATATATGGCTTCACTTACGTAACACTTTCCAGGGCCATGACAGCTTCAGGCATGGCTGGATCTAGGTGCTCTACAGATGGCATCTGGAAGCTGTCTATGGCTCTTCTTCAGTGCTCTACTTTCTTCTAGGTCAGCTTTATTCTGTGACAGGCCCTCCCCTCTTAGTGGCAAGATGACTTTGGGCAGCCCCAGCCTCAACTCTTGGCTGTTAGCAACACTTGTGAAAAGAGAACTTCCCTTTCACCAGTAGCTCCAGCAACGGTCCCAGACTTGTCTCTCACTGGACTGATCTGGATCATGTGCCCACCCTCAGACCAGTGACTGAGGCCATGGCAATGGAATCCGCCCATTGGCTGGGCCTGGGTCACACCTCCATCTTTAGAACTAGATGGGAGTCAGCTCCTCCCAAACCAGGGAGACTCGAGGCAATAGTGGTGCCCTGGAATAAACTGGAGTCCTCTCAGCAGAAGGGAGATTGGACGCAGGACAGAGAGAGACCTCAGGTGTCCAGTCGACCCCCAGAGCTGGCTACCAGGGGCCTGGCCCTATTCTTAAATGGCCCAGCAAGGCACCCACCGGTCCAGTCTCATTCCAGGACAAGGTGATAGACCTAAGGCTGGGAACACAGCCCCAGTGAGGACAGTGAGTGTGAAAAACTGTCTCCCTAATGGTCCAGGAGAGGAATAAACAGAAGCCTTGGTAAAACTCACTCTGGCTTGTTTTCAAAACTGGTTGTGAGGCTTAGACAGCCTTCCGTGTTGATTACTTCCGTGAGGAGAAGCCCAATTCCTTTATGATAAACTGCTTCTCACACTGATGAGTCTCCCTAGAGCTGGTAAGAGTCGGCGTTTGATTTGGTTCTTTGTTCCCTCTAAATTACCGAGAAGACATCCGCCCCCGCCACCGCCCCACCACCACCCCCAACAGCTTTGGGCAGCAGGAAACAGCCCGTCAGAAAACGTCCTCACCCTGCTGCCCTTCCCAAGGCGGCCGTGGGCGGACTCCTGCCTGGGTTCCACAGGCTGGTTCGTTTCTGGCCGGGCTGTGGGCACTCCCACCGCTCCAAACCACGACCCCTACAGGCGTTCGCGATCCCAAGAACACCAACCACAGACGCAGGATCCCTGGAGGGGGCGTGACTCCCACGCCTGCGGCTGCAGACACAAGCCCTTCTGCAAAGGCGTGGCAATTCTTAGACAGTCGGGTGTGAATATCGTGCTGACATTTATAGCGCGTCTTCTCGCCCACGCAGCACCACGCACCTGCAGGAGGAGACGCGAGCATCCGTGCAGCAGATGTTCTGGGCCCTGGAGATGCTTAAATATGTACTGTCTGTGGACGGCGTTGTTACCCAAACACAGGACTCTGGGAGGGAGGAAGAGGGGAGGGGTGTGCTGGCTTCCCCAAGCCTTTTCTGGGTGACCTGGATGGACTGCCCCATAAATCCCAGCCTTGGATGAAAGTAAAGGGCTATCTTGGCTTTATTTTTTGAAAGAAGTTTGGGAAAGATGTTAGAATTTTATTATGTAAACACACATGCACACACACAGCAACACATGGGTTGTGGAGTCAGAGAAGTCTGATTTGGGGTCTCAATCCTCTCATCTCTAGCTGGGTGACCTTGGGTTAGTTGCTTAACCTCTCTGAGCCTCCTCACCTGTAAAATGGAGATCTCAGAGGTAATTGCTTCTCAGCAATTATGGCCAGGTTAGGTTAGTGATGTATAAACCAGAACAGTGTTGAATATCATTTTCTCTATTTGGACTTCTAAGTCAAGATGGCGAGTCAGGCAACTTTGTCCTGATAATAGAGAAATTACAATTTTCCCCTGCCCTGGGATTCAGCTTCCAACTTTGGCATTCCCAAGCATTCCAGAATTGGGTCTACAGGTCGTCTCTCCTGCAGATCCAGCCCCTTCCTTGCTGTGACGGCAGTGAGTACATCACTGATGTTCCTTAAATGAAAAGTTAGAATCCACGAAAGTGAAATTCACTCAGTCGTGTTCAACTCTTCACGGTCCTGTGGACTGTAGCCTACCAGGCTCCTCTGTCCATGGGATTCTCCAGGCAAGAATAGTGGAGTGGGTAGCTGTTCCCTTCTCCAGGGGATCTTCCTGACTCAGCGATCGAACCCAGGTCTCCCACATTGCAGGAGGATTCTTTACCATCTAAGCCACCAGGGAAGCCCCCACCTCACCCCCCCCAAAAGAAAAAAAGCATAGCCACTGCACAGCTTGACTTCCTTGG
>NW_011495042.1:6100962-6101671 GCF_000754665.1 Bison bison bison | reverse complement strand
CCCACAGAAGAAACAACACACCCACCAGCAGCCAATCCAGATTCCTACTCCCCCATTCCGTAAGTGAAAGTGGCTCAGTCGTGTCCGATTCTATGGGACCCCATGGGCTGCAGCCTGCCAGGCTCCTCTGTCCCTGGGATTTTCCAGACAAGACTACTGGAGTGGGTTGCCATGTCCTCCTCCAGGGGATCTTCCTGACCCAGGGGTCGAACCCCGGTCTCTCGAATTGCAGGCAGATTCTTTACCATCTGAGCCACCAGGGAAACTCCCCACTCCATGGCAATCGTCAATCTTCTTTCCGTCTCTGTTGATTTTTCTATGCTGGACATCAACACTGGTGGTGGTGGTTTAGTTGCTAGGTCGTGTCCGGCTCTTGCCACCCTATGGACGTGGCCCGCCAGGCTCCTCTGTCCACACCACTAACTATAAATGGACTCCCATGCGTCTGGCTGAGCGTGTCTGGCTCTTGCGACCCTATGGACGTGGCCCGCCAGGCTCCTCTGTCCACACCACTAACTATAAATGGACTCCCATGCGTCTGGCTGAGCGTGTCTGGCTCTTGCGACCCTATGGACGTGGCCCGCCAGGCTCCTCTGTCCACACCACTAACTATAAATGGACTCCCATGCGTCTGGCTGAGCGTGTCTGGCTCTTGCGACCCTATGGACGTGGCCCGCCAGGCTCCTCTGTCCACACCACTAACTATAAA
>NW_011495042.1:6096423-6100862 GCF_000754665.1 Bison bison bison | reverse complement strand
CTTGACTTCCTTGGTGGCTCAGATGGTGAAGAATCTGCCTGCAGTGGGGAGACCTGGGTTCGATCCCTGGTCAGGAAGATCCCCTGGAGAAGGGAAGGGTACCCCACTCCAGTATTCTTGCCTGGAGAATCCCACAGACAGAGGAGCCTGGTGGCTACAGACCACGGGGTCGCAAAGAGTCGGACACGACTGAGCAACTGACACAGCAGTTCCTTAAATACCTTTCCTCCTGCTCTTCCAGCTATTCAGGTACAGTTTATTTCCCTTTGGCTGGGCGGGGCCTTCACTGTTGCAGCGAGCAGGGGCTACTCTTCACTGCAGCGTGTGGGCTTCTCACGGCAGTGGCTGCTTCTCTTGTTGCAGCACAGGCTCTAGGCTTGCGGGCTCAACAGTGTGGTGCACGTGTGACCTTCCCGGGCCAGGGGTGGAACCCATGCCCCCTGCATTGGCAGGCGGATTCTCATCCACTGTGCCGCCGGGGAAGTCCGCCAGGTACAGCTGAAACGTCACCTGCCCAGAGACAGCTTCCCTGGCCGCAGTCTGTATTAGATCGCTGCCACTACTCATGTTTCTCTGTCCTCACAGTGGCTGTGACTTACAGTGAGCCTGTGTGCCCGTTACCTTGTGACGGAGGGGTCAGTCTTCCCACTGGAACCTGAGGACACAGAGACAAGCGCCGTGTCCATCTCGTTTATTTCTTTACCTCCGGTGCCTTGCACAACAGCTGGCACGTGTCAAAAATAACTTTTTTTTGAATGAATGAGTAGACGGTTATGAGTTGCAAGAGCAGAGTCTTTACAGTCAATATCCCTGGATGGAATTCTGGTTCAGCTGTGAGTCACCGTCACTCTCTTCTCATCTGTCAAATGGGTGTAAAAGTCCTCCCCGGGGGCCCCAGGCTGCTATGCAGGTAAATGGGGAGAGCGTGTGCAAAGCCCCTGGCATGAATCCCAACATGGAGCAGGCCCTTGTTAGCCGTGTGTTGGGTATAGAATGCTCGAATAAAAGCAGAACAGTCAACTCCCTGCGTGTGTCGTGTGGAGGCTGAACTCGGGGAGGAAGAAGATGGAGTCGGGGTGCAGGGGAGGCTCTCTGGAATGAAGGAATGGAGAAGGTGCTTTCATGAAGACTCTTGGTCACCCAGACAGCCTTTGCTTCTTCTCCTAAAAAATAAAAAATATTTATTTTTGGCTGTGCTGGGTCTTCGTCACTGTGCAGTCTTTCTCTAATTGCGGGGAGTGGGGGCTACTCTCCAGCTGTGCAGTGAGTGCTTCTCACTGCAGCAGTTTCTCTCGTTGCACACAGCCCAGGCTCCAGGGTGCTCAGGCTTCAGTAGTTCTGACACACGGGCTTGGCTGCCCCAAGGCATATAGGACCTTCCCGGACCTGGGATCGAATCAATGTCCCCTGCTTTGCAAGGCAGATTCTTAACCACTGGACCACCAGGGAAGTCCCTGTGTGTGTTGTTCTGAGGGTGAACTCTGGGGGAAGGAAGAAGAGGGATTTGGGGTGCGGAGGAAGGCTCTGGAATGAAGGGACGGAGGATGTGTGCTCATGAACACAGCCCTGGTCACCCAGGCCACCTCTGTGTCTCCCTCTCTTAACGATCCTAGGCCTTCTCCACCCTCGAATACTGGATCCTAGCTCCCTCCCACCAAAATCATGGTCCTGGCTGGCTGGCTGGCTGGCAGCAGCTTCCCTGCAGTGTGCCCCTACCTCGTGGGAACCAGGAGGCATGTAGCCATTGTTAGCATCTCTCTTGTGAGAGCCGTGGTCCATCCCCCATGGGCACCTCTCCCACCCTGTCTCTATCTGCGTCCATCTAGACCATGCGTTGGAGAAGGAAATAGCCACCCACTCCAGTGTTCTTGCCTGGAGAATCCCAGGGACGGGGGAGCCTGGTGGGCTGCCGTCTTTGGGGTCGCACAGAGTCGGACACGACTGAAGTGACTTAGCAGCAGCAGCAGCAGACCATGCAGGAAGTGGGAGTAGGCAGCAGGGCGTCCACAATAAATAGCTCAGGCCCCGGCTCTGGGACCCAAGAGTGTCTGCAGAAGGAATGTGGTTCCGGGCCTTTTCCTTCCAAGTACATCCTCAGATCAGACTTGGGGCCGCAAAGGAACCTGGATCATTTCCACCTCCAGACGTGTGAAGGCCGAGGACCACAAGCAAGACGCAGTAAAGCATCTCCTGCTCATAAGAAGCTGTCGGGTTGAAGTTGGGAGGCAGCACTTGGGCCTGTTTGTTGGCGGTTTTCTCAAGGTTGTAGAGTTCTTAGCACCTCTTGTTTTCAGTGACGGATGCAAGCACTGATTTCTCAAGCTTTGGAAAAGCCCCACTACCTATCCGGTTACCCCAGATTTGCAAGCTCAGGTGGGCTTTTCAGGGCACCAAAGGATCCATGCCCAGTCCCAGCTTGCCCCATCAGACCTCCTGGCACTTACCTGGTGGGTCCCTCCTGTCTGCAGTGATGTAATGACAGTGTCCCCCTGCAGAAATACTCTGGGGCCAGCTCCCATAGAGACGTCCCCCTTCTCCAGTAAAGCTGAATGGATTAACGATTACATGAATGAATGAGTATGGTGAATATATACTCAGATCCACAGGAGGAGGACAGTGTGAGGTCCTGGAACGAGGCTTCCTGAGATCACATCCTGGGGCCAAGACTAGCTGCGTGACCATGGACTAGTCACTCAACTTCTCTGAGTCTCAGTTGCCTCATGTGCGGAATAAAATAATAACAGCACCCACCATCGAGGCTGTTGTGAGGAGTCCATGAGCTAATGCCAATACTTGATTCTGTGCCTGATCCTAATAAAGGTGAGCGTCTTCGTCATCCAGGCCACGAGTCTGGGTATCTTTATACCACATGCTCTGCTCATATTTAGAACCTAATTTTGCTTAGATCAGACCTAATCTTTTTTTTCACACACTGGACTTGGCTGATCCAGCCACAGTGCTGAGTAACTTGGGATCAGAGACAATGTGTGGGAGACGGAACAAAAGTTAAGACAATGCAGGTGGGACGCGTCTGGGAGAGACACATTTTCCGTTTGCGGAAACAGGAGACTATGTGGAGAGAGACCACTCAGTGCCAAAAAGAGCCTGGGCTGAATTAGACCTCTTGATTTAATTACCAATTAAAACATTAACCATGGCAGCCCCTCCCTTGTGGGCGACAGCTTGCAACCCCGTCGCTATGAAACTTCATGCCAGAGACTGCAGGGCCCCACTTTAAAAATAAGAGCCTGCCTGGGTGGCCGTGCTCTCAGGGAAAGTCATTGCCGTGTGTTTCCAAAAGTCACCTCTCCTGCCCCTTTATTTACAGTCCCTAGGAGATCTGACAGATCATTAAAGTCCAATAGGAGGGGAAAAGGAAGAAGATAATTGCTCTCCCACCCAGCCTCACCCCTGGGGGACCCAACAGGGCTTGGGGCAGAAGCTGGAGCTCAAAGCACTGTGAAATATGCAGCGTCATAACACAGCCTGTCCCCAGGCACGAGCCTTCTGCGGTGAGAAAACTGGCGCTGAGTGAACTTCTGCGTCCCCAGAGAGATGAGTGCACAGCACTTTGCGGCTTGCACATTATTTCCACACTCCTCTGTACCTCCAACATCCGTGCACGCAACTGGGTGCCAGAAGTGAGGCTCAGAGGGGTGACATGAGGTTCTCAAGGTAAGCAGAGGGGTGCAGTTTGGCTGGGCCTGGGCATGGAGGAAATCGTCTGTGCTTCTCAAGACCAGGGGCCTGCCATCCCCTCTCTTCCAGAACAAACCCAGGTCTATGTTCGAGACACTGTGGCCCGACATCCAGTTTAGAACATGACATCCCAGGAAGACAGTGTAGTGTGGTGATGAACAGAGGGCTGTGGCCTCGGTTTTTGTACCTGGTGAAAGTGGAAGCCTTACCCACTCAGTCCTGTCCAACTCTCTGCAACTCCACAGACTGTCACCCGCCAGGCTCCTCTGTCCATGGGAATTCTCCAGGCAAGAATACTGGAGTGGGTTGCCATTCCCTTCTCCAGGAGATCTTCCTGATCCAGGGATCAAAGCCGGCTCTCCTGCATTGCAGGCAGATTCTTTACCTTCTGAGCACCAGGGAAGCCCCTTCAGATCAGATCAGTCGCTCAGTCGTGTCCGACTCTTTGCGACCCCATGAATCGCAGCACGCCAGGCCTCCCTGTCCATCACCAACTCCCGGAGTTCACTCAGACTCATGTCCATCAAGTCAGTGATGCCATCCAGCCACCTCCTCCTCTGTCGTCCCCTTCTCCTCCTGCCCCCAATCCCTCCCAGCATCAGAGTCTTTTCCAATGAGTCAACTCTTCGCATGAGGTGGCCAAAGTACTGGAGTTTCAGCTTTAGCATCATTCCTTCCAAAGAAATCCCAGGGCTGATCTCCTTCAGAATGGACTGGTTGGATCTCCTTGCAGTCCAAGG
>NW_011495042.1:6085865-6095438 GCF_000754665.1 Bison bison bison | reverse complement strand
CAGGAAGCTCACGGTTCACATATTGCTGAAGCCTGGCTTGGAGAATTTTGAGCATTACTTTACTAGCATGTGAGATGAGTGCAATTGTGTGGTAGTTTGAGCATTCTTTGGCATTGCCTTTCTTTGGGATTGGAATGAAAACTGCCCTTTTCCAGTCCTGTGGCCACCACTGAGTCTTCCAAATTTGCTGGCATATTGAGTGCAGCACTTTCACAGCATCATCTTTCAGGATTTGGAATAGCTCCACTGGAATTCCATCACCTCCACTAGCTTTGTTTGTAGCGATGTTTTCTAACGCCCACTTGACTTCACATTCCAGGATGTCTGGCTCCAGGTCAGTGATCACACCATCGTGATTATCTGGGTTGTGAAGATCTTTTTTGTACAGTTCTTCTGTGTATTCTTGCCATCTCTTCTTAA
Source organism: Bison bison bison (assembly GCF_000754665.1). Classification (NCBI taxonomy): domain Eukaryota; kingdom Metazoa; phylum Chordata; class Mammalia; order Artiodactyla; family Bovidae; genus Bison; species Bison bison. The sequence goes on along the minus strand of NW_011495042.1, from coordinate 6,095,018 downwards.
TATCTTCTGCTTCTGTTAGGTCCATACCATTTCTGTCCTTTATCGAGCTTATCTTTGCATGAAATGTTCCTTTGGTATCTCTTATTTTCTTGAAGAGATCCCTAGTCTTTCCCATTCTGTTGCCCCTTAGAGGAAGGCAATTCTAGACAGACCCAGACATTTGGAAAGCATAAAAGGAAGAGGAGAATTTGAGGAACAGAGTATGTGAAAAATGGTTGGAATGCCAGGAGGGTATTCTGGTCAATCCAGATTAAGTTTTCTGTGCTTCTCCAGATTAAGTTTTCTGTGCTTCTCCAGACATGGATGTGTGCAGGGGCTGGGGGGATGGGGGTGACTCATTGGTTTGCTCCTGGTCACTGAAATGGCTTGGAAGGCAACTGAAATCAGGCTGGATGCCACAGCAGTGAGGACTTCAGATAAGGGTGATGTCCTGTCTAATGAACAAGGGAGGAGCCGACTCATTAGAAAAGACCTTGATGCTTGGAAAGATTGAAGGCAGGAGGAGAAGGGGGTGACAGAGGATGAGATGGTTGGATGGCTTCACTGACTCAACAGACATGAGTTTGAGCAAGCTCTGGGAGACGGCGAAGGACAGGGAAGCCTGGCGTGCTGCAGTCCATGGGGTCAGAAAGAGTTGGACACAACTTATGGACCGAACAACAACAATGAACATGGAGATGGTGGCAAGGATGCTGACACCTCACACAGAGAAAGCTAAACTCTCCAGGCTGACACCTCACACAGAGAAAGCTAAACTCTCCAGGTCTTCTGGGACATCCATAAACAACTAAATGTTCTGTCTTTCTATCAGTAGAAGATCAGAACGCTGACCAGCCTCACTACCAGTGGCCGGCTGGCAAAGAAACTAAAGATTCTTCTCTTTACAAGTAAATAGCATGCAAATAAATAACTCACTGTCTTTGAGTTATTTTTTGACACTGGGATCCATCACTTGTGCGTGTATACATGCTTAGTCGCTCAGTTGTGTCTGATTCTTTGTGAGCCCATGGACTGTGGCTCCCCAGGCTCCTCTGTCCTTCAGATTCTCCAGGGAAGAACACTGGTCCATCACTCACTAGTTGGCAAATGCCCCTTGGCATGTCATTTAACCTCTTGGGCCTCATTTTTCTCCTCAGTAACATGGGATAAATAACTCCCACCTCTGGGATCCTCAAAAGGGCTAAATGAGCTAATCCATGAAAAAAGGTGGACACGTGCTGTTGCTGCAGTCGTCATCATTTGTATCAGGTTCTTACTGCTGCTGTAACACATCGCCACAGTGGTTTAAGACAATACAAATTTATTCTCAAGGAGATCCAACCAGTCCATTCTAAAGGAGATCAGCCCTGGGATTTCTTTGGAAGGAATGATGCTAAAGCTGAAACTCCAGTACTTTGGCCACCTCATTCGAAGAGTTGACTCATTGGAAAAGACTCTGATGCTGGGAGGGATTGGGGGCAGGAGGAGAAGGGGACGATAGAGGATGAAATGGCTGGATGGCATCACTGACTTGATGGACATGAGTCTGAGTGAACTCTGGGAGTTGGTGATGGACAGGGAGGCCTGGCGTGCTGCGATTCATGGGGTTGCAAAGAGTTGGACATGACTGAGCGAATGATCTGATCTGATCTGAAAGTTCTGGAGGTGGGAAGTCTGAAATGAACCTTACACAGCTGAAATCTAGGTATCAGCAGTGTTGCACTGGAGGCTCTAGAGGAGGACTCAGTTCTGTGTCTCTTCTAGCTTCTAGAGGCTGCCTGCATTCCTCAGCATGAGTCCCATCCTGCCTCTTCAAAGCCCATAGTGTCATGACTTCAGATGTCTCTCATTGATTCTGACCTTTCTGCCTCCCTCTTACATAAAACACCCTTGTGATTGTTATAGTTGTTCAGTCACTCAGTCGTGCCGGGCTCCTTGTGACCCCATGGACTGCAGCATGCCAGGCTTCCCCGTCCTTCACCATCTCCCAGAGTTTGCTCAAACTCATGTCCACTGAGTCAGTGATGCCACCATCCAACCATCTCATCCTCTGTCGCCCCTTCTCCTCCTGCCCTCAATCTTGTCCAGCATCAGGGTCTTCATAAATCAGCTCTTCACATCAGGTGGCCAAAGTACTGGAGCTTCAACCTCAGCATCAGTCCTTCCAATGAATATTCAGGGTTGATTTCCTTTAGGATTAACTGATTTGATCTCCTGCATTCCATCTCAAAATCTTTAATTTAATCACACGTACAAATTCCCTTTTGCCATGTAAGGTAACATAATGACAGGTTCTGAGGATTAGAAGATGGACATCTGGGGGCTGTCATTAGTCTGAATAGCACAGTCATTAATATTTTTATCGACTAGCTCATTTACTTCATCTAATTTTCACTGAGCCCCATGTAGTAAGTACTATTTTATTCCCATTTGGAAACTAAAGCACAGAGAAAGTAAGTAAGTTTCTTAAGGTCACACAGCTAATAAGTGGTAAAGGGGTGATATCAACCGAGGAAGTTGACTTCTGGAGTTCCTGTTCTTACCAGCTGAAATACGTGTGTGTGTTAGTCACTCAGCAGGGTCCGGCTCTCTGTGACCCCATGGACTGCAGCTTGTCAAGTTCCTCTGTTTCTGGAATTCTCCAGACAAGAATATTGGAGTGGGTTGCCATTTCCTTCTCCAGCTGAAATATGTAAAGTGACACAAGTAAGCAGTGTATCAACATTAGCTATTTTGATTGTTGTTATTTCTACTAGAATTAATATGCTAATCTTTAGCTCATATGACTTCTGTAAGATTTTAAATAAATTAACCTGTGAGATGCACCAAGCAGTGCCTGGCGAACGGCAGGTCTTTAAAGGGTGTTTAGATCTTTCCAGGCCTACTAAAGTTTCTTTCTTTTCACTAGGAAGATAATCATGTTAGTTCACTCCACCCTTCCCAAGATGGCGCCTTCGCCACACCCAATCCGCCCCACTCAAGATGGCGTGGCTTTTTTTTTTTTTTTTTAGACCTTCTCAAGATGGCAGTAAACACTAGCCCTATTACCTTCTGCCTTTTTCAAGATGGCCCTAGCAATTTGCTTCACTTCTCGGTACCCTCTGACCGTCTCAAAATGGAGAAGGACACATTACTCGCTACACTCTGACCTTCTCAAGATGGCGCCAGAGCCATAAATAACAGCACTCCCCCGAAACGACTTCCGGTTCCAGCGGAAGGCGATTTAAGAGGCAGTCCTGGCTCCTTGAGGCCTACACCTCGGGACATTTCGGGGCGAATATGGACAGGAGGAAGAAGCCTTTGGACGTCACGGCGTCCTCGGTGAGTACGGGGATAGAACGGGCTCCGCGTCTCCTCGCCTCCGCAGGATAAGAATCTCGACCTAGCTTGTTTCTTCACTCGGGGGCCCAGACTTGATCTCTCCTCAGAGAGGACCCCGGACCTGGCTTTTCTCTGGAAAAAAAGGAGGAGCGTGCATTCTTCCGGGGCGGGCCCACTTTCTCACTAATAGAACGCTGGATTTAGCGTCTCCCCTCTGCCGGGGCGCCGGGCCCAGGCTCTCCCTTCAGACGCCGTCCTGAGCCTGGTGTCTTTTCCGGGTTAGGACTGTCCCTGCCTCCCCTCCGCGACGACAGGCCAGGCCTCCTTGGCAGCCTCGTCTCCGTGACTGTCGGCGGGGGGCCCCGGCCTCTGCGAGCTGTGCACACACGTTCCCCTGGAGCCCAGGGACCAGCACGGTGCCCCCACCCCCCGGAACATTAGTGTGGCTTGTTCCCCGGGGTCCGAGAGGCCCAGCGTCCCCCGGCAGGACGGCTAAACCGTTGTTAATACACCCGTAGGATGCGCTGCCCGGGAGCTGTAAGGTCTAACAGGATGTAAGCACTTTTGTTAATTTAATTACTTCTTGAGAGTCCCTTGGACTGCAAGGAGATCCAACTAGTTCATCCTAAAGGAAATAAGTTCTGAATATTCATTGGAAGGACTGATGCTGAAGCTGACACTCGAATCCTTTGGCCACCTGATGAAGAACCGACTCACTGTAAAAGACCCTGATGCTGGGAAAGATTGAAGGCAGGAGAAAAGGGGATGACAGAGGATGAGATGGTTGGATGGCATCACCGACTCAATGGGCATGAATTTGAGCAAGCTCAGGGAGTTGGTGATGGACAGGGAAGCCTGGTGTCCATGAGGTCACAAAGAGTGGGACGCGACTGAGCGACTGAGCTGAACTGAGGAAGAAAACGAGTTCTCAGTACTTGTTTGTGCCAGCACTTTATATGCGCATTAGGAAGCAGGCACTAGTAATATCCCCACTTTATAGATAATGCCCCTGAGGCTCAGAAAATGAAGTGGATTTCTCCAGCTCACACAGAGTTCTTAGTGGTAGAACTGGGCTCACTCAGTCTGGTTGACTCCATGGCAGTTGTCTTTCCCAGTATATCAGCCAATTGCCTAACCTTTGGCTTAATCTTGGATTTACTGCAGAATGTTGGGGTGCAAGGGATATGAAGGAAATATCCCAATATTTGAGCCCCTTGCCCCCATCTCATACTGAAAATCAGTACTAGTTAATAATGTTTGAGGGCTTCCCGGGTCGCACTAGTGGTAAGGAACCTGCTTGCCAATGCAGGAGACGGAAGAGATGGGGGGTTCGACCCTTGGATCGGGAAGACCCCCTGGAGGAGGGGATGGGAACCCACTCCAGTACTCTTGCCTGGAGGATCCCATGGACAGAGAAGCCTGGAGAGCTACAGTCCATGGGGTTGCAAAGAGTTTCACATGACTGAAGTGACTTAGCACACACATGTAATGTTTGAGGATTAGGAACCAAAAAACTATAAAATTAGTTATTTTTTCCTGATGGGTTAAAATTAGTAATAATAATGTGAATGCCATCTGGGAGCTGACAGTCCTTTTAAAATTCAAAAGTATAGTAGGAAGATGTGCGACTAGAAATTTGATGTGGTTAAGGCTTAAAAGAAAAAGCTTAAGTTTTAAATTTGTTTTTTAAAATTTAGAGTATTAGGTTCTGGGGTAAACCAGCCCTTGACGTTATTAAAATCTGTGCCAAACTTATTTTTAAATACTTTCTTCCAAAATAGAAATCACTGAATGCAGTTATTTTGATTTCCTTTAAAAGTAAGTCTGTAGTGCAGGGCTTTTTAAGTATTCAGTTTACAAATGCCTTTTTATATAAGCAGCTGTACTTCGATCTTTAAAAAGGAAACTGCCATTATACCCTTTTGTGCAGAGTAGATGGTGATGATAGATCCAAGCCCCCTGTTCCTTTTGCCCTGGCTTTTCTTGTTCTTAACCACAAGCTAAACTTGTGGTTTCCAAAACTTGCTGAAACAAAATTCATTCAGTCTGTTTTATTTCTAGCTGTTGAAATCTTGCCTGTCCTTTAAGGCTCATTTCAAAGCCATCTCTGATCACTCTGGACAAAAGGAAATACTCCTTTATCTGAATTTTTATGCCACTTAATTTCACTCTTAAAGTCACGTATTACATCTGACTGGTGTTGTAAGTTACATTTCTTACTAGATTGTAGGTTCTTTGAGGCAGGAGTATGTCTAATTCACATTTGTATTCTGCTGTTCATTGTTAAGTGCCAGACATATACTAGGGTTCAGATTGTTGCCAATCAAAGACATTTTCCTGTAGAAATAATAAATGGTTGTGATGTTTAAGTGAAATTAAAAAAATTTTTTTTTTTACTTTTACTACATGAAAAAGCCGAGTACAGTGGCAGTCAGAGAGAAAGTGGTTAATGATGTTAGTTGAATCTGAATCTAGAAGATGCAGATTTCATTTGCTTTGCCTTATTATACTCTCTTGGCCCAGAGTAAAGCCTTGAAGTGTTGAAAATTAAATATGTTTACCACAGAGCTGGAATGAAATATGACTGGGATTTATTTTGTACTAGACTCTACATTTAAACATTTAATTTTATATCCACTTTTGTCCATTTATAAGAGCTTGTGATCTTGTTTTCAGAATTGTAAAAACTTAGAAATCCAATCACTCATTAGAGTTAATTGTTGGTTTTTTTTTTTTTTTTGCTTATTTGCTTTATTCTAGTTGGTAGACCTTAAGGCTGAACTCTTCCGAAAACAAGAAGAATTCAAACAAGAAAAACTTCTAAAAGATGCTGGAGTTTTGGGAAAACCAAAACCAACCAACAAGGTAAAAATAAAATCTAATTATCTCCATTGACCCCAAACATAGGGGAATTAAACCATAATTAGGTTTTTTGAAAGTGTCCAGGATATCTGCTACCTATAAATCCTTGTCTTGTATTTGAACATCTGCATAAAATATTTCAAATATTGAAATAGAAATTAGTAAGATTCAAAAGCACAGTATAATGCTCTAATTCTTCAGTATGTGAGTGTTTTTCCAATTTTATAAGTAATGGTATCTATTATTTGTATTACTAAATCTTACATATTTTTCATTAAAGTCTTGAATCAGGTTGTAATCATTCAGGAGATTTAAAAAAGTAATTGCAATTGTATAAGGAAATTTTAAAATGTAATTTAGGGTCTCCCCTCCCCCCTCCCCCCAGCTCCAGCTTTGCTATGTATAGTTTATTTGCAGGACATAAGTTGGCTGTCAGAGGTCCAGTTATTTCCATTGATTCACAAGATCTAATTATCTTTTTTCCCCTTTCTGATATACAAGTAGAGATTTTTTGAAGTCAGTTGGTGATTCTGTGTTTTTTAAATTCTTCTCTAGAAACCAAGTATCTGGAGCAAACAGAATGCAGGAGTTTCTAATCGAGCTGAAAAGGATGCTGAACAGAAGATTGAAGAACAGAAGACTTTGGACAAAGCGAGGTGAAGTTACTCTCTAATAAATGGAGCTACCTTTGTGGCTCCCTGAGCAAAGAAGTGAAAGTTCACCTTTATTTGATTTACAATTTTAATTTTTATCATCCTTCTATCCTTCAGATACTCTATTATCTGAAAATAATATAATTTGCAGACATATTTATAATCTTATAAGAAGATAAGACATAGCCTCAGTTTAAAAGATGAAACAGTCCCCCTGTGAGCCCCTGTTAGGCACTGAGATTATCCACAAGTGTTTAAGAAGCTCCCTATGTTGTGGTGGGGCTGCTAGGTGGTGTGCTATTGGTAATTAGAAATGGAATTTTCCTTCCAGCTGTTCAATATGAAAAGCTTCCAACCAGCAGAATATTTGAAACGAGACTACAGTGAACATTCTAATACTTTTCACCTAAATTCACTACTTAACATCTTTTAAAATTTGCTTTCTTTCTTCCCCTCCCTCTCTTGTGTGTGTAGAGAAACATATTTCAGCGTGTATCTTCTATATGATACTATTTTATCAGTGGCATATTTCTGGGATATGGCAGCAGTACTGTGGTTATGCAGGAATAGGGACATTTTCCTGCGTAAACCACAATACCGCTGTCATATCCCAGAAATTTGCCACTGATAAAGTAGTATCATATGGTCCATATTCATATTTCACCAGTTATCCTAGTACAGATATGTCCCTTATTGTTTTTTAAAACGTCTAATTAAACAGTACGCATTGCATGTAGTTGTCATATCTCTTTAGTCCCTTTGAATAGAAAACAGTTCCTTTGCCTGTTTACATTTTTCTGTAATTGTGGCTGCCCTGAGTCTTTGCTGCAGCATGCAGACTTTCTCTAGTTTTGGCGAGTAGGGGCTGCTCTCCAGTTGTAGTGTGAGGGATTCTCACTGCGGTGACTCTCTTACTGTAGAGCACGGGCTCAGGCACAGGAAGCTTCACCAGTTACACGTGGACTCAGTAATTGTGGCACACGGGCTTGTTTGCCGTGTGGCATGTGGGATCCTAGTTCACAGGTCAGCGACAGGACCTGTGCTCCCTCCATTGGCAGGGGATTCTCAACCACTGGGCCACCAGGGAGGTTTCTCCCTTGCCTTTTTGTTGTCTGTTACACCATTGACATCATTTGAAAGGTCCAGGCCAATTGTTTCTGTGGTGTCCCACAGTCTGATTAGTCAGACTTAATTACCAACGATTGTTAGACTATCTAGGTGATGATATGTCCTGTTGAGTCACATCAGGAGGTTCATGATGTCAGCTTAAGTCATTATTGGTGATGATAAGTTTGATCACTCAGTTAAGGTAGATCTGCTGTAGTTTTCCACTGATAAGATGCTCTTCCTCATTTGAAATTAATAATAATCTAAGGAGGGAAACTGAGGCTCTATGAATATTGTGTTCACCAGTGTGTTTTCATGTGATGATTGTGTCATCGCTGAGTCAGTTATTACACTGATGATTTCAAAATTAGAATTTTTCTAAATCTGTCATTCCGTGTGTATTATTTTTTCATTCTGTTTACTAGCTGGCGTTCTTCTGTAAAGAAGAGCTCTTCCCTTGTTTGCACTAGCACCCTGGATTCAGAATCCCAACTTTTAATCTCTGACGTGACTGCCATGTGTGTGTTTAGATCCATTGCATAATAAAAAGTTGGCAGTTGAAAATAGTGGTTGCTCAGACTGCTTGGCTCTTCTGGGTCTGAGAGTAAATGGCAGAATATTAGCCCATTTGGGGATTATTTTCTTAGCATTTGCCCTATCCCCAACATGCTGGAGGCTTTACTTAAAGACGTGTTCACTGCTGAGACATTTTTCTCACTATTCTACCTTATGCTTAGAATTTTAATTTTGTTGAAAGATGCTGTAACTTTTTTATGCCTTATATGTGTATTTTATTAAGGTGTAATTGAAACATAACATTGTATTAGTTTCAGATGTACAACAGAGTAACCACAGTCAGTTCAGTTCAGTTCAGTTGCTCAGTCGTGTCTGACGTTTTGCGACCCCATGAATCGCAGCACGCCAGGCCTCCCTGTCTATCACCAACTCCCGGAGTTTACCCAAACTCATGTCTGTCGAGTCAGTGATGCCATCCAGCCATCTCATCCTGTCTTCCCCTTCTCCTCCTGCCCCCAATCCCTCCCAGCATCAGGGTCTTTTCCAATGAGTCAGCTCTACTCATGAGTTGGCCAGAGTACTGGAGTTTCAGCTTTAGCATCATTCCTTCCAAAGAACACCCAGGACTGATCTCCTTTAGGATGGACTGGTTGGATCTCCTTGCAGTCCAAGAGACTCTCAAGAGTCTTCTCCAACACCACAGTTCAAAAGTATC
>NW_011495042.1:6082118-6085765 GCF_000754665.1 Bison bison bison | reverse complement strand
CACAGTTCAAAAGTATCAATTCTTCGGTGCTCAGCTTTCTTCACAGTCCAACTCTCACATCCATACATGACCACTGGAAAAACCATAGCCTTGACTAGACGGACCTTTGTTGGCAAAGTATTGTCTCTGCTTTTGAATATGCCATCTAGGTTGGTCATAACTTTCCTTCCAAGGAGTAAGTGTCTTTTAATTTCATGGCTGCTATCACCATCTGCAGTGATTTTGGAGCCCCAAAAAATAAAGTCTGACACTGTTTGCACTGTTTCCTCATCTATTTCCCATGAAGTGATAGGACCAGATGCCCTGATCTTCGTTTTCTGAATGTTGAGCTTTAAGCCAACTTTTTCACTCTCGTCTTTCACTTTCACCAAGAGGCTTTTGAGTTCCTCTTCACTTTCTGCCATAAGGGTGGTGTCATCTGCATATGTGAGGTTATTGATATTTCTCCCGTCAGTCTTGATTCCAGCTTGTGCTTCTTCCAGCCCAGCATTTCTCATGATGTATAGATCTAATAATTAACTAACATCTATCACCACGCAGTTCGATCCCTGTGTGAGGAAGATCCCCTGGAGAAGGGAATGGCAACCCATTCCAGTATTCTTGCCTGGAGAATAACATGAACCAAGGAGCCTGGCAGGAAACAGTGCAAACAGTGTCAGACTTTATTTTTTGGGCTCCAAAATCACTGCAGATGGTGATAGCAATGAGTCGGACGCGACTGAATGACTAGCACTCACTTGACTAGGAGCGTTAGAGATGTGCTCTTTTAACAGACTTCAGGTATGCAGTACAGTGTTCACTGTGCTCATTATGCTGGGCATTGTACCCTCATTCCTAACATACTTCATAACTGGAAGTTTGTACATTTTGACCCATTTCATCCATTTCCTCCCCATCCTCCTGCTGCCTCTGGCAACTGCTCACTGTATCTACGAACTTATTTACTTTTTTTTTTTTGGCCATACTGTGTGGCATGCAGGCTCTTAGTTCTCTGGACAGCCACTTATACGAGGGTGAACCCACGCCCCTGCAGCGGACGCTCAGAGTCTTAACCTCTGGATCACCAGGGAACTTCCCATGCGGTAGTTGTGTTTATTTTGTGAGGAATCTCATACTCTTTCTCCTTAGTGGCTGCCCCAGTTTACAACCCCCCTACACTGCATGAAGATTCCTTTCCCCACATCCTCACCAGCCGACCCTGGTTCTTCCTTATCTTTTTGTAGCAGCTGTTCTGTCAGGTGTGAGGGCACATCTCACTGTGGTTTCAGTCTCCGTTCCCCTCATGAGTAGTGATGCTGAGCACCTTTTCATGTACTTGTTGTCCATCTGTACGTCTCTCACAAGATGTTTATTCAGGTCGTTTTTTAAAGTCGCACTGTTTGGTTTTCTTGGTGTTGAGTTGTAAGTTCTCTATTTGGGATATTAAGCCTGTGGCAGACATAGGATTTGCAAATATTTTCTCCCATTCAGTAACAGGTTGCCTTTTCGTTTTGGTGATGGTCTCCTTTGCTCTGCAGGAGCTTTTTAGTTTGATATAGTCCCTCTTGTTTATTTTTGCTTTTGTTGCCTTTCCTTTTGTTGTCAGATCTGGAAAAATCGTTGCCGCACTGATGTCAGGAATGTGTTGCCTGTGTTTTCTTCCAGGAGTTTTGTGGCTCCACTGTGAATCTGTAATTCAGACGTGTAATACAGTTTTTTAGGGTCATCGTTATACATGTGGCTATCCAGTTTTCCCAACACCATTTATTCACGAGACAGCTCTTTCCCCATTGCATATTCTTGGCTCTTCTGTTGTAAATTAATTGACCACATGTGTGTGGGTTTATCTCTGGGCTCTCTTTCCATTCTGCTGATCTGTGTGTCTGTTTTTATGCCAGTCCCATACTATTTTGATTACTATGGCTTTGTATTGGATTGCCCTAAATGTTCATTTGAGTTTCTCCGTAACATCTTATGCCCTATTAGCTAACATCATACTCATCATTAGAAATGAAATTTTCTGCTATGATAAAGTACGATCCTTCACAAGCAAACGCTCAGATGACTTCTTTGGTGCTCTTTATCATCATAAGTATTTCTAGAATAAAAGAATTGTCAGCTCTTAGCCACTAAAGAATAAATGTCACTAGAATTAACATGAGCAGAGAGGCTGCTGAATTGAAATGCCAGGGTCGATGTTTGTTTTTTATTAGCTATCTGTCATGAATAATTTATCTATATTCTGTATAAAACACGAATTATATTTTTAACAGACTTCTAAGAGGTTGGTCTCTGCCTCCCTTAGAGAGACCTAATTAGCCAAGGGGAGACCAGGGACCCTTGTATAAAACCGGTGGTAGACAGTTACTGTGGGGTTTGGTGATCCGTAACAGAAAATGTTTTTGTTTCGATACCTCTCTTTTTTTGGTATTTAATTTGTTGCATTTGGCATTTAAATTAAATTAGAATCTTCATGCTTTCATGTATTCATTCCTCAAATACTGACTGAACATCTGCTATGCACCAGGCATTGTTTTTGGTTCTTTGGTACAGTCGTGAATGAAAGAAACATGGGCCAGGCTTTATGATTAGTTGGCAGAGCAGACCTGGCTGGGTCTGAGGGTCCCCTAAGGGTGGAGACTCAGCTCTAGTCAGCAGGCTGGGCCCCTTGGGCAGGTTGTAGCAGTAAGGCCGGGGAGGGCAGTTTTACCAGGAGTGGCAGTGATAAGACCATTTTTATACTTGTCTTTTTTTTTCTCCTAGGGAGAAATTGGAAGAAAAGGCCAAATTATATGAAAAAATGACTAAAGGAGACTTTATAGGTAAATATAATTATTTATGCGTCTTTATTTTCTGTAATAATACAACTCTGTGGTATTTTTTTGTGTTTATTAAAATAATTATGAGAATAGGGAGAAACTTAAATAGATTTGACTTTCTATGTCAGCATCTTCCTAACCCAGAAATCAAACTGGTGTCTCCTGCATTGCCGGCATATTCTTTACCAGCTGAGCTCCCGGGGAAGGCCTGCCTGTCAGCACAGAGATAAGAAAATCAGTGATAGTTTTTATTTGCCCCGTGGGTGCTGGGCCTGTAAGGCGCTGTAGAGGGACAAGTCAGTACAGTGTTAGCCAGATTCTCTGCCTCTGCCCTCAACGGAGGCATCATCAGTGGAGGAAAATGGCACAGAAGAAGACAAGTTTAGGGAAAAAGGTCTAAATAGACCATGATTACAAACAGTTATGGCGTGTTTAAGGAAAAACAACCTGAGGGGAATTATGGTTATATCAGAGTACTGGAGTTACCATTCCTTTTCCCCTGTTTTTCTTCCCTCTGTGTTTAATTTTATTCTTTGAAGTGCTTATAGTTGCTTTTGTAATTTATTTTTTAAAAGTAAAACATTTTTTATTGTGCTGTACAGCATGCAGGATCTTAGTTCCCCGACCAGGGATCGAACCTATACCCTCTGCAGTGGAAGCTCAGAGCCTTAACCACTCTGCTGCCTGGGAAGCTGGGTATAGTTGCTTCTAAGATAATAATTAAAAGATCCTCCCTCCTCATACCTGCCTCAAAAAAGGAAACCCAACCTAGAGTTCAACGACAGTGAAAGAGATTTTACAAGGCAGTGCATCTCTTACTGCCTTTAAAAGGCATATGTGGAAGTCTTT
>NW_011495042.1:6019510-6082018 GCF_000754665.1 Bison bison bison | reverse complement strand
TCTGATGGGGGTCTTAAAGATTTTGGAGAACTGGAGAAGGGCTTCTGCAGTGGGGAATAGGGAGAGCAGAGGGAGGAGAGGCCCACAGCTGGCTGGGCTGACTTGCGGGGCTAGGGCTGAGGGCCAGGCGGGGGGCGCAGCAGGAGAGGAGGGGCTGGACCCTATCACAGCTGCCCAGGCAGCAGAGCCACGTTCTTGTGTGCTGGGAGCCCAGCAGGGCCAGGCTGGGTGCTCACAAAGCTGAGGGCCCTGGGGGAGGCCCTGCCTTCCCCCTGAAGAAGCAGCAGGTGTCAGCCAGCCAGGAGGCCTCACTGTTTTGTGGTCTTATTTAACTCAGCTCTGGGAAAATGTATTTCTTTCACAGTTGAATTATGTGTTCTTGTGGCTAAAAATATAGTCTTTTTTCATTTGATTCAAACTTTACTTATATTGTTAATATAGAATCAAGACAAAGGAGTGTGTGGGCATGGAGATGTGGTTCTGTTCAAACCGGCAGGCCCACCTCCTGATGGGCTTATTGGACCAGCATGTTTGGGCAAGTTTTGGAGCCTCAGTTATTTTCCACTGTACAGTGAAGATAACATCAACCCCTGGTAGTACGGAACCTACCTTCTGTTCCTTAGAGCTTAAATCCAGCAGAGTGAAACTTGATGCATACATTGTTCATGAATGCATCCGCTGTCCTGTGTTAAATTAGAATCATGGGTCACTATTTAACTTTCAGTGTAGGTTTCAGCTCAAGTAGATAAGGCCTGCAGATAGATGGCACGTTAGACATTTCTGTATGCCCTGCAGATCCTGGTCCCAGGCCTCACCTGAAGGTGGTGTTCATGGATTGAAAAGAATTCAGATGACTTCTTTTACCTGTGTTAGGACCCTTCAAACACTTGGCATTCCACAGCAGTATACCCAGGGTTATGGGATACGACCCACGTGGTTAGAGACGGGGAATCACTGAGTCACAAAGGCTTACTGAGCAGTGCTCTTCTGCCTCTGTGTTATCTGATTGGTTAGATGAGTCTATTGAAGTCAAGACACTTGTATCTTCTAGTCTTGTTACTGATGAGGCAACAGAAAACTGCAGGCTTTTAAAGGTTTTTTTTATGTGGTATGTGTGTCCAGTGGCCTGTCTACAGCTTCTCTGTCAAGCCCTCAGGAGGCTCTGTGCCTTTTGAGCTTTTAGGGGGCAGGTGGAGACCTCGACTGGTGAACTGTCAGGGGGTGTAGCTGCCCAGTGGTGACTGTGACTGTTTCATTCAGTTCCATGTATCTGAAAATTGATTTTTGTGTCCTAGATGAAGAAGTGGAGGATATGTACCTTGTGGATTTCACACAGAAGATGATAGACAAACAGAAAGAAATGGAAGCGATTGGCGCCAGTAGAGGTTACAGAAAGACTGAAGAAAGAGACGATGATGAGGGAGCTCTTTCTGAAAAAGATATTCCTCCGCCCCAGGATCCTAGTGAAGAATGGTTGGTGATATTACGCCATTTGGTCATGTTAATGTTGTCAGACTTGGGTTTACTTTTTGAGAGCCATATTATTTTGCTATTACCAAGCCATTTCTCTCTAGTCTTTAGAGACTCCACTGTAAGTAGGATTGCATTTATAGATGTAGACGTAGTAGCTGCTACTTAAATAATTACAAATAGACTGTGTTCCTGCCACGTGCCAGGCGTGGAGGCGTTCTTTCCCGTTTCATTGATGTGGAAGAGTTGTTTAGGCAAAAGAATGTTCCTTTCTACCCACCCTGCTACCTTACCCAGGTCCTTATTCAGGCATCATCATGTAGATAGCATGAGCTCTGTTTCCAGTGAAAACGGGCTGGCAGAACTGATCTGGTGAGCCTTACCCTGGCTGTGGCATTTTCTGCCAGTATGGTTTAGGGTATCACGGACCTGTGTCTGGACAGCACGGGCTCTGCCTTTCACTGGTGGTACAGTTGTGATCAGGTTCCTACCCTCTCTTGGCTTCAGTTTCCTCGTCTGCAAAACAGGGATGGTGATGCCTAGTAGGTGAATGATGGAGAAACCAAACCAGTCTTTTCTTTACAAAGAGACCGCAGAGGAAATGCCATGGTGATTTTTCTATACCTAAGACGTTGTTTAGAAACTTGTTCAGAAGGGCTTGTGATTGTGTGCAGGTGCACTGATGCTGTGTTCCTGGGAGTAACCCTGCCTGACCCTTCCTGCCGGTGTGGAGCCCACCCGTCCCCGCTGAAGGCTCAGATGTCCACATCATGGGAATGTTTGTTAGGAACTGCTTAGGGTTGTCAGCAGGACCTGTTGATCTTTTGTCAGCCATTTCCCCACGGGAAGGAGTCTTTTATGAGTGAAGAGAGCGGTCCCCGCTGCTCGGGAACACAGAGAATGTGCATCTTCATGCTGCAGCAGGGTCTTCTTACCAACCTTGTAAACCACTTCCATCTGAGGTGGCCTTAGTGGCTGTGCGCTCGCTGTAGCAGTCACAGAGGAGCGAGTGTGGTGCCGTCCCTTTCGTCATACTTCTCTTCAGCATTTCTAGTCTAAATGGTCTCTCCCTCGTCTGGACTCTGATAGCACTTAAACACACCTCCTGCTCCTTTGGGTCTCATTGTTTAGTCGCTAAGTTGTGTCTGACTCTTTGTAACCCCATGAACTGTAGCCCGCCAGACTCTATCCATGGAATTTTCCAGGCAAGAATACTGGAGTGGGTTGTCATTTTCTCCTCCAGGGATCTTCCCAGCCCAAAACTTGAACCCGCATCTCCTGTATCTCCTGCACTGGCAGCTGGATTCTTTACCACTGAGTGACCTGAGAAGCCTGTATTGACACATAACTGGCCTCATTACCAGAAAAGGATTGAGTCAGACTTTTGCTACTTTTTAGATCCTGCCTGCTCTTTTTAGGAGCGTTTGAAGGGTCTGTGCCCTAACTTCCCCCAGCATCCTGTGAAGAGGGCATGACTGAGCCCTCCTGTGTTCCCCTCTGGCCTCAGGTGATTGTTTCCCTGAGAGCTTGCGCATTGATTTTTGTTGCTGGCTGCTGTCCTGCCACTTCTGTTTCAACGAGATCTGTATGTTTTGGAGGCCTTTTCCAGAGACAGAATAGCTTATGATTGCTTTTCATAGCAGAAATCTCGTCTCCTTTGAAATTAATGTCTCCCTCCCTTATTAATGCCTCTATGATTACAACTAATTTGTTACTGATTTGAAGACCTTGAAGGGCAATTGAAGGTGTCACGTGCCCCACAGGGTGAAGGAAGATGCACTGAAAGCAGTTCTGACACTTTTTTTTGTTTCTAAATTAGGTTCCAGAATTGTAACTGCTTGTAAAATCCTTTTGCAGTTAAGTTCCAGGTGGTGGAAAATCTTGCCACAAAAATACTGTAAATAATTACTCAGACCATCTGGTTAGGTGGTTTTGGTTCTCCATTCATTGAAGGAAAAGAAGAAAAGGGAGAAACAGCTTGTTGCTGTTGGAGGTTCTATTTCTGTGGCCATCAGCTTTAGGACTGTAGTTGTGGATTCCCAAGCTCACCTTTTAAATCACAGGCTGACAGTTGCACTTGGCGTGTTCAGCTGGAAAGAAAAGACTCACAAAACCACAAGCCACACGCGTGGGAATCTGACCTTGGGCTGGTCCAACAGCAGTGCTGGCCCTGCTGTGCTTTTAGCCTCCTGCCAAAGGGTCTGGGGCAGTCTACCTGTAATTCAAAACATAAAAATCTTTTGCATCATAATGCAAATGAAATGCTATCCATGAACACCTGCCCTCATTTCCTGTGGTTGGCACTGGAGTACTTCACTGGCCTTGCTGGCCGCCTGGTTTCCCTGCCTGGTGCATGAAACAGGGTACTTACTTTGGGTACTTTGGCCACCTCATGCGAAGAGTTGACTCATTGGAAAAGACTCTGATGCTGGGAGGGATTGAGGGCAGGAGGAGAAGGGGACGACAGAGGATGAGATGGCTGGATGGCATCACTGACTCAATGGACGTGAGTCTGAGTGAACTCCGGGAGTTGGTGATGGACAGGGAGGCCTGGCGTGCTGCGATTCATGGGGTCGCAAAGACTTGGACACGACTGAGCAACTGGACTGAACTGAGGAAAGAAGAACAATGGTAAAAGATAACAGACTGGCCCACTGTTGAGGTGCTCTTGCGGTACAAAATGTGTGTTGCCTTGGCTTCCTCCTTGTTAAAAAGAGTCTTTCAGAATACTTCTATTTGGTTCAGTTTAGTCGTGTCCAACTCTTTGCGACCCCATGAACTGCAGCACGCCAGGCCTCCCTGTCCATCACCAACTCCCAGAGTTTATTCAAACTCATGTCCATTGAGTCGTTAATACCATTCAACCATCTCATCCTCTGTCGTCCCTTTCTCCTCTTGCCCTTGATTGTGCCCAGCATCAGGGTCTTTTCCAATGAGTCAGTTCTTCGCATCAGGTGGCAAAGTACTGGAGTTTCAGCTTCAACATCGGTCCTTCCAGTGGATATTCAGGACTGATCTTTAGAATGGACTGGTTGGATCACCTTGCAGTCCAAGAGACTCTCAAGTCTTCTCCAACACCACAGTTCAAAAGCATCAGTTCTTCAGCTCCCAGCTTTCTTTATAGTCCAACTCTCACATCCATACATGACTACTGGAAAAACCATATCCTTGACTAGACGGACCTTTGTCAGCAAAGTAATGTCTCTGCTTTTTAATATGCTGTCTAGGCTGGTCGTAGCTTTTCTTCCAAGGAGTAAGTTTCTTTTAATTTCATGGCTGCAGTCACCATTTGCAGTCATTTTGGAGCCCAAGAAATTAAAGTCTGTCACTGTTTCCCCATCTATTGTTACCCCATCTATTTACCATGAAGTGATGGGACCGGGTGCCATGATCTTAGTTTTCTGAACGTTGAGTTTTAAGCCAACTTTTTCATTCTCCTCTTTCACTTTCATCAAGAAGCTCTTTAGTTCTTCTTCGCTTTCTTCTATATTTTTATTAAATTTTTAATCCACTGGGAAGAATTGTATCAGTTAGAAGAAACAAAGGAAACAAAAACCATCAAATTTGGGAAGACTGTGAGGAGGTGAGGAGATCTGGTACAGAGCATAGTTATTATGATGCTGAGAGAATGTTTGAAAATGTGTTCAGTTCAGTCGCTCAGTCGTGTCTGACTCTCTGCGACCCCACAAACTGCAGCACGCCAGGCCTCCCTGTCCATCACCAACTCCCGGAGTTTACCCAAACTCATGTCCATTCAATCAGTGATGCCATCCAACCGTCTCATCCTCTGTCGTCCCCTTCTCCTCCCACCTTCAATCTTTCCCAGCATCAGGGTCTTTTCCAGTGAGTCAGCTCTTCACATCAGGTGGCCAAAGGATTGGGAGTTTCAGCTTCAACATCCATCCTTCCATTGAACACCCAGGACTGATCTCTTTTAGGATGGACTGGTTGGATCTCCTTGCAAATGTGTAAACCAGGTTAAAGTAATTTCTGAGATACTGCAGCTGGGGTCTGTGTGGAGTTTTATCTTTGAGATCGGAGATACACATGATCAATCATTTTCTACAGTTTCTAAAACTAAGATTTAATCAAGGGTGCAATGAACCTATTGTGTGTCAACTTTTAAGTTTGAAGAGCGTGTTTCTACCAATGGTGGTGGTCAACCACCAGCCTCAGGTTGAGGGTTTTTCTTGGTGATGTGTGTTAGTTGCTCAGTCGTGTCCGACTCTTTGTGAGCCTATGGACTGTAGCCGCCAGGCTCCTCTGTCCATGGAATTCTCCAGGCAAGAATACTGGAGTGGGTTGCCATGCCCTTCTCCAGGGGTTTTTCCCAACCCATGGATTGAATGTGGGTCTCCCGCATTGCAGGCAGATTATTTACAGTTTGAGTTACCGAGGAAGCCCTTGGTGATGGGTTTGTGATGGAGCCTGTATTAACTTTTCATTGTGCATCAACTCCTTATCTTAGGGAACTGTATGTTATGTACAGTTTTTCATGTCTTTTCACTTTGATTTCAGGGTGGATTATGTGGATTCTTTAGGGCGATCCCGGCGCTGTATGAGAAAGGATTTGCCAGATCTGCTGGAAATGGATAAAAATCTTCAGGGGAGGCTGTAAGTGTGTGACATACAATGCTTTGCCCAGGTTTGACATGCAGACACAGGGATTGTTTTGTGAGCGAGGCTATTTTTAGTTAATTTTCTTTGGGGCTCTGTTGTAAGAATATTTGTTAATGTGTAAGAATGTTTGCAGAAAGCACTTTTTGTGGTTACATGCACATGCACACATAGCCCACGTTCAGAGAACAACTTGGGTGGTTGGTCACCCATACCGAAGCGGTGAGCTAGAGCCTGTCTGTTCACTTGGGAGGATGTCTACACAGTAACGGAGAATGAGCCCAGAGTAAATGAACAAACCACTGCATAGAAAGTGCATTTAAGAATATAGATTTGGTTATCCCGCAGCAGATACAGTCATGGACCGACAAGGTGGGGGCAGGGAGGGAGGTGGCTTAGTCTGTCTGTATACCTTTTTGCATTTTGAAATAAGAACTTATGGCTAGATTTTTTTCTGTGGCACCTGAAGAGGTGATTTGTAAAAAACATCACAGAGAATAAAATCCTTCTTCCCAAGGGCAGCTATTGTGTGAAAAGTGTTGGGAGAAGTTCCACCTTGTCCATGCCAGGTAGGCCTGGGCCTGGCACAGGGAAGGAAGTGGGGAAGCCCTGAGCCACCGCCTGGGACACCAGACCCTGCACGGGAGGCCCCCACTGAAGGCCCATAGTTCCTCGCCCTGCCTGGCCTGCCCCTTCAATTCAGCCCAAGACCAGGCTGGGAAGGAAAGAGGTGTGAGTGCTGAGGCAAGATTTTATTATGTTAATATAACAAGCTGCCTGCTTGGATTAAAGAAAGGAAGAAATATTTTTTTTGCAGTTTCCCAGTGGTAGTATGAGTCAGAAACCTCCATAAGGAACTGTCCTCTTCACAACTAGAGTTACTCATCCATGACCCCAAATGCCTGAACCGAAGCATTGCTACGCTACAGCTCGTACCTAAGATGATTTTTGCTCTATTCTCCTAGTTTCGTTAGTCCTGCAAATGAGAAAACCTTACTGTCTGAAGATATGAGAAAAGAGCTCCAGCGCCAGCAATGGGAGGAAGAAGAGAGGGAGGCCCTGAGAAGGCCAATGGGGCCCGTACATTATGAAGACATCCGTGAAAATGGTACAGTCATCTGGCAGATTTTTAAGTCATTTTTTTTTCTTGAACATTTAAATGGCAGGTGGGAAAGGAAATATTCACAAAGAAGCAGCTCTTCTGTATAAATAAATAATTCTACTTTTGGAGTTGAAAATAACTGTTCACTTTTTAACCTAACAAAGGGTCTGTTAATCCAAGTGTGTGCCCCAAGAATAGCGGAGACAGCCTGTGACTAAAAAGTTAATGAATACTTGTTGCGTTTATCATTTGGCAAATAGAGTGAAAGAAACTTCTAACGTTTTTTACCTGCTTCTTAAAAAAAAAAGTGTGGAAGACATCCCTGTGTTCCTTTCTGCTTTGGTAGAAATTTGTCCTGAATCTAATTCACTGAGCAGGGAAATCTAATCTTTGGGGTAATTTTTACTTATTTCAGAGGCCTGGCTAGAAATTTGGCGTAAATCTAATTCACTGAGAAGGGAAATCTAATCTTTGGGGTAATTTCTACCTATTTCAGAGGCCCGGCAACTTGGTGTTGGATACTTTGCTTTTGCCCGAGATAAAGAGTTGAGAAACAAGCAGATGAAGACCTTAGAAATGCTACGTGAACAGGTACAGATTAAACTCAGTTGACTCGAAGGATTTGAACAGTTGGGTTTCTCATTGAATCATACTGTAAAAAAAAAAAAAAATCTAGTAAAATTAATTAGAAATGTACATAGCTATTCAGAATTCAGACAGGTTTCATAAAGATAATTGCCATATTATTTTGGTGTTTCAGACTTTAAGATTATAGTTGTTCAAAAGTAACCTGTGTGACTTTGGTTTTTTAAATTTACTTTCCAATATGGCACTTTTAAAGTGGCCTGAGTAAGAAAATGGAAAGTTATTAGAGGGGGATTAAGGAATTGGCAGAATTGGTTGGTTTCCTAACATGTTCCAGGATGCTCTATGAACTGGACTTCATAAAATATCAAAGGGCTTATATAAGAGGACTTACACAAGGATATTCATTTTGAACATTTCAACAGATGGCTTCTAAGAGGTGGCAGAAAAGTCAGTTTATTTTTAGAATAAAATTATTTCATCCTTTTCAACAGAAATATTGTGAATGGGGCTAATCATTTTGTAATTTTCTGTCCTATTCAGACAACAGATCAGAGAACAAAACGAGAAAATATAAAGGAAAAGAGAAAAGCCATATTAGAAGCAAGACTTGCCAAACTCCGACAGAAAAAGATGAAAAAATCAAAAGAAGATGGAGCAGAGGAAGAAAACAGAGGTACATCATGGTTGTGTTTCTAAATCTCAAAAGGAAATATTTTAGTTCCATTGACATCTCAGTAGTAGGAATGGCAGTGCAGAAATCAACCATCTAGTTTTATTTTCTGAGCAAGCAGTGCACCTCAGAGGTACATCCAGGAACAGGAACAGTTTTCACTCCCAAGAAAATATCAGGTTGTAGACAAGGATGTTAGCAGTACATTTTGTTGCTTCACACAATAGCACAGTTCAGTAAGTGAGACTTAGAGGTAAAATGCTTAAAAGGTATTTTAGGATAAAGTTTAGTTGTGCATGTACATATTTTAGGCCTATTTTCTTTGGCTGTGGCAGCAGTTTTTGTTGGTTATTATAACTGTGTTTTAAAGAAGACATGCATACAAAAAGGTAGTAAATAATTTACAAATGTGGGTAGAGACAGCGTACCAAGGTAGAGATGTGGGTAGAGACAGCTTACCACATCTGTCTGTTACAATGCTTGGAAACACTTCATTGCTGTGGTCAGACACACTCACTGTGTGAGTTAACGGTCGTCTGGGCTGAACTGCCCAACAGACTGCATAGACTGGCTCAAACCAGCTGGATGTCTGCTTCTTGAGTTTAACATTGCAGCGCTGGGGGGTGTCCAGGGCAGGTGGTAGCTCTGCCCCAGACGGTCACCTGTTCTCCCGCTTCCTCCTGTCTTACTGCTTCTGCCGTTCCCGAGAGGGTTGCTGTCACCTGCAGGGTCACTAGCTCCCCAGGACCTGTTCATGATTCAGCCTGGGGGAAGAATGGGCAGGAACCAGCTACCTTTCTAGGAATGTGCTTTGGGATTCACACACAGCCTTCTCACTTACATCCCAGTGGGGCGGATAGAAGCTTCTCCAGCTCTAACATAAGCCCATGCCATTTTTAAATTCTGAACTCACTTCAGTTTAGCTTTGAAAGGAGATTGAGACACTTAAAAATTGGAAGATGGTCCGTTTAGTTTTGTATAAATGCTGTCTTCCCGTGACATGTTAAATCTGTGTATTGTTTCTCTGTTTTTGCTCTACTCCTGAACATGTCATTTCCACAAGATGTGAAGTGCCACCAGCGTTTTTTTTAAAACACTGTTTTTTTTTTTAAATATGGCCAGAATAGCCTGCAGACTGTCATCAGGCTCCAGCTCTCTCATCATCCTTGCTTTGCCTGAGAGTCTTTCTTTGAGTAATTGAAGGGTTTCTGGTCCTTCTGATTGTTGATCAGGGGAGGTGGGGTGTCATAGTGTCAAACAGAGACTTTGAAATCCATCCAATCTGGGTTTGAATCCCGGCTCTTCACTATTTACCTTTGTAGCATTTCTGATGTTAATTTTCCTTATCTGTAAAACGGGGATAAAATGGAGTACCAATCCTGAGTTTGTTTGGGTTGTTAAAGAGCTAAGTGAATTACTGTGTACAAAGTACTTAGCCTACAACCCGGCATATAATAGGTGCTCAGTGAATACCAGATACTGCTTGTACTCTCAGGATAAGTATGTTCTATTTAACTTCTTAAAGTAGTTGTAAGCTTTATTGTAATGAAGTCTTATTTCCTTTACAAAAACAGATGGAGATGTTATTGGACCTTTGCCCCCAGAGCCAGAGGTCACGCCAGCTCCTCGTACGGCTGCCCAGAGTAGCAAAGTGGAAGTCATCGTTCAGGAGAGGAAAGATACCAGACCCGGGGTGCCGCACGTCCGCGAGTGGGACAGAGGAAAAGGTGAGGAGTCGGTTCTCCCGAGCAGACTGTGATTCTGGTGAGTCTTAGTGGTCCTGAGAAGCTTAAAGGATTCTCTAGGTCCTTGAGCTTGTTTCTTCTCAATAACCAGGAGCACTAGAAAGTGTGACATAGAAGACCAGGGTCTGCAAGGCATCGTGCCTAAAGGATGAGGAATTTTAAAGACGCACTCGAGGGCAGGTTTTGGAAATTCCTGCTGCCCTTTTGTGGTTTTACAGCTTCGGGATAGTATTTGTCCGGAATTTCTTTTTTAAAGTCTTAGGAAAGTTTGGTGCTTTGATGTAGTCTGTGTTTTTAACAGTCTCTTTTGTGCTCGCTTGAAAACAATCTGCGTCCAAGTGTATTAACTTGAATTCACACATGGTTCCACTGGTTTATGCAAATTTTTCTTTAAGTTTTTTTCTGTAAAGACACCGTCGTACCTGCATTGGCCTCTCTTTGGGGAAAGACTTTGGTATATGCCATTTTGAAAACAATCATTTCAGTGGTACATTCGCTTAAAGTGTTGAAGCCTGTGAGATCCATGACTCAAGTGAAAGATGCAGATGGTGCGTGGCTTTGGTTTGTGCCGCGGTTAGAGACAGATAGCTCTGCACAGTGCCTTTTGTGTCTTCTAAAACTCAGTAGAGGACAAAACTTGTGTTTTGCTATGAAGTACCTATAACGTGTCAGGCAAATGATTTAAACACTTAGCTATTTCTGTTTTAGTGCTTTTTTGGCATTGTCTCCAGAACCTGCCAAGCTTCTTTCTCCACAGAGCCTTCCTTGAGCTTTTCTCTGTGTGGGACTGTTCACTCTCTGTTTCTTAGCCTGCTTCCTTCCATGTGCTTTTGTAGGCATTGCGTGTACCTTGTAGTTTAGTTCTCCAGAGAATTTAAGGTGGCTTTTAAGAAATACATATGATAATTAAGAACTAAAAACATTCAAATGACTCAATAATCAGTTCTAATAACACTTTATTTTTACTAGACTTTTCCTTTGGGTACTGGTCGAAGAGGCAGTCAGATCTCCGGGCTGAGAGAGACCCTGAGTTTGCGCCACCATCGTATTACTTTGTGGACCAAAAGAGAACTGAGTCTCTGAGCAGCCAGGCATGGAGCCGACCTGCCCCTGCACAGAGGGACCCAGGGCAGCACTCTGACCAGAGCCATGACCCCTGCGCGTCACAGACATCATCTGCTCCTGCCCCCAGCAGCCCGCCACAAGCGCCGACGGTCACTTTTGAAACTCTGGATGATATGATATCATATTATAAACAAGTAACATGAAGTTAAAAACACTATAACTTGGGTCTGTACTGTTAATGGTGCCTTCCTCTCCCACAGTGGAGAAAATAACTTTAGGGACGGAATTGGAACTTTCTTTTCCTGTCCTTTCCCTGAAGACCCAGACTTCAGGCCGGATTTGAGAGCAGGGAAGAAAGTGAATGGTACTGTGGGAACTCTGGCCACTTAGCTGTTCATTTCATTCTAATTGGTATGGAGACACCAGTTCATCTGGATTTACATGTGAGCTGAGATAGAGTAGCCATATTCTATAATATTTGATACTGAGGAATCTGTAATCCCAAGGAATCTGTAATCCTGTCTCTCATGCCCACTCCGATGACTTACTCAAATTTAAAGGCTCCATTTCTTTCCTTTTGCCAGTGCTGGCTGGCAGATGTCTTTGTTCCAAGCATTCAGCTTCCAAGTCAGTTGATGGAGCATCTGTTAGGAAGAATTTCAGCCTGCCAAATGGTAGCACAGAAGGGGACATTGGGGGACGAAGTGATCTGGTCTCCAGGAGGACCCTGACACTGGTGGAGAATTTAGGGTATCATTTGAAATGATCAGGAAGACCAGGGAGGACTTTGTAGTCCAGAAAAGTAGATGTTCATGTCACTTGCAGAGTAGGCATTCAGTAAGCGTTTATTGAGTGACAGGCACACGTGGAGGCTGCTGGGCCTCGTCAGTGAGCGAGATGCATCTTAGCCATCAGAGTCAGTTTTTCAGCTCCGCCTGCTCTTCTGGTGCTGCGGATCTAGGCCCTCACCTCACTTGAGAGCCGACTCATCCCAGCCTGAGTAGGATGGACTTGGGCTGGAGTGAGGGGCTGCTAGATCCCTTTGTCTTTGCTAACAACAGGTGGGTTAGCAGTGCTCCAGAAGGACCTCCTGTGCCTGGGGGTACATCTGTGTGCTCTCCCAGTGTCCTCTTCACAGCTGCAGACAAGTAGTAGAAGTTGGCCACCAGGCCCACCGGGCTGTTACAGCTTCCTCCCTCGCCAGCGAGTCCTGTAAGAAGCACTGGGGCAGATCTTCCAAGGGCCCGCAGGAGCCCGTGGCCTCCGCTCCACAGCACGGCAGTATTGCTGCGAGGGCCCCATTCTCATTACAGTGAGTGCAAGCTGGAGCACAGGGTCGGTGACTCGTCATGCGGTATCCCAGTGGCAGATGGTGTAGGTGGTGTTCCAGGCTCCTGCTTTCTCCAGCGCCCTCTGCTCTCTGTGTTTACCCCAGTATTGAGCAGTATTAAAATCCCAAGTTCTTACAAACTTAACCTCTGAAGTCCAGATCAAGGGCAGAGTTGCAAGACCTACAAAAGGTCATTTTGTCAGGCAAATATATCTAGCAAAAACAATTCATGAAAACCAACTGACCAAGCTTCCTTTTTTGCGGAAATTGTCAAACTCATCCTAAAATTTGTATGGAATTACAAGAGACCCAGAATATCTAAAACAATTTCGAAGAAGGACAAAGTTGGGGGACTTACTTCTTTATTTCAAGACTTACTACAAAGCTACCAGGATTGAAACTGTGGTTCTGATGTATTAATAAACAATGAGACAGGATTGAGAGTCCAGAAATAAACCCCATACATCTGTGGTCACTTGATTTTTGACAGTGGTGCCAAGACCATCCAGTAGGGAAAGAATAGATCTCAACATGATTCTGAGACAGTTGACTCTCCACTTCCAAAAGAATGGACTTGGACACTTACAAAACCACCTCAAGGTGGACCAAAGACTTCAGCATTTCTGTAAAACCAGCTGAAACAGCTTGTAGGACAAATGGAGAGGAGACAGAAATTGGAGTACTAAAAGGAAAAACAGAATTGTTAGGTATCCTAGGGTCATAAGGGAAAATAGAAGAAAACAGAAGAAGGTAAATTCTAGGCAAATATGAGGGAGCTGGGAAGAGCGTGTATGAGGCAGAGGGAGGTGCGGAAGGTGGTGCACATAGGGAGAGCAGAGGGCCTGGAGAGGCAGGCTGTAGAGAAGGGTGGCAAGACAGGTCGGGCAGCAGGAAGCCCACAGTACGGGAGGCAGCGGGCTTCCCTGGTGGCTCTGACAGGAAAGAGTCCGCCTGCAATGCAGGAGACGTGGGTTTGATCCCTGGGTCAGGAAGATCCCCTGGAGGAGGGCATGGTAACCCACTGCAGTACTCTTGCCTGGGGAATTCCATGGACAGAGGAGCCTGGCGGGGTACAGTCCATGGGGTCACAAAGAGACAACTGAGCAGGTGACAGTTTCACTTTTATGGGAGACAGTGGTCGTGGGAAGGGCACCCAAATAACCTCTTGTCCTTACCCAGGGCACCCACGGTGGAAAGCAGACCAGTCCGTGCACATTGGCTCATGCTCACTGTCAGCTAATAACTGTAAGTTGGATTTTCTCTAGGATTTAAAAACGTATAAGCCTCGTTCGAATTCCCCTTTCACAGCATTCAAACTAGTTGAGTGTCTTGTGCCTAGTTTTTGACATCCTGTTCCATTTCAGACCCAGAGTCCTTGAGCGTTAACACAGTTCAGTTTTACTGGTTCTCTTGGGCCTGTCACACAGGAGTGTGTCCAGCAGATGGCACTGGAATTCTTAGACGGCAGACCCATGCTCTGAAGCAGCATTGCCCAGTAGAAATGAGGTGTAAGCCCTGTGTGTCAGTTTGGTTTCTAGGAGCCACATTTAAAAAGCGAATTCTTTCTGTGGTATAAAACCATCCCTCTGTGTCTGCGGGGGGATCCACCAGAGTCTGTAGCCGCTCGAGTTCAACAGTCCGCCCTCTGTACGTGCAGTTCATACCCGTACGTTCAGCCAGCTGTGGAGCATGTGGTGCTCTGGTGGTAGTGAATGGTCCACACACGTAGGCCCTCCCAGGTCAAACCCAGGTTGTTCAAAGAGTCAACTCGATTGAACCCAGAATATCCAAAATATTTCATCATTCCATCAATATACAGAAAGTTCAATGGGACGTTTTGCGTTTCTTTTCACACCAAGTCTTCAAAACCCATTGTGTGTCCACGTCTAGCACATCTTGATTCAGATGCTCAATTTTCATCAGGAATACTTAATCTCTATTTGGATTTCACAAAATATACTTTTGAAAAAGATTCACGTACCTAAGTTGGTCCAAACACACTTAAAAACATTTAAGAGTTGGCCAGTAACAAAATTGGTTATCAAGCTTTAAATTTCATAAACTTAAAATATAGTTCCTTGGTCATACTATACCACACTTCACATGCTCAAAAGACACATGTCTAGTGCTAGTGAATGCACAGCACAACTCTGATCTGTTTTTACATGTTTTGTCGTTTAACTATATATAAATCTGTTAGTAACTAAGTGATCGGCAAACAGATCTCCCAGCCGTTCATTAAGCACTCACGCTACTCCTTTGGCTGTGTTTGACTTGGGAGCCACCAATGCTGAAATCTCCGGTCGGAAAGCATGACCACACCTCGTTCATGGCGTTGTGGAGCTAAGCTAAATGTCTTGGATTAGAAATTGCTTTGAATTATTTGTTTTCATTGTAATCTTTTCTCCAGGCCTTTGTGTGTTTTAATACAGTTCGTTTGAATTGGCTAAATAAATCCTTTTGTTTGCTTGCAAAAGTCCCAAAGGAGAAACTTTAAATCCATATACATGAGATTCCTGCTATGTTTAGCTGTGCATTTGCCAAAGACTTGTGGGGTAATTTATTTCCTCTTAAAGCCATAGTGCAGCCTGGGAGATGGCTCTCAGCTGACCTTGTTGTGACATACAGATGAGGCAGTAGAATTTAGAATCTGGAATGGGCGAGGGTACTGGTCTTTACAGTTAATACAACACAGAGCAGCCACACCATATGTGTTTAATTTCTTTTCAGCCAGTAAATTGAACTAAGTCAGTTATATGTCAAGCAGTCCCTGTAAGAAACTATATGGCTAAGGTAAGTGGTGACCAGTGACTCGGTTAACCTGCTGAAAACCTTGAGAGGGAACGGAACTCCCCTGGTCCCGGCACCTGCCCTGCTGGCTGGTTGGTGCTGAGGTGTTTGCTGCTGTGGGTCTGGACGTTAGCTTAACACACACAGAGCAAGTGTGTGGGCAGAGTGGGGAGAACGATGGGGTGGTGTAGCTTCTTGTCTAGGAAGACCGGGAAACCAGGACAGTCAGATGAAGCAGGCTGTTTAGTGAAAACCTGTCACCCAGACCTGGTGTTGATCTTCTGTTACTGTTTCTCAGTAGATCTCCGGTGTTTGTGTAACTGTGCCCAGTAAGTATCCATCTCTCCAGTGAAAGGAGTGTCCACAAATATTTTTTTCTACCGTCCGTTTCAACAGCATCTTCCCCACTACATTTCTAACTGCCACGCTCTCTCCAATCCTAAGCTCACCTGCTCAGTGGTGGTTTTGCTTAATTGTAACTCTTTTTTTCTGGGGTATGACGTGTTCTGTTTCTATCCAGTCATATTCCGTGAGCTTGAACACGGGCCTAGCTCCTGACCCCTCACTCCCCACACCATTCTTCTCTCACAGACAGTCCCAGTTGTTCAGGGTCAATATGGAAACCAGGAAACACACAAGTGGGCCCTGCTCCCCCCGGGTCTCCTAGGTCACAAGCCCATCTGAGAACATGCTGCCGTCTTCACAGGACCCTTGTTTAATGTTTTCTTTCCTGAAGTGTCATCTTTATCTTCAGACAGAAGACTTTGTGTCTCTGCTTCCCATTATGATCAGCATATGTCTTTATGGGATGTGTTATCATGTAGGCCTACCATCCACATATGTGTGTTTTTAACATTATTTCTCAGAACTGAACTCAGTTATTTTTTGCTGGCTAATGGTTCAAATGGACCCATGTTGTCATTAAACGCTTCCTCAGTTGTTGGCTGTCTGCAGTATTTCGCTGTGAGGAATGAAGCGGCTATAGGCATCTTTTTGTTTGGCTTAACTACATGTATACAGCTGCCGTCCCTCCTTTTAAAACTGTTGTTTTGGGCATTTCACAATTGAAATCACGGGGTCAAAGGGTAGATCATTTTTATGTCTCTGGATGAGTCTTTCTGGGAGACTCATCTTCAAGGGCCCTTTGGTGCCCCAGTAGATACCACTGGTGGGGGATGGAGTTTCAAGTGAACTCCATTTGATGACAAGTGGTGCAAGGTTCTAGTCTCACAAGTAAACCTTGCTGGGCTCCAGGTGGTTAAGCTTGAGCATATGCATGTGGCCCCACTCTGCTTCCTCTCACATCCACTTCTCTCCATAGCTCAGCCCCTCTTCCTCTCAGCTGCTAGAGAGTTCATACATCTGACCAGAATGTTCTTTATATATTGAATGGAGAGGACAGTGTCTGTTAATGTTCCTGTTTCCACTTGTGCCTCTTTCCTCTTGCCTGTCCCAGCCTGAAGCTGCATTTACTCACTGATGGTGGTCACATGGTTACATCTGGACTGCTCACCATTCTTATCAAAAGTGTTCTGGTTAAAACTAAAGAGAGGCAGAAATTAGACAAAAGAGCAAAGAAAGCCGGGACCAGGTCACCTGAGGGGGCTGAGTTTAGTTTTGACTTTAAATATACAGCTGGATACAACTTCTACGCCAAAATGTATTCTTAACAAGAGGGAAATAAGCCCTTTTCTCTCTTTTCATATCCATGCCTGAACTTCCCCCTCAGCTGCCTTCTTGGTCGGGTGCCCTTGGTTTCCCCAGAGCCTGTTCAGGACTTTCCCACTTTTCATCCTTGTTCTGCTGCTCCATGGTATACCCCTGGGAGTTTGCTGGGTCTGTGCCTTCTGGGGTACTCTTTGAGGTGCAGGGGCTGGGAGTTGCTTTTTCATGCAGAAGTCGGGGTGCAGTGGGTACAGCTCTCCTCCTTGGCCGATCCCACTGCAGTTACGTGTCTCATTCCTCCCCAGCACACTGCCGGCTCCCCTGGGGGGAGTGCCCTCTGTACAGATGCCACTTCTGCTTGCAGTCCTTCCGTGGTTTCCCATCGCATGCACGATGAAGTCCACGTTCAGCAGTTTATACCAGCTCCTCTCAGCAGGCTGCTGCCCACCCCCAACCCTGCTGATAACCTGTGGCATCCTTGAGTTACATGTGGTTCCCCAAACTTGCCAGGTTATTAGAGCCTCCAGCCTGGACCAGGGCTGTTCCCATCACTTGGAGTGCTCTTCCTGTCCTTGCTCACTAGTCAGCTTCAACTTGGGGACCAGTTTCTGTCATTTCCATCATACAGCCTTCAACCGCTTCAAATAATCGTCTTTTTCTACTTAACATTCACTGAGCACTTTGCTGGACATTGTGCCAACCCTTAACACATGCGACCTCATTTAATCCTCATTGTCTTGGGAAGCAGGGTCTAGAGTCCACAGGTTTAGGTTTGAGGTCATCGGGACCGAGCTGTTAGCTACCTGGTGACACTGCCTTTTCCGGGTTCCCTTCTACCTGGCAGAGAGCATTCTGATTTGCCATGTGTGTGCCCCTCATCTCTGTACTCCCTCTGGCCTGGGACAGAGGAGACGGGCAGCAAAACTTCGAAGATGCTGGAATGAAGATGGTCTTTTTTTGTATCCGTTATAAACTTCTTCCATGCTTTTTTCATTTCTTTGTGGGAGTCAGTCATTGCAGCTTTGTGTACAGCTGTCTATGTGGGTCTCTTAGGCTGTCCGTTGGACTTTGATGCCATAAACGTTTTTCACCTTCTGTCGTGTGGCAGCTCACTTGGTGTCTTACTGAGAGTCATGGAGACTGTAAAAGGGGAGGAAGACACAGTGCCTGCCATGGTTTGCAGAGACCACATGGGATGCCGCTAGCAGTCAAAGACAACATATCTGAGTACTTGTCCTAAGGATGATGACATAACATGCAAATTCTTTGGCATGGCATATAAGACCCTTCAAGATCTGATTCTAGATATTTTTTCAGCTTTGTCTGCTGCATCCCCGAAGAGACCCAAGCCCCAACCATCCTGAGGTGTTTTGTGGTTCCCTGAACCCTCCATGCTTTAAATGTCTCTGTTCTTTGTACCTACTCTTCTTTACCAAGAATGCCTTCTCTTCCCTACCTGCCTGGTGGCTTCTTGCTCGTCTTCTATGACAACCTTCAGTGCAGCTTCCTTTAGACTTTTGTCTTTGGGTTTTCATGGCCTTTGTCTTTTTTTTTTTGGCTGTGTGACCCTGATGATACAGATTTTGCAAGTCTGTTCTGCCTGATACATGTTGAGGGCAAGGCGCATGTCTCAGTGATGGAAAAATGAACAAGTGATAGTGAAAATAAGATACGTGGGAAGGAGGGAGTGATGCTGTTCCCGCACAGCTGGCTGGCTGGCAGGAGTCACATTTGGCTGCAGGAGTAGAGATTTGAGTAAAGGGGCTTAAAGAGATCAGGGGTTCATTGTGAGACAGGTTTGGAGGCAGGTGGTTAAGCGCTGGTGTGGGGGCACCATGATGTCAGCAGGAGTCCTACCCAGCAGCTCCACATGCCTTTCACAGGCCAGAGTGGAGTCATGTGGTCCCCTCCAGCTGAATTCTGAAGACAGAAATATATGGTAACAAATGGAAGTTATCTGTGCGTTTAATTTAAAATGACATTTCTTAAAAAAAAAAAAGTTTTTCAATCTGAAAAGGCTTTTCCCCAAAGAAGATACAGAAGTGGCCAATAAACACACAGAAAGATGCTCAGCATTATTAGTCACTACAGTTCAGTTCAGTCGCTCAGTTGTGTCCGACTCTTTGCGACCCCATGAACTGCAGCATGCCAGGCCTCCCTGTCCATCACCAACTCCCGGAGTTCACTCAAACTCATGTCCATCAAGTTGGTATTGCCATCCAGCCATCTCGTCCTCTGTCATTCCCTTCTCCTCCTGCCCCCAATCCCTCCCAGCATCAGAGTCTTTTCCAATGAGTCAACTCTTTGCATGAGGTGGCCAAAGTACTGGAGTTTCAGCTTTAGCATCATTCCTTCCAAAGAAATCCCAGGGCTGATCTCCTTTAGAATGGACTGGTTGGATCTCCTTGCAGTCCAAGGGACTCTCAAGAGTCTTCTCCAACACCACAGTTCGAAAGCATCAATTCTTCGGCGCTCAGCCTTCTTCACAGTCCAACTCTCACATCCATACATGACCACTGGAAAAACTATAGCCTTGACTAGATGGACCTTTGTTGCCAAAGTAATGTCTTTGCTTTTCAATATGCTATCTAGGTTGGTCATAACTTTCCTTCCAAGGAGTAAGTATCTTTTAATTTTATGGCTGCAGTCACCATCTGCAATGATTTTGGAGCCCCAAAAAATAAAGTCTGACACTGCACTGTTTCCCATCTATTTCCCATGAAGTGATGGGACCAGATGCCATGATCTTAGTTTTCTAAATGTTGAGCTTTAAGCCAACTTTTTCACTCTCTCTCACTTTCATCAAGAGGCTTTTTAGTTCCTCTTCACTTTCTGCCATAAGGGTGGTGTCATGTGCATATCTGAGGTTATTGATATTTCTCCCGGCAATCTTGATTCCAGCTTGGGCTTCCTCCAGCCCAGTGTTTCTCATGATATACTCTGCATATAAGTTAAATAAGCAGGGTGACAATATACAGCCTTGATGTCCTCCTTTTCCTATTTGGAACCAGTCTGCTATCTAGGGATGTACAAATGAAATCCACAATAAGATAGCACTTCATACCCTCTAGGATGTTGGTGGAATCAAAACAATATAATAACAAGTGTTGACAAGGACATGGAGAAATTAAAACCCTCATACAATACCGGTTTTGCAAAAAGAACTGTAGAATGGTGCAGCCACTTTGCAAAGCAGCCTGATAGTTCCTGAAAATGTTAAACATTGAGTTACCATATGACCCAGCAGTTCCATTCCTGGCTCCCAACCCAAGAGAGTGAAAGTCTCCATCTGCACAATAATTTGTACCTGAGTGTTCACAGGAGCAGTGTTCATAACAGCCAGAAGTGGGAACAACGAAAGTGTCGTCAAACACTGAATAGATCAACAAATTGTCGTCTCTCCATATAATGAGGTACATGAGTTGAAGGACTGACACTTCCATAACATGGATCAACCTCAGAAACGTGATTGTAAATGAAAGGAGCAAGTTAACAAAAGACCGCATAGTGTATGATTCCATCCATGTGAAATGTCCGGAACAGGCAGATATGTAGACACAGGCAGCACATTAGTGGTTGCCTGGGGGGAGGAGGAATGAATGGAGTGAGTGCTAATGGGTTTCTTTTGGGGGTGATGAAAATGTTCTAAAATTAGTGGTGATTGTTGCACAACTGCGCCTATACTAAAAACCATTGTGCACTTTAAAAAGAGTGAATTGTATGGTATGTGAATTGTATCTCAATAAAACTTTTAAAAGCCAGAGTTTATCTGTTTGTAAGGCATGTCTTCCAAATTAATGTCACAAGAAAGGAACTGGTAGGGGGTGGGATGAGGTTCCTCAAACCAGTGAACATTTCACAGATTGTATTCATCTTCTCTTCCTTTGAGTCCTGGCTTTAAAACAGATCTGCCCTGCCTGCTAGGGTCAGATCCCTCTGGCTGGTTGCCCAGATGACCACAATTCTGAGTGGTCTCTTTGTTTTGTAGACTTATCAGTTCAAAAACGAACCTATTTTTCTGAGTCTCCGAAGCTGAGGAATGGAGCTGCCAGAGGGTCAGCAAATAGATGTAGAAAGCCACTTTATCTGCAGACCAGCAGAATGTCAGAAGGGTTTGCTCTATGGCACCCTTGTTCCTTGGAGATTTTCTTGCTGACGGATGGGCAGGCAGCTGGAAGGCTGTGGGGGAGTCATGTTTGGAAAGGTCTCTATGCCAAGAGTCTGCAGACAGACAACTCCCGACCGAGAGCTCTGTCTCCATAAGCCTCCAGTTCCTCCATTGGTGAAACGGGAGTGATAATAGCCTTATCAAACCAGGGCAGCGTACTGTGAACACTGAGGGCTTGCACCAGGGGTGTGGTTCTGGAACGGCAACCTCAGGCTGGCTCCAGAGGGCACAGAGCGAGGAGTGGAAGGGTGCATCTGTCTGGCAGGAGATGAGGGCGTGGACGCGGTGGGGAGTGCATGTTGGGAGGCACGGTGGCAGAACTGATGATGAGAAGGCTTCAGTAGGATTAAAAAGCTCATCCTCCTCGCTGTCTCCCCTCTGCCCTTGGAGGTACAGGTTGAATCCAGGCCCATCCTCGCTTCGCAGCTGGGAGTTTCCACGTCACCTTCCCCCAGCGGGGACCAATGAAACATTTTTTATTTTTGCAGGTTTTTATTGAGAGACCAAAAGAAGAACTTCCATCCTCAGATCTCTGACTCCTAGAGGTGCCCCGGAACCTTTTCCCTTCCCCTTCCTTTCCCTTCCTCTAGCCCAGGGTCCACGTGGGGAATTTGCTTCTCCCCAGGCCCTTCCCCTCGTGACTCACTAAGTTGGTCTCTGATGCATCCCCGGGAAGGGAAGCAGGGTGGGGTGGCATCCCTTTGCCGGGGAGAGTGACCGGTGATACGTCTACCCTCCCACATAGGATGCACCGGCTCGATGACCTGTAAGGGCCGTTTCAGCACATCCGTCTGTCCCGAGACCTGACCTTAGGCGAGAACGTAGGCTCTCATTCAGCCCTCAGGCTGTCTAGCTGCTTACAGCCG
Source organism: Bison bison bison (assembly GCF_000754665.1). Classification (NCBI taxonomy): domain Eukaryota; kingdom Metazoa; phylum Chordata; class Mammalia; order Artiodactyla; family Bovidae; genus Bison; species Bison bison. Next base: position 6,059,942 of record NW_011495042.1, on the reverse strand, counting down.
AAGGTCCCGCTTGTCTAGAATGGACAGCATCACCTAGCAGCATGCGTGCTCAAGTGCCATGAACGAGATCAAGAGTAACCGAGAACTGTACCTGCAGTACACCGCCACTGCCCCCAAGCTGCTGGCCCACATCTCCAGGCTGCTCATCAGCTGCCGGAACGCAGGCGTTTCTGTACCCAAGGGCATCAGAAACATCTTTGAGTTCACCTGGGAGGAGCTGATCACCGACCCCATGATCCCTACCCCCTCTGACATCTTGGGCCTGGAGATCAGCATTGGCGCCCCTCCCGTGGTGCTTATGGAATCAGCCCCCGTGCAGACCCCTGTCCAGAAGAAGCCGCCCCCACCAGCACTCCCACTGCCGATGCTGCCCACTTCCACTGGGCTGGCCAAATTCACGCACTCTCCCACCCACGGCCGCCGCAGGCAGTCCAGCCAGGAGGTCCTGCACAGGTTCCAGCGGCAGTCCATCCACCTGCTGACCGAGCTTCTCAGCCTGAAGATGAAGGCCATGCTGGAGTCTGTGTCTGGTAAGTTGGCCAAGGCTGGCTTTGTGAAGCGTGGCTCATTTTTCTGGGCCCAGAGGGTCTGGCCTGGGCAGCTGTGTGTGTCCACCATACCCTCCCTAGACAGGTCTACAAGGATGTGCTGTGGAGAAATGGCAGCCAAGGGTCTGCTTTGCAACTCAACTACTTCCTGAGACCACCCCCAGGAATCATCCATCCCCCTCCCGCTCCATTCCCCACATTGTCCTTCCATCCCTCCAGATTTGCCAAGCCCAGGTTGAGAGGTTGACGGTGAGCATAGTGTGAGGTCTGAGGTATTGAAGGGCCCAGTTTGTGGAAATGATGCAGTGGTAGACAGAGGCAGCACCCAGGAGGAGGGGGCGAATTGGGAGGGCTGGTTGGTAGCCAGAACCAGGAGAATCTTGAGAACCGGGGTCTGTCCACGATAAGGGTCTCTCATCCCACTAGCGGGGACCTGGGAACTCATCACTGATGAAGCCTTCTAGGTTCTATTATTTTTAATACCAGTGACATCAGCTTAGATAGCATCACCAACTCAATGGACATGAGTTTGAGCAAACTCCGGGAAACAGCGAAACAGCGAAGGATGGGGAAGCCTGGCATGCTGCAGTCCATGGAGCAGCAAAGAGTCAGACACAACTTAGCAACTGAACAACCGCAACAAAAGCATCAGTCTCCAGGCCTGTGGGTGGGGAGAGAGAAGGGGAGAGGGCAGAGAGCTAGGGGCCACCTGGAGACCTTCGGAGCTCAAGGCCCTCTCATTGGGAGCCCCCTCACACCTCCTCACCCTGGGAATGGATCTTCACTCCCCCTTACTTCCAGGGCCACTTAGGGAAGCACTTTTTAGAAGCACTTTCCCCACACTGGAGAAGAGTGAGTAGTTGCCTTTGATGACTTTCTTAGTAGGTGCCAACCCCTTGGACATTACAAAGCGCTTCGTGGAGGCCAGCCAGCTTCTGCACCTCAATGCCAAAGAGATGGCTTTTGACTTCCTGATTGGCACCATCGGGAGAAATTCTGGCAGTGCGGGACAGACGGGGAAAGGTGGGTACCTGAGTTTCAGCTCTTAGGTGAAAGGTCAGACAATACCAACAAGAGTGCAGTGGAAAGGCCAAGTCCCCAGCTTAAGTGTTTGACGTTTCCAAGACTTGAGGTGGATGCGAAGCAGCGGGGATTCTCACATGCTGCAGGTGAGTGTGTGTGTTGGTGCAGTTCCCGTGGAGAGCAGGGTGGTGGTGTCTGCGAGGGGGGAGGTGCTCTAGCATCTTACCGCCCAGCAGTTTCTCTGCTGAGGCATTCCCTAGAGCCCTGCTTCTTACACGCTCTGCGGTGAAGGACCACTTTGTAAAATTTCCAGTCCCTTGTGGATCACCCCATTTCCAAACATGATATTGTCACAGGAACATCAGATTGGTACATAGACTTCTAAATGTTCCTGTATTCACCTGGTCATGACCTGGTGTGGATTCATACCAGGCCACACTTGAGAATTGCACTGCCCTAGAGAAACACACACACATGTTATAAGAAGTCATATCACAATGTCTATTGCAGAATTGTTTGGGATGGGAAAAAAAAAAATGGAAGCAACCTAAATGTTCATCAACAAGAGAAAAATTACAGTCTTTAGATGATGGGACATAATGAGAAGTGGAAATTAATCAAGTACTGAAGCACACACATCAACACAGATAAACAAAAAATGGTGTTAAGCAAAAAAAAAAAGTTATAGAAGATACATTTGGTATGCTGCTGCTGCTGCTGCTGCTAAGTCGCTTCAGTTATGTCCAGTTCTGTGCGACCCCATAGACGGCAGCCCACCAGGCTCCTCCATCCCTGGGATTCTCCAGGCAAGAACACTGGAGTGGGTTGCCATCTCCTTCTCCAAGGCATGAAAGTGAAAAGTGAAAGTGAAGTCGCTCAGTCGTGTCTAACTCTTATCGACCCCATGGACTTCAGCCCACCAGGCTCCTCCGTCCATGGGATTTTCCAGGCAAGAGTACTGGAGTGGGGTGCCATTGCCTTCTCTGACATTTGGTATAATGCCATTTAAATAAAGTGTAAAATAACAAAATTATAGCATACTGCTTTTGAGTACATTATACAAAGTGAATGGGAATAATCAGAGGGCCTGAAATAATAGACACAGAGCTAGAGCACGTGATCTCTGCCAGTGGGAAGGCATACAGCTATGATTTAAAAGACAGTAGTTCAGTCACATCTGTACTGTTGTATCTCTTAAGCTTGGTGGATATAGAGGTATTCATTTCAAATGCCCGAAAGTCTTCGCTGTTAGGAACCTTGATGGGGAAGCATAATAAATTTATAACCCATAGCCATTTGCCTAACTTATCAAACCCATCCCCTTTCCAGTGTCTCTCCCTGTCCACTGACTGTTTGTCAGGCTCCCCTCGATGGTCAGAGGCTAAACATCTGACGTGAACACACAGGGCACAGGGCGAATACATTACACAGTAAAACTGCAGGGCTTGGGGGGCAGTGGGGTTTCATGAACTCCCTGAGAATGATGTTAGAGAGCTGCTGGGTGTCCATGTGAAGCCCCCAGCGAGTGATGTGGAAAAGCAAAACTAGTTGTTGCCAAGGGCAGGAGAGTTGACCAGGGCGACCGCTCCATGCAGAAAGGATGACTTGGGTATCAAAGGGTTAACAGTACAAACAAATTTGGACCTTTTTGCTAAAGGCAGATGTGAAGGGATTCATGTTTCGTTGCTGTCATAAAACCATTCAGAAAAAAAAAAATCACACCATCTGAAAAAACGGACAGTTTTTATTTCTTATAAGAATTAGGCGTGTGCTTACAATATCAGTGGACTTACTGTAAATATGAGCTAGAGAAGGTTATTTTGATAAACTTTGGTTTCCTTTCCTAAGGTAAAGTCCCGATCAAGCATACCCAATGGTTTACCATGAAGTAGCTTCCCAGGAGGCACAGTGGTAAAGAATCTACCTGCCACTGCAAGAGACACAAGAGATGTGGGTTTGATGCCTGGGTGGGGAAGATTCCCTGGAGGAGGAAATGAAAACCCACTCCAATGTTCTTGCCTGGGAAATTCCATGGACAGAGGAGCCTGGCAGGCTGCAGTTCATGGGGCCACAAAGAGTCAGCACAACTGAGTGTGCACACACACGGGTTTCTTTCTGTTTTAAGAGAATGCACTCTGCCCCTTGTGTTCAGGGTCAGCTCTGCTCTGATAACAACAGGCCCTCTGATTATGCCCTGTTTATGCAGAAGGTTGCCAGCAGACATGGAGTTCTGCACCCTGCACTCCACATGGGGCTTGGAGCTGCACTCCATTGGCGCTCTACTTTGTTTGGGAGACAGCTGCCTGGCGGTCTGTCATGTGGGTAGGCGAGTCCTTCGGAGAGGAATGGGTAGCCTGGCCCAGCCACCCACCCTCAAACCTGCGAGCTGTGCTCTCCTTCCTGAACGTTGTGTTCCCTGACCCTGAAAATGAAGCAGTCGTCCCTTTAGCTCTCCACCTCATAGGGTGTTTAAGCATCTTTCAGGGCCACAGGCTTTCACCTGTGATGCAGTGGCTTCCCTCATGACTTGTAGTTAACCTGGTGGAGGAGACTTTGCAGAGAGTCTGTTGGTGATGTTTGTCTGTCTGCATCAGAGGAGCGCTGAGCAAGCCTCTCCTGCATCACGCTCCCCTAGGAAATCTCTCTTACTTGTTGGCACGTCTATTCCTGATGCTCCTTCAAATAAACCTAGAGTTTGAAAAGAAAATCTGAATGGCAAAATATAAATGAGGGAGCAGTCTGTTTGCTTTGGGAAAGCATTCATCCTAGGAGGGCTTTAAGAAGAAGATTCCAGTGCCTAGTGATTTGTTTTGGATGAGTTCTGCTTTTCTGTTCCCTCTGATGGCTGAGGTAGACCCAATATGTAACTGAGTCTGGAGTGGCATTCCTCGAATGCTGTAACTAGAGTATACCCATTGCTAAGGCAGCATTTCCTTAGTAATAAAATTACTTCCTGTCTTTTCTCCTGTCTAGTCCTGACATGTCAGGAAAGAAAACTGGACTGCTCCTTGATTTTTAGTTGATGGCCATATTATGAAATAAAACAGCAAAAAGAAAACATAGTCTTGCCACTTTTATGTAATAGCTATTTTTTACTTTTGCAGTTCCCTTTGTGGTTTTTCTCTCTGTGTGTGTTTGTGTATGTATACATATTTTTCGAAGGATACTATAATTTTTTTATTTTTCAGTTTCCTTTACTTAACAGACACAGTGTATTCCAACATGCCTATACCTTTACAGTTGTCATTCTAAGTGAGTGTAGAGTTCTGATGCTCATGTTCCATGATTAACGGAATGCTTAGGTTTCCAGGTTTCTTGCTATTAGTATAATATGCATTGTAATATGCAACTTCATGCATATTGGTTCTTATCACTGTTGTGTTGGATTAAGTATTAAGATTACTCTCCCAGGAGAGAGGATTTCTGGGCAGAAGGTCTCAGGATGTATATAGTTCTTGTTAAATACTGCTTTCTTGGTGAATTTTCTCTGCACCAGTAGGACTGACTGGTTTTATTCCATCTTTCTCAGTTCTTTTCATGTGGTCCTAATTTCCGGCTTTGGGTTACCAGTGAAGGTGATTGTCTTTGGTTTGTATCATTCAATGTGCAGTCTCTGGGTACAGGTTTTGTCTATTTAGAAGGTCATGTTTGCCATTTTCTTTATGAATTTGAATGAGCTGTGATGAATTGCTTGACATTTCCCAACAATTTCATGCCCAGCATGTGAAATGACTGTATTTGGGGGAAGAATAAGCAAATGATTTGATGAAGTTTGTGGAAGAGTGACCAAGATTTTCCACAAGGAAAGGGGTGCTAGATTTTAATTCTTAAGTGGCTTACTATCAAGTGATTTCGTACATGACAGTGTGATCCCTCAGGAGACTGATCTCTTGTTGCAGAAGCATCTGGTTTCTGCGGCTTGGAGGAGGGGAAGAGATAACTCTAAATTCTCTTCTAGCTAGCCCTGTGTTTAGTCCCTTGACCTAGTGTAGCAGTTGTATCTGCATTTATCCTTAGAGTAACGTCACCTTTTGTGCCTGCCTCCTCTTTTCTGCTCTGATGTCATTTCATTCTTGAGAGATATTGGGGGCTAGGCAGAGGGGACACTGTAGAGGAGACTTTTAAAGATTTCTCTTAATCATTCTGAGCCTTCTCCAGCAATAAAAATCTTTTTCTTCCAGAATTTGGTGGTTTTGTAACAACAGGGCACTTCAGAATATCTGGCCTACCATATGACTAGGACAGAAAGTTCATTATTGTACTCTTGGTTAAAAAAATTAAAAAACTGTAATCAGCATCCCTTTCTGTTCCACTCCAGATTCCTTTACGAATATCCCAGCCATGGGCGTGAACTCACCTTATCAGCTTGTCTACGAGGCCTCTACTGGCTGTCTGAGCTTTTCCCTCTCAACCGGAAGGGAATTCAAGAAGAAAACAGGTAACCGTGATCCCCACCCCCATATCTTTGGTGGTGGGGGTGGGGTGGGAGGTGGATAGAAGATATCCTGTGGGGCTGATGAGATGGTTTGGTTTTCTGATAGGAAGGATAGGTAGCTGCCCTGGCTGGAGACCCAGCAGCTGTTAACAGATTGTGTGCCACACAAGGTGACATATCTCAACCCAGTCCCTCCACCCTGGAGTCTCATTGTTTGAATGTTTACAAGCCCTCCACTTCTGTTAATGCAGTTCCTCTTACCTGGGGCAGCGCCCCTACCAAACCCACATCTTCCACCTACCACGTTATCCCATACTCGCCATCTCTGCCTAGAGACTTGTGTACTCACTCAGAAGGTAGGGGAACCGATACACGAACAGATGTATTTGGATACCAGACGTTAGCGTGAGTTCCCAACTGGGCCAGTTTATGTGGGCAGAAAACAGACACAGAGGCTGCTGCTATTCTATTGCAGAAGACAGAGCAGAAGGAAGAGCTTAAAAGAAAGAACTGGTGGCAGGTGAGACCATAGAGTGTAGCACTGACCATGCAATCAGAGCTTAGAGGAGGGATGAGTTGGGGCTGGAGAGGGCAGAGAAGGAACTCCTCTCCCTTTGGATCTTCCAAGGGCCCCCGGGCTGTGATGGCAGAGTGGTGGGGTAGGGGAGGAACTGTGTTCACAGAGGACGCATGGAAGGTTGGGAAGCTCAAAGACTGTCTAGTGATTCCCGCAGACCCTGGGGGTCAGGCTGGAAGTTGAGAAGCTTGGATTGTATTCCTGAGCCTACCTCGGATGGTCATGAGTTTTGCCTTCCTCCAGGCCTCACTCTTCATATCAAGCTAATCCTCTCAATTTTTCCATCAGTGAACAGATGTTTGTTGAACAATTGCTAGTTGTCAGCCACTCTTCTGAATGCCAGGGCTGCACGTGTGGATTCTAAGACGAAGAACACCTTCCTTGCTGGAGCTGACATCCTCAGCTTCTTGTTCCCCCTGTTCCTTTACCCACGTTGATGCATTTTCTCCTGCTCTGAGCATCACTTCCAGTGTCCCACTTTATATTCTCCTGGTTTATCCTATCTCCTCCTGAGCTGGCCTTACATCAGTGCAGTTATTTTGAGGGGAAACAGAGTCTCCTCAGGACCCTTACTGAATTCATGATTTTTCTCCCTAATGACTTCAGTTCAAGGGTGATGCCTTTTGTAAGGTTATTTCAAAACAGAAGTTCCATATGTCTGTTGATCTCTTTGTCGGTGTGGCTGTTTTCCTCTGCCACCTGAAGATGTGATCACCCTATGATATTGCATCACTCTCGCTAGGATGTATGTTCAACAATGCTGCATTTGTTATAGGTTCCTGATGTCGTTCAGAAATTATTCTCACATGAGTGCTAGGATTGGTGGTTAACCTTCCCTAATAGTTTATAAGTAACCACGTGTCCTCGTTTATCCACTTAAGTCCCATTTTGTGCTGTTGTCCTGACATAACTATTAATTATACCCATGTTCACTCTAAAGTGCTCTATCTTAAGGAACATATTGCTGGTGGTCCCATAGCTAAGACTCCATGCTCCCAGTGCTGGAGGCCTGGGTTCAATCCCTAGCAGGGAACTAGATCCCACACTCCGCAAATAAGCGTTCATATGCTGCAAGGAAAAGATCCTACTAATGCCAAAGAAGCTGAAGTTGAACAGTTCTATGAAGACCTACAAGACCTTCTAGAACTAACAGCAAAAAAAGATGGCCTTTTCATCATAGGGGACTGTAATGCAAAAGTAGGAAGTCAAGGGATACCTGGAGTAACAGGCAAGTTTGGCCTTGGAGTACCAAATGAAGCAGGGCAAAGGCTAACAGTGTTTTGCCAAGAGAACGCACTGGTCATAGCAAACACCCTCTTCCAACAACACAAGAGATGACTCTACACATGGACATCACCAGATGGTCAATACTGAAATCAGATTGATTATATTCTTTGCAGCTGAAGATGGAGAAGCTCTATACAGTCAGCAAAAACAAGACTGGGAACTGACTATGGCTCAGATTGTGAACTCCTTATTGAAGAAAGTAGGGAAAACCACTAGGCCATTCGATATGACCTAAATCAAATCCCTTACGATTATACAGTGGAAGTGACAAATAGATTCAAGAGATTAGATCTCATAGACAGAGTGCCTGAAGAACTATTTGGACAGAGGTTCGTGATGTTGTACAAGAGACAGTGATCAAGACCATCCCCTAGAAAAAGAAATGCAAAAAGGCAAAATGGTTGTCTGAGGAGAACTTACAAATAGCTGAGAAAAGAAGAGAAGTGAAAGGCAAAAGAGAAAAGGAAAGCTATACCCATCTGAATGCAGAGTTCCAAAGAATAGCAAGGAGATATAAGAAAGCCTTCGTCAGTGATCAGTGCAAAGAAATAGAGGAAAACAATAGAATGGGAAAGACTCGAGATCTCTTCAAGAAAATTAGAGATACCAAGGGAATATTTCATACAAAGATGGGCACAATAAAGGACAGAAATGGTATGGACCTAACAAAAGCAGAAGATAATTAAGAAAAGGTGGCAAGAATACACGAAAGAACTCTGCAAAAAAGATTTTAACGACCCAGATAACCATGATGGTGTAATCACTCACCTAGAGCCAGACATCCTGGAATACGAAGTCAGGTGGGCCTTAGGAAGCATCACTACGAACAAAGCTAGTGGAGGTGATGGAATTCCAGTTGAGCTATTTTAAGTCCTAAAAGATGATGCTATGAAAGTGCTGCACTCAATATGCCAGCAAATTTGGAAAACTCAGCAATGGCCACAGGACTGGAAAAGGTCAATTTTCATTCCAGTCCCAAAGAAGAGCAATGCCAAAGAATGTTCAGACTACGCATAATTGCACTCATCTCACATGCTAGCAAAGTAATGCTCAAAATCCTCCAAACGAGGCTTCAACAGTATGTAAACCAAGAACTTCCAGATGTTCAAACTGGATTTAGAAAAGGAAGAGGAACCAGAGATCAAATTGCCAATATCCATTGGATCATAAAAAAGCAAGAGAATACCAGAAAAACACCTACTTCTGCTTCACTGACTATACCAAAGCCTTTGACTGTGTGGATCACAACAAACTGTGGAAAATTCTTAAAAGGGATGGGAATACCAGACCACCTTCCCTGCCTCCTAAGAAATCTCTGTGCAGGTCAAGAAGCAACAGTTAGAACCGGACATGGAACAACGGACTGGTTCCAATTTGGGAAAAGAGTACGTCAAGGTTGTATATTGTCACCTTGCTTGTTTAACTTATATGTAGAGTACATATAAGTAGCCCATCATTTCGTGGGAAATGATGGGCTGGATGAAGCACAAGCTGGAATCAAGATTGCCAGGATAAATATTAATAACTTCTGATACGCAGATTATACCACCCTTATGGCAGAAAGCAAAGAGGAACTGAGGAGCCTCTTGATGAAAGTGAAAGAGGAGAGTGGAAAAGCTGGCTTTAAAGTCAACATTCAGAAAACCAAGATCATGGCATCTGGTCCCATCACTTCATGGCAAATAGATGGGGAAACAATGGAAACAATGAGAGACTTTATTTTCTTGGGCTCCAAAATCACTGTAGATGGTGACTGCAGCCATGAAATTAAAAGTCACTTGCTCCTTGGAAGAAAAGCTATGACCAACATAGACAACATATTAAAAAGCAGAGACATTACTTTGCCAACAAAGATCTATCTAGTCAAATTATGGTTTTTCCAGTTGTCATGTGTGGATGTGAGAGTCAAACTGTAAAGAAAGCTGAGCACTGAAAAATTGATGCTTTTGAACTGTGGTGTTGGGGAAGACTCTTGAGAGTCCCTTGGACTGCAAGGAGATCAAACCAGTTAATTCTAAAGGAAATCGTCCTGAATATTCATTGGAAGGACTGATGCTGAAGCTCCAATTCTTTGGCTACCTGATGTGAAGAACTGACTCACTAAAAAAAATACTGATGCTGGGAAAGATTGAAGGCAGGAAGAGAAGGGGACGACAGAGGATGAGATGGTTGGATGGCATCACTGACTCAATGGACATGAGTTTTAGCAGGCTTCAGGCATTGGTGATGGACAGGGAAGCCTGGCATGCTGCAATCCATGGGGTCACAAAGAATCAGACATGACTGAACGACTGAACTGAACTAACTGAAAAGATCTCACAGCCAAATTTAAAAAAAAATTTTTTTTAAAGAACATATTGTAGAGTCATTGTGCTTTTAAGTCACTTTGGGTCTGGAGCCTCTGCTACCTGCCCCTCGCACTCATGCTGTCACACCGTGCCAGCTGGCCCTCTTTGCCATTCTAGGCTCACACAGACGAGAAAGGGAGTTGCACCTACTCTCTGAGTGGACAACAGCTGTTTCTGGAGCACAGCCCAGCTTTTCAGGCAGAGAACTCTGAGAAGTCTGTCAACAGTTGTTCCTGGTTGTCATACTTTGGGATCCAAACCAACCAGGGGCAAGCCAGAAATGAGTACTCAGGCCAGAAGGTGTTCTAGGAGGTTAGCAGCAGGTAGCTGGCCCTCTGGTCTGGTGGCTGGAGGAGTCAGGGAAGGGACTGCAAACCACTGAAGGTGGCAGGTACCAGAGATGCTACCCAGGCACCAACCAGAAACCTCAAGTCTTGGCTAACAGTGAGGAAGACGCCATTCTGAAGCTTCCATGGCTCAGGTGGAGCCTAAGCAGTGCCCCTTGCCTGAAGTCTCATTTTGTTTTTGAGACCAAAGTGAAGATGATCCTGCATATATCAAAGGGGAGCATATGGCTCCAGCTGAGTGGGCAGCAGAGGCTCAGAAGCACGTAGGATCTGAATAGATGTTTCTGGAAATTCAGCCACGGATGATCCCCTCCACAGTTTTACATCATCATATCCTCATGCCACCTAACACTTAAATGAAATAAGCATAAAATATTGCCACTACAGATTTCAGCATACAGAAGAAAATCCGTGAACTCAAAGACAGGACAATGGAAATTACTGAGTTTGAAGAACAGAAAGAAAAAGATTGAAGAAAAATGAACAGAGCCTTCAAGGGAGTGAAATGAAGGGCACTAGACAGAGCCACAAACTCAGGGAGAAAGAAAGATCCATAAAGGTAACACATGGGAAAGTGTAAAATTTCAGCAGTGAATTCTATGAAAGATTCAAGGAAGAACTAATGCCAATCACTCTAAAATTTTTCCCCCAAATTGAAGAGGGACGCTTCCCAACTCATTCCATGAGGCCAGTATTGCCCTGATATCAGAGCCAAAGACACTATAAGAAAACTACAAGAAACCAGTATACCTGATGAACGTTGATGTCAAAATCCTTAGCAAAATATTAGCAAACAGAATTTGGCAGCATATTAAAAGGATTATATAACATGATACCAAGCAGGATTTATTCCTGGAAGGCAAGCATGATTTAACAGATAAAACTCAATCATTGTAATGTATCACATTTAACAGAATGAAGGGATAAAAATCCACATGATCTTCTCAGTTGATGCAGAAAAAGCATTTGACAAAACTTAACTTCTTCTTATGATAAAAAAAAGCACTCAACAGACTAGAAATAGAAGGAAACTCCTTCCACTTTATACAAGTCATACATGAAAACTGCACAGTGGACATCGTATTCAGTGGTAGAAGATGCAAGCTTTTCCACTCTGTTCAGATATGAAGCAAGGATGTCTGCTTTCACCTCTATTCAACATATCACAAGGAGTTCTAGCCAGAGCAGTTAAGCAAGAAAAATAAAAGGCATTCAGATTGAAAAGAAAGACTTAAAAGTACCTGTTTGCAGATGATATGATCTTATATGGTTGTTGTTCAGTCGCTCAGTCATCTCCAGCTCTTTGCGACCCCATGGACTGCAGTGTGCCAGATGTCCCTGTCCTTCACCGTCTCCCAGAGCTTGCTCAAACTCATCTCCATTGAGTCCATGATGCTATCCAACCATCTCATCCTCTGTCATCCTCCTGCTTTCTGTCTTTCCCAACATCAGGTTCTTTTCTAATGAATCGGCTCTTCACATCAGGTGGCCAAAGTATTTGAATTTCACCGTCAGCATTAGTCCTTCCAATGAATATTCAGGATTGATTTCCTTTAGGATTGACTGGTTGGATCTCCTTGCAGTCCAAGGGGCTCTCAAGAGTCTTCTCCAACACCACACTTCAAAAGCATCCATTCTCCAGTGCTCAGCCTTGTTTATGGTCCAACTCTCACATCCAGACATGATGACTGGAAAAACCATAGCTTTGACTAGATGGACTTTTGTTGGCAGAGTAATGTCTCTTTTAAAATACGCTGTCCAGGTTTGTCATAGCTTTTCTTATATGGAGAAAACCCTAAATATTCTACACAAAGGAAGCTGTTAGAACTAATAAATGAATTTAGCAAAGTAGCGGGCTACAAAGTCAACACAAAAGTCGGCTTTATTTCTATACATGAACAGTAAACGATTGAAATTATGAAAACAGTCCCATTTACAATAGTAACAAGAAGAGTCAAACACTTAGGAATTAACAAAAGAGGTGAAAAACTTGTGCAATGAAAACTATAAACCATTGGTTAAGGAAATTAAAGAAGACATAAATGGAAACACATTCCATGTTCATGAATTGGAAGATTTGACATTGTTAAAATGTCAGTACTTCCCCAAGTAGTCTAAGGCTCGATATAATCACTATCAAAATGCCAAAGATGTTTTTTTAATAATTGATTGATTTCGGCTGCCCTGGGTCTTCGCTGCTGATAGACTCTCTGGTTGTAGCGAGTGGAGGCCCCCCTCGTCGCAGTGCGCTGACTTCTCGTTGCAGTGGCCTCTCTTGTTGCGGCGGCTCCCGGGCGCACAGGCTCAGCAGTGTCAGCTCACCGCTCCAGAATGCAGGCTCAGCAGTTGTGACACATGGGCTTAGTTGCTCCATGACACATGTAATCTTTCTTGACCAGGGATAGAACCCATGTTCCCTGCATTGGCACACAGATTCTTAACCACTGGACCACTAAGGATGTCCCCTAAAGATGTTTTTTTGAAGAAATAGAAAAACTCATCCTAAAAGTTATAAGAAATCTCAAGAGACCACCGGGTAGTCAAAAAAATCTTGAAAAAGAGCGACAGGGGACTGACTTCCCTAGTGGTCCAGTGGCCAAGACTCTGTCCTGCCAATGCAGGGACCTGAGTTCAGTCCCTCATCAGGGAAGTGGATCCCACATGTTGCAACTGGAAGATGGTGCATGCTGCAACAAAGACCAAAGATCCTGCAGGCCACAGCTAAGACCCAGTACAGCCACATAAATAAGTAAAAGCAAATAAATATTTTAAAAAGGACAGTAAAACTGGAGGACTCACAAAATTGCAAAACTTACTGCAAAGCTGCACTCATCAAAATAGTGCAATATTGTCACCATGACAAACGTATTAACCGGTGAAATGGAGTAGAGAACCCAGAAATAAATGTTAACATATATGAGCAAATGATTTTTGACAGGGTTCCAAGACCATTCAATGGGGAAAAGAGTCTTTTCAACAAATGATGATGGGAAAACTGGATATCCACATGCAAGAGAATGAAATTGGACCCTTACCTAACACCATATATAAAAATTAACTCAAAATGGATCAAGGACTTAAATGTAAGACCTAAAACAGTAAAACACTTAGAAGAAAATGAGACAAAAACATTATGACATTGGATTTCACAGTGATTCATGATTCAGTGAATCCATAATCCAATCCATGATCCAATGACTCATTCCTTTGGATATGTCACCAGAGGCACTGGCCAAGAAAGAGAAACATAGACATACTGCATTTCATGCATTTTTTAAATTTTGTGCATCAGAAGACACTATTGACAAGAAGAGAGTCCACAGAATGGCAGGGAATAATTGCAAATCATGTCTGATGAGGGAGTAATATCCAGAATATATAGAGAGCTTCTAAAACTTAAGAACAAAAAAACCTGATTCAAAAATGGGCAAAGGACTTGAATAGACATTTCTCAAAAGAAGGTATAGGTGGCCCATAGACATATTAAAAGAGGCTCAACATCACTAACTATGGGGAGAATGGATATCAAAACTACAATGAGATACTACCTCACCCCCAGTAGGATGATTACTGTCAAAAACCAGAAAACAAGTGCTGATGAAAATGTAGAGATATTGGAACCCTTGTGCACTGTTGGTAGGAATGTAAAATGGTACATCCAGGTTTACTGTGGAAAACAGTACGGCAGTTCCTCAAAAATTAAACATGGGATTACCATATAATCCAGTGACTTCAATTCTCAGCAATACCCAAAAGAATTAGAAGCAGGGTCTCAAAGAGATGTTTCTACAAGTGTTCATAGCAGCTTTATTCACAGTAGCTAAAACACGGGTGGAACTCAACTGTCCATCAGTAAATGATGGATAAAGAATAGTTGGTCATGGGTCATCCCTGGAGATCCAGTGGTTAAGATGCCATGCTTCCAGGGAGGGGGCATGAGTTCGATCCCTGGTTGGTTGGGGAACTAAGATCCACATGCCACATGGTGTGGTAAAAAGATAAAATTTGGTTTGTACCTATGGAATATTGTTCAGCCTTGAAAAGGAAGGGAATTCTGCAGTATTGTTGCAATATCAGTGAACCTTGAGGACATTATACCACATGAAATATACCAGTCACAAAAAGGACAAATACTGTATGACTCCACTTATACAAGGTACTTAGAGTAGTCAGTCATAAAGATAGAAAGTTAGACTGGCAGTTGCCAGGGCTGAGGGGAGAATGGGGAGTTATTGCTGCAGTTTCAGTTTTACAAAATGTAAAGAGTTATGGGAATAGATGATGGTAACAGTTGCACAACACCGTGGATGTACCTGATACCTCTGAACTGGCCTCTGTGCTAAGTTTTCGTTACGTGTATTTTACCACAAGCACACGCAGAAAACTCCAAAACATCACACTCCAAGTCTCAGTCCATACACTCTGCCCTCTGCTGCAGGCTGAGATAAGCCAGCATCACAGAAGTGTTGAAGCCCGTTCCTTGAGCTGGAATTGAGACTTTTTGTCTTAAGTCAGAAGTATCACAAGGAATCCCTTCTGTATCCATGGCAATAGGTGTCCTCTCCCTATCCAGAACCAGGCCGCCCTTGGGGAAACGTGGCTGGATTCACCATCCTGCATGAATGTTCCTGACACCCACTCGGTTGACTCACAGAGTGATGCCTGTTTCATAAGACCTGCTGGGAGTTCCTGTCTCTGGAAGCATAAATGATTCCCAGTTATTTTGACTCTCAAAGGATGCAGCTCTCCTGCTGTCCCCAGCCCCTCTTCCCAGGTAAACAGGAGCATCTTGAGAAACCATTGTCTCAAACTGTCCTTAACCTCTTCGTCTCCAGCTACAGGCAAACCCAAAAATACAGACGATGCTTTGGCATCCCCGCAGCGAGGAGCAGGAGCGGGAACCTCTGCCTCCGAGGCTATCGAGTTGAACGACCCTTGTCCTGAAGCCCGGGAGAAGCTGCAGGAGATGTGTCGCATTATGTGAGCACCTCAGTGGTTGGGGCAGGTGGGAAAGGAGGGCATGGCCTGTGTGTGCGGAAGGGGGATCCTGGGAGTGTTGGCCACCCGGTGCCCCCAGCGACAGTGGAGGGGTGATTGTCGTCCCTCACACGCACATCCCTAGTCCTTTACTGTTCATAGTCCTTTTTAGTCCTGCTGTAACCTTATGAAGAAGGTAGGTTTATGCTCATTCTGCAGATGAGGAGACTGGGGTACCCCAAGTGCATGGTACTAAAGCATTGTCTGAGGTCCTCCAGCTCCGTGAGCCTGGCCCTGGGCAATGTGTTTTGCCTCCTCACCAGTCAGACCCCTTTGCATGGCTTCTTATAATTTACACACTCTTATAGTTAAGCATGTTTATTTTTTAACAATTTGTTAGATGTTCTCTTTGGAAAAAAAGAAACACCTCTCAAACAAAACATATCTACGTGGGTGATTAATGACATTTATGATTTTGTGGGTCACAAGGCCTAGCAGGTGAACCTGCATTTGCCTTGTTCCCTGGAACAAGGCCCATGAAGGACTTCAAACATAGTCACACCTAAGCATATGTGTGTCCTGGAGCTCCCGGGAGACTGTCTCTG
This sequence comes from Bison bison bison, assembly GCF_000754665.1. Taxonomy (NCBI): domain Eukaryota; kingdom Metazoa; phylum Chordata; class Mammalia; order Artiodactyla; family Bovidae; genus Bison; species Bison bison. The sequence continues at coordinate 6,043,795 of NW_011495042.1, read as the reverse complement.
CAGCTGTAGAGCTTGGGTAGAGGGCAGCCACCCAGTTTGCTCATAACTGTGACATTTCGGAAGGAAACTGTCTTCCTTTGTAACCTCAGGATTGGGAGGGGATCAAAGCCTCCAGCTCCCTACCCCGTTCTGCACACAGGCCCACCCCATGGGTCTCCACCACTGTGTAAAAGGTGGAAATGAGGCTGGGTACAGCCCTTCTCAGTTCTTCCTAAAAGCATTACCTGTGAGGATGAGGTCTTGGGGTGGGAGAAGGTCCTCCGGGGACAGGGAGATGGGATGGGAGTCTTGGGAGCTGGGGAGGAGCTACAGGGAGCCTCCCTGATGAGTGAGAGCCAAGTGGCTAGAAGACATGTTGATCTCCTTCCCTGCAGAGAAGCTGAAAGGGTCTCGTGGAAAGGGAGGAATATCTTCTACCCCATCATCATACGCAACTACAGGGCAAAGATGCCCCCTCATCTAATGTCGACCTCCAAGGGGGATGCTCAGACCCAGAGCTCCCACCACCCTCACCCTCCGGGTGCTCAGACTTATGCTCCCGCCCCTCACCAGCCTCCTGCCCACCACCTCCACTCCGGCCGGCAGTCTCTGGAGTGGAAGGGGCCCAGGAAGGTCATCAAGTTGCATTACTCCTTCTACGATGGGTCCTCCTTCGTTTAGTATCCTTCTGTTCGGGCCTTTCTCCCCGCAGCTCAGCCTGGAGAACTCCAGGGTTTGAAAAAGCCGGGGTTTCCTTTGGCTTTTCAGTTGATCAGAGAAGCCTGGTGACCAGCGCTTCGGGGTATTAAGAATTTGTCCAGGTCAGAGGAAGAAGTCCTGCGAGTCAAGCCTCCAGTTCAGGTCCTGTCAACTAGGATGCAACAAGACCAGCTGTGTATGATCACGTGTCAGTCTGGGCTGGGGGTATAGTAATGGTCTCTGCCTTCGAGTCTCTCCCAAGCAAGAAGAGGTTAGAGACACAGAACATCTCTAGCTGAGACAAGGTGATAGGAGACCCCAGTCCAGGTGGGAGAGTCTTCATCTTTCTGTTCCAGGCTCATTAGATGAGCCCTGTGGTTCTTGAATACTTTGCCCACAAGATCCATGTATTTGGAGTCTAACCCACACCCCAGAACCCACCTGGCATGTGCCTGCCCAGGTTGCTCTGCAGCAGAGGTCTGTCTGCGTTCGTGAGCATATGGGCAGCTGGGTCCCAGCCTCGGGGTGTGGGAGTGGCACAGGGGGACACATTTTCTCTTTGAGAATCTGATGAAAGGTGTAGACCCTCTTCCTAGAAACATGCACTCAGACATGCAGGAAAAACATGACCTGTGATTGCAGGGGGTCTGCAGACCCCCACAACTTGTTTGTGTACCTGGATTTTAGAACGCTAGATTGAGGAAAACTGAGCTTTCTGATATGCAAATCCTTGGCAGGTAAATGCTGAGGGTTACGCATATTTTAGAGTGAATGGAGTCAGATTGCTTTTTTCTTTCACAAATGTCTATCGAGTATCATATGTGGTGATGAATAGAATGAAGGTGCCACTTTACCTTGGAGGTAGCAACTTGAATATGATTGCTTTCTTCTGAAATGAAGAAAAGGAGTTTGAATTTGGGTGTTGATGGTGAGAGAGGGCTCCCTTTGGAGAACAATGCGGGGGAGAAACGGTGTATCAGGAAGGCACCTTGGACCCTAATCTCCTTACGGGGGCCCTGTCGCCCTCTCCCCAACATGCTCTAGAGCTGGACCGGACTCAGATGCACAGCCTGTTTGTCAGCAAGGCTCTGAGGCCAGAGGGCAGAGTGCTGACTCCAGACTCTGCAGCCTAAGTTGGAAGAGATGCAAAGAAACACCAATCTTTTCATTCTTGTCCCTTCATTGTAGCAACAGGGAAACCAAGGCCCAGAGCGGGGCTCACCCAGTGCCACAGGGGAAACTGGTGGCAGAGCCAGCCCTGGACCCAGGGTCTCCTGACCTCCATTCGGGGCCCTCTTCCCAGCACCATTTTTATGCCTTTCAGGATTATTCCCTCCCACAGAGAGCAGGACAGGGGTTCTGGAAGCCAGGGGGAAACCTCATTTTACTAATAAAACCACTAAGCATACAGGGTCTACCACCTTTGGCAGAGAGGGTGGCTGTCTGAGCTGTCTCAACAGGCAGCTCAGCAGGTCTGCCGGCCGTGGCCCCTCATTTTCTTTGGCTTCCTCTCAACTGAACGGGGCATTCAGAACTGCAGTGCCTGTCACAGGAGTCCTATTGTTTCTTTGGCCATAAATGAGTGCATTCATCACCCTCTGCTCAGCCCTGCTTCCAGGGCACCCTGTATGTTGAACCCAGCACACTCCTTCTTAGGCAGCTGCTGCTCACAGGGGTCGTGGGGCTCCCCCTCTCTGACTACACTGCATTGAATGGGACCCCTTTTCTGACTCCACGCTGCATTGAATGGGACCGTTCCCCAGAGTTCACGAAGCCTGCGTCTGCCACCAGGGCGGGTGAACTCGTATAGATCAGGGGTTTGGGGGCCCGCACACAGCTCAGCCTTTTGGGGTCCATACTCACTCCCCTGCCGCAGAATCCTGAAGGTCTCCTGCTGGAGACCTGAGCCATTGACGCTGGTGTGCTTGACCCAAACCCCAGTGATCATCCATCCTGGCCATTAGTGCAGTTCCACTGTGGGAGGAGCGGACGAGGGGCCTGGATTCTAGGCCCAGTTCTTGGTGACCCTGCCCAAGCCACTGCATCCCTCTGGGACTTACTCCTCTCCATTATAAAATGACGAAGTGGGACCCGGTGATCTTGAAGGACAGCGTCTGTGTTATGGTGACAAAATGGCCAAAACACAAGTGCAGCTGGTGGGCTGAGTCTTCCTCTCCACCTCCCCACCCCTTGGTCTAGCCAGAGCTTTGTTAACTTCACAGGTCTTTTCAGAGAACCAGTTTGGCGTGTTTCTGGTTCTCTCATTGTCTTTTTCTCTACCTTGTTTTCTTGTATTATTTCCCACTTCTGCTAGCTTTAGTTTTACTTTGCTCTTGTAATAGCTCATTACAGTGGAAGGTTCAGTTGTTGATTTGATATCATTCTCCTTTAGTACAAATATTTTATAAAAATTTATTGGAATATAATTGATTTACAATGTTAGTAGTTTCTGCTGTACAGTGAAGTGAATCTCCACTCTTTTTAATTTTTTTCATCTTTTAAAAAATTGATATATAGTTGATTTACTATATCTACTTTTTCTAAGATTCTTTTCCCATATTGGTCACGGCAGAGTATTGAGAACAATTCTCTGTGCCACCCACTAGGTTGTTAGTTATCTACTCTTTATATAGTGGTGTGTAAATGTCAGTCCCAGTCTCCCAGTTTATCTCCCCCACACCCTTTCCCTCCTGGTAACCACAAGCTTGTTTTCTACATCTGTGACTGTATTCTGTTTTGTAAATAAGTTCATTTGTACCGTTTTTTTATTCTTCATATAAGCAACATCAGATGATATTTGTCCTTCTCTGACTTGCTTCACTTAGTGTGATAATCTCCAGGTCCATCTGTGTTGCTACAAATGGCATTATTTCGTTCTTCTTAATGGCTGAGTTCTATTCCATTGTATATATGTACCACTTCTTTCTTTATCCATTCACCTCTCAGTGGACACTTAGGTTGCTTCCATGTCTTGGCTGTTGTAAACAGTACTGCAGTGAACACTGGGGTGCTCATTCGAACCATTTTTTCTCCAGATATATACCCAAGAGTGGGATTGCTGAATTATAGCTCTCTGATATTCTTTTTTCCGTATTTTCTAGTTATTTTCTTAGTGGTTCCCTGGTATAATGGGATATAATTATTAAGATGCAGTCACATTGGATTAGAATGAGTCCTCATCTGCTGGTGTCCCTATAAGAAGAGAAAACAAACACGCCGAGAAAACGATCATGTGATGATGGAGATAAAGGTTAGAATGATGCGTCTATAAACAAAGGAATCCTGAAGATTCTTGGTAACCACCAGAAAAATAGGAAGAGGCAAGGAAGTGTTCTTCCCCAGAGCCTCTGAGAACATAGCCCTATCAGTGCTTTGATTTCAGATTTCTAGACTCCAGACCATGAGAGAATAAACTTCTGCTGTTTACGTCATCCAGTTTGTGATACTTAGTTACAATAGCCCCAAGAAATTAATTACAATTGACAACAAATTAGTTTGAGTAAATACCAGCGTAAGCTCAATAGCATATAAGACTCTGCTCCTATACAGCTCCATTCTGCCTCCTTTATTTTGTTATTAACAGAAATTAACTTTTTATATATACATTGGTGCCATTAACATAGATTTACAATTATTATTTTATGTAATTGTCCTTTCAAATTATATGGGAAAAAATACTTATAAACCAAAAATAATATAACACTGAATTATATATTTACTTATGTGGTTACCTTTATCAGTGTTCTTTGTTCCTTTGTATGTCTTTGAGTTATTTTCAAGTGTGTTTTCACATCCTGGCAACGTTAGGTTCCAAATCCTTCAAACTCAGCTTCAACAGTACCTGAACCGAGAACTTCCAGATGTACAAGCTGAATTTCAAAGAGGCAGAGGAATCAGAGATCAAATTTCCAACATTCATTGGATCATGGAGAAAGCAAGGGAATTCCAGAAAAACATCTATGTCAGCTTCACTGGGTACACTATAGCCTTGACTGTGCAGATCACAGCAAACTGTGGAAAATTCTTGAAAAGATGGGAGTACCAGACCACTTTAACTCTCTTCTGAGAAACCTGTGTCTGGGTCAAGAAGCAACAGTTAGAACTGGACATGGAACAATGGACTGCTTCCAAATTGGGGAAGGGGTATGACAAAGCTGTAAGTTGTCACCCTGCCTATTTAACTTATATGTAGAGTTCATCATGGAAAATGCCAGGCTGGATGAATCACAAGCTGGAATCAAGATTGTCAGGAGAAATATCAGTAACCTTAGATATGCAGATGATACCACTCTAATGGCAGAAATTGAAGAGGAAGTAAAGAGCCTCTTGATGAGGGTGAAAGAAGAGAGTGAAAAAACTGGCTTAACATTCAACATTCAGAAAACTAAGATAATGGCATCCGGTCCCATCACTTCATGGCAAACAGAAGAGGAAAAAGTGGAAGCAGTGGCAGATTTTATTTTCCTGGGCTCCAGAATCACTGCAGACAATGACTGTAGCCATGAAATTAAAAGACGCTCCTTGGAAGGAAAGCTATGACCAACCTAGATAGCATATTAAAAAGCAGAGACATCTCTTGGCCAACAAAGTTCCATATAGTCAAAGCTGTGGGTTTTCCAGTAGTCATGTATGAATGTGAGAGCTGGACCATAAAAGAAGGCTGAGTGCTGAAGAACTGATGCTTTCAAATTGTGGTGCTGGAGAAGACTCTTGAGAGTCCCTTGGACAGCATGGAGATGAAACCAGTCAACCCTAAAGGAAATGAATCCTGAATATTCATTGGAAGGACTGATGCTGAAGCTCCAGTACTTTGGCCACCTGTTGCAAAGAGCCAATTCACTGGAAAAGATCTTGATGCTGGGAAAGATTGAAGGCAAAAAAAGAAAGATGAGGCAGAAGATGAGATGGTTAGATAGCATTACCGACTTAATGGACATGAATTTGAGCAAACTCTGGGAGATAGTGGAGGACCAAGGAACCTGGTGTGCTGCAGTCCATGGAGTTGCAAAGTCAGTCGTGACTTAGTGACTGAAAAACAGCAAGAAGTGTTTTTTCATTTCAGCCTTAAGAACTCCTTTTATCATTTTTGTTGGGCAGGTGTACTAGTGGTTAACTCCCTCAGCTTTAGTTTATATGAAAAATTTAAATTTCTCCTTCATTTTGAAGAATAGTTTTACTCAATATAGAAGTCTTCTTGGTTGATAGCTTTTTTCTTTCAGCTCTTTAAATATTACATCCCAGTACCTCTGGCCTCCTTGTTCTTTGATGAGAAATTGGCCAATCATATTAAGGATCCTTTGTACATGACAAGTCTCTTCTTTTGCTGCTTTGAAGAGTCTTTGTCTTTATGCCGTTTGATGATACTGTGTCTCAGTGTGGCTCTGTTTGAATTTATTGTACTTGGAGTTTGTTGAGTTTCTTGAACATACACAGTCATATCTTCCATGAAAAGTTTTCACCCATTATATCTTCACACATTCTTTCTGTCCCCCTACTTCATCTTTGGGACTCCTGTTATGCATATATTGGGATTTTTTTTAATTTATATTTTAATTGGAGGAAAGTTGCTTTACAATGTTGTGCTTTCCATGAGGCACCTGAGAGCAGAACCTGGAGAGTTTCTGTTATTTCTACTTAACCATTTCTGCCAGCTATCCCTCTGGAAACATCGCCATGTGTCAGATCCCCACGTGCTGCAGAGGGAGAGCCATCACCTGCCTCTTTAACGACACACCCAGCTTCTCCTTCCTGGCCCTGTTCAATGCTGAAGGCCAGGGCTGTGTTCACTACAACCTAAAGGCCCGGTGAGTAGGTGGGAGGAGTCTTGGCCCCTGGAAGAATCTCTGAGGGTGATGAAGTGGGGCACTGACGTAAAAAGTAGGAGCCCCTGGTGAAAGGAGGGGCCAGTCTGCATCCAGAGGTCTAGGAAGACAGCGTGGCAGGGCCCAAGTGGTGCGTCAGGGACTCGGGTGCCCTGAGGCCCTTACTTGCTGGATCCGTGTCACAGCCACCAAAAGGGAAACTCCCCAAGTCCTACTCCACGTGTTCCCCCAGAACACTAAGATGTGGAATGGCCGCTAGGTTCATGGAAGAATTCTTTAGGGAAGAGAAGTGTTTTATACTAGGAAACAGTGAAGGAGAGGCCATGGGTAGCACATATTCTTGGCAGCCAAATGTGGATTTTGTCTGATACTCTTAAGGAGCTGTGTTGGAAGGAATGACTTACTTTCATGAGACATGTATTCCATTTCCCATTTTGGTGCCTGAGATCTTACATGCTCAAGCTCCTGGGCTGCAGGCACACATTCCATTTCTGTCTCCCTTGGGTTTAGCCTGAGTCTCCACCATCTCCCTCAGACCTGTGCTTCCTAGCAGACTCCCGCAAGTAGCATCAACAGATGTGAAGGGACCTCAGACCATGTTAGGCGGGGGAAGTGGGGCTACTTGCAAGAGTCCACAGTTCTTCCTTCTAGGGCAGAGTCTCAGCGTCCTGCCTGCTGATAGCCTGTAGTGATGAGGGCTTCCTTCAGGGGCCTGGAGGCAGCTCCTCATTTATGTATCTCTCCTAGCTGCCCATACGTCTTGGTCTTGGATGAGGAAGGTGGTATCACCAACGACCAGAAGGGCTACGTAGTCCACAAGTGGAGCTGGACTTCTAAGACGGAGACTTTACTCTCTCTGGAATACAAGGTAGGGGTGGGCAGCAGAGGTAGGGCATTAAGAACCAGGAGGCTGCCTGTGTGACAGGAGCATGGCCTCTAGGAGCTTGTGATCTCATCCAGAGGTCTGCACGTTGATGGGCAGTGGCCCACGGTTGGCTGAAGTGAACTTTTCAGTTGCCTGCAGAGACTGTTGTACTGACCTTTCTTAGTAATATTCTTCCTATTGTATTTTTATTATTAACAATATTATGTTTTATAGTTAAAAATGTCCTTTATTTTAGGGATTAGCTGTTACAGTAGTTGATGGTTTTTTTATTTTTAATGTCTAATATGGCCGTAGGAAAAGTTACGTTATTTTGGTCCTCATCAGTGTTTGTTTTTGTAATTTACTATCTGTGAAATAAAAAAACCTGAGCATTAAAGGTAGCTGATAGACAAAAATCCTTTTTTCATTCTTTTGGTTGTTAAGCTATTCTTCAAAGTTTACTAATAAGTTAACGTTGAATTACTAGTACTAAATAACAACTGATTACATTAATTTACTAATAAAGCAAATTAGGTGTGCTTATCACTTTACCTATGGCAGAGTTTCTCGTCCTTGGAACCACTGACATTTTGAGATGGGTAATTCTTTGTGATAACTGTGCATTGTGGGATATTTATCAGTATCACCCCAGATGCCAGTGATACCCACTCTCCTAGTTAGAACAACCAAAAATATCTCCAGACAGCGCCAGAGGTTCTCTGAGGGGCAGAAATCACCCATTGTTTAAAATCATCAACCTTGGGGATAGAAAGGTAGATTATACCCCTCAAGGAACTTAGAAGTCTAGGGGAATAATATGTGGTAGAGGAGGGTAAGCACTGTGAGACAGGGATTAGCTCGTGGGTTGGGATTCAGAGAAAGATCATAGAACACAGAATCCACCCAAGGTAAGAGTTAACAGACAGAATCACTCTTGGAGTTTATGGTGGGGCTCACACATCCTATCTCATGCCCTTCCTGTTCATCCTCTACATTGGCCACTGGATTCTCATTCTTATAAACCAATTCCTGTAGTCCATACCTCTGTTTAGAAACATTCAAGTCTTTGAACATGACTCACCTTTCCCACCCCATTGGCCTGAAATACATCTTCTCGCTCTGCCAATCCAAATCATTCTTCCTTCAAACCCCTAGTCAGACTTCCTATCTTTGTGGCTCTCCAGTTCATGCCCATTTCTCTCTTCTTCCAGGACCCACTGTCTGGATTAAAAGGCAATCCACACTGAAATGAGGAATTTCAGTCATTGGACAATTAGTTATGCAATGAAGAGGTTCTCAATTGTGGCTGAATATCAGAATCACCCATGGAACTTTTAACACACCCCAGACACAGCTCCACAGAGATCCAGATTCAGTTGGTCTGCCATGGGTTCTGGATTTTGTAGTTTTCACAAGTCTTTCTGCTTGACCAGGTCCCAGCTCCCCAGTCCAGATGTGTATTGTTATTGCCTTAATATTTAACATTTTGTAGTTGTATGAAAAGTTTACAATTCAAAAAGATTATAAGTTGCTCGCAAGCAGGTACCGTATTATATGTCAGTGTGGCCAAGTAGACAGAGAACTGGGATGAGGATCTGAGGAGCCAAGTACTAATGTCTTGCTGAACCCTGGCTGTGCAGCTTTCTAAAAACCACTCAGCTTCTCTGAGCCTTGGTGTCTGATCAGTACAAGATGGGTCACCAGAGCCTCCGTCCTTGCCTCATACTGCTTTTGTGAGAACTGAAAGAAACAATGGTGGGGAGGGTGTTTCAGCAGTGCGTTTCAGTTCATTCTTCTAGGCCCTAGAGCTGCATGCAGAAATGCACAGCAGGGTCTGGTGCAGTCAGGGGTGGCCTGGAAGACAAGGTGGCCTTGAGGTGTAACACGAGTGTGCATACTGTTTTCATAGATACAGATAAGAAGGAGGGAAAGAACTCTGGGTAGAGGAGTAGTGTCTCCAAAGTTAGGCGGCAGTGTGGCATTGTTAAAAGTTCACAGGTGCTTTTCATGCAAGAAAAGAGGCCAGGGCTGTGTGTATCATGGGGTGGAGGCAAGAGGCATTGGATATCAGGCCAGGAGTTTGCATCTGTCTTGAAGGCTACAGTGGCTAGTTTGTTTCTGCCCAGATGTTTACCATTCCCAGCGTTTTCATTCCTCTCTGAAAATCTGTTTTCCTCCTGGTATCATTTCTCTTCAGCCTGAAGAACTTCCTTTAGCATTTCTTGAAATGAACATCTTCTGGCAACAAATTCTATTGTTTTTCATGTGGAAAATGTTTTTATGAAAAAATATTTTTGTTGGGTATGGAATTCTGTTTGACTTCTTAAAACATTAGCATTTTAAAGATGTTCCATTGTATCTGTCCTCCATAGTTTCTGATGAGAAATCTGTGGTTATTTAAATCATTGTTCATTTTCTCTAGCTGCTTTCAAGATTTTCTGTTTTTGTTTTATAAGTTTGACTCTGATGTTTCTACATGTGGTTATCTTCATATAAATTCTGTTTGGGGTTTACTGAGCTTCTTTAATCTGTAAATTCACATCTTTCATCAAATTTGGGAAGTCTTCTGCCCCTATTTGGGGGTGGGGGGAGTGCTCCAATCTCTTTCCATCTCTTCTGAGACTCCAATTACATGTATTTTAGACCTTTTATGCTCAAAATTCTCCAAGCCAGGCTTCAGCAATACGTGAACCATGAACTTGCTGATGTTCAAGCTGGTTTTAGAAAAGGCAGAGGAACCAGAGATCAAATTGCCAACATCTGCTGGATCATGGAAAAAGCAAGAGAGTTCCAGAAAAACATCTATTTCTGCTTTATTGACTATGCCAAAGCCTTTGACTGTGTGGATCACAAGAAACTGTGGAAAATTCTGAAAGAGATGGGAATACCAGACCACCTGACCTGCCTCTTGAGAAATCTGTATGCAGGTCAGGAAGCAACAGTTAGAACTGGACATGGAACAACAGACTGGTTCCAAATAGGAAAAGGAGTACATCAAGGCTGTATATTGTCACCCTGCTTATTTAACTTCTATGCAGAGTACATCATGAGAAACGCTGGGCTGGAAGAAACACAAGCTGGAATCAAGATTTCCGGGAGAAATATCAATGACCTCAGATATGCGGATGACACCACCCTTATGGCAGAAAGTGAAGAGGAACTAAAAAGTCTCTTGATGAAAGTGAAAGTGGAGAGTGAAAAAGTTGGCTTAAAGCTCAACATTCAGAAAACGAAGATCATGGCATCTGGTCCCATCACTTCATGGGAAACAGATGGGGAAACAGTGGAAACAGTGTCAGACTTTATTTTCTTGGGCTCCAAAATCACTGCAGATGGTGACCGCAGCCATGAAATTAAAAGACGCTTACTCCTTGGAAGGAAAGTTAAGACCAATCTAGATAGCATATTCAAAAGCAGAGACATTACTTTGCCGACAAAGGTTCGTGTAGTCAAGGCTATGGTTTTTCCTGTGGTCATGCATGGATATGAGAGTTGGACTGTGAAGAAGCCTGAGCGCCGAAGAATTGATGCTTTTGAACTGTGGTATTGGAGAAGACTCTTGAGAGTCCCTTGGACTGCAAGGAGATCCAACCAGTCCATTCTGAAGGAGATCAGCCCTGGGATTTCTTTGGAAGGAATGATGCCAAAGCTGAAACTCCAGTACTTTGGCTACCTCTTGCGAAGAGTTAACTCACTGGAAAAGACTCTGATGCTGGGAGGGATTGGGGGCAGGAGGAGAAGGGGAAGACAGAGGATGAGATGGCTGGATGGCATCACTGACTCGATGGACGTGAGTCTGAGTGAACTCCGGGAGTTGGTGATGGACAGGGAGGCCTGGCGTGCTGCGATTCATGGGGTTGCAGAGTCGGACATGACTAAGCGACTGAACTGAACTGAAGATTGTCCTGAAGGTCCCTGAAGCTCTGCTGTTTTTGTTGTTTAATATTTTTCTGTTTATTTTTCAGATTACATAATTTACATGGATATATCTCCAAGTTCACTGACTTTATTCTGTCGTTTCCATTCTGCTGTTGTGCTAATCCTAGGAAGGTTAGAAATTCCAGGTATTTATTTTCAACTCTGTAATTTCCATTTAGCTGCTTTTTATATTTTCTGTTTCTCTGCTGAGATTTCCTAATTTTTTTCATCAGAGGTATGTCTTTCTTTGTTTTATCGAACATAGTTAAATTAGCTGCTATAAAGCCTTGTCTGCTAATTTCAACATCTGGGACATATCAGACAGGATTGGTTATTTGTTGCCTTGAGAATGGCTCACACGTCACTGGTTCTTCACATGTTGAGTCGTTCTGGATTGCCGGCATTGTGGATGTTATGTTTTGGAGTCTCTGAGCTCTGATGTGTTGACTGTTTTGTTTTAACAGGCAGTGGACTTACTTAGAGTTATAGTGCAAACCTTGTCTCACCAGTAGTGGGCAGCAGCTCAAATCTCAGTTCAGTTTTCTGTTTCCCTGGAAGTAAGCTGCCTTGAGTCTGCACTGTTCACACGTGGTCCAGGGATCAGCTAGAGCCGTGGCCTGATTATCAGTAGCATCCAGGACTCTCTTTCTCTACCCCTTCTGTAAAGCTCTCCTTACTTTCCTGTGACTGTGGCTTGCCCCAGGTTTTGTCCTTTGGTTCTTTGGGCCAGAAAGAACTCATCCCATGTTGGTCCTTTTAAGTTTTGACTCAGAAATCTGCCTGTTTTGCTCACTCTTATGAGCCTTGGGATAGTTGTTTTGTTGTATCTTTTCCCATTCTGTGGGGGAAATCAACCTGGTAAGAGCTGACTCGGCTATTGGATCCCTCCATCTTCTTCATAGCTGCTTACAAGTTTGGGTTGGAAAGGGAAGGGGCAGTGGTAAAGAAACATCCTTACTTTTTCTGCTGATCCCTCAAAGAGAAATGGGGATTCTTTTGTCTTCTCCATGAAAGCAAGATTCTAACATAATAACCAGAAAGATCTTATGGCTCCCTCAGCCCCAGGCCGAGAGGGGCTTTGTGTTTTGCGATGTGTCAGGAACAGTAGGTGGGACAGCAGAAGCAGGGACCCACCGAGTCCTGGTTCCTTCATCCACAGGTGAATGAGCAAATGAAGCTGACGGTGCTCGGGCAGGACGCTATGATGGTCACCTTCACCTCCATGAATGAGACAGTAACGCTCCCCATATCGGCCAGCAACTGTCCCCACGGGATATCGCACGATAAGCGGGTAAGGCTCATAGACCAGTCACCTGGGGCTGAGCCCAGAGCGTCTCACCCCATACAAGGCCTGACCTCTTTCCCTGCCTAGTGGACTGCTCATCATTCAGTGTCAGACTTTAGTACTGTCTTCTCTCTGAAACTTGTGTCGAGTGTCTTTCAGGTGCCTCAGAATCCAGTGCAGACTAGCTTAAGCATGGGAAGAGACAGTGTAGGCTCAGTAAGCTGAGAAGTCAGTCTGTAGATAGGCAGCGTCAGACATGACTGGATCCAGGCCCTCAAAGCATTCTATAAGATCTTCCCATCCCCTCGCTCTGCCCTCCTCTTTGTTGGCTTCGTTCTCAAGGAGTTTTTCTCACCTTATGGTGACCAGATGGTCATGAGCCTCTGCAGGCTCATTGTTCTTCCAGCTTTGGTTTTCCCAAGAGAAAAAGAACCTCTTTTGCTATGTGTTCCAGTAGAGGTGCCAACACTCACATCATTGGCTCCATCTGGTGCCCATACCTGGAATGTTCTCTGTGGCCAGAAGTGTGTGGTGCTCTCACTGGCCAGGCTTGAGTGTCGTGTCCAACCCAGGAGCCGAGGGGTGTGATCAGCCCCTGGTATACCACTTGAGCAGATGAGTAGGCAGGAGTGTGTTCCTGAAGGAAGATTATGGTGCTTTTGGCAGAAGAGGAAGAGATGGTGCTGGATAGAACCACTGCCCACGTGTTGATCCTCTCCACCACCTCCTTGCCTGTCCCAGGTAGAGTACTCCTGGCCCCTTACTCAGCCCTCCCAGCCATGATTCACCTCATTCCAACACTGCTTTATTTATAAGCCAGCCTTCTCTACTGAACTGGGGATTCCTACTTGTGTCTGTTGCCCCAGGACTCAGTATGAGGACTGCTTTAGATGAAGTACTTGCTAAGGGGCCAGGTGAGACAGTGGCAGAGTCTGGAAACCCAGTTCATCATTCACTGGGTCTTCATGGAACCTCCTCTGTGCCGGTCCATAGTATTGCAGAGAGATGGATAGGATGAAGGGGACAAAGTCCCTGATCCCCCAGGAGTTTAAAGTCTAGAGGAGAACAGTTGACATTCACTGTGAGACACTGGGGTAGCCAAGGACTCCTTGGGGGCCCCAGCCACTGGCATTACACACAGGGGATTGGCTTGCTTGGAGTAGAAGCAGGGGGACCACACCTCCCAGTCTTCCCCGGCCCAGTCCTGGCTTACACCTGTCAGCCCAGAAATGATTAGTAGCTTCCCTTCCACTCTTAGGCTTCCCCTGTGGCTCAGCTGGTAAAGAATGCACCTGCAATGCAGGAAACCTAGGTTTGATCCCTGGGTTGGGAAGATCCCCTGGAGAAGGGAATGGCTACCCACTCTAGTATTCTGGCCTGGAGAATTCCATGGACTGTATAGCCCATGGGGTGGCAAAGAGTCAGACACAACTGAGCAACTTTCACTTCACTTTAACTCTCAGAAGTGTCCCAGTTTCCCTTTCTGTGGGCACAGGCGAGGCAGACATTTGTTGGAGACAGTCCCATGGACAGAGGAGCCTGGTGGGCTGTAGTCCATGGGGTCGCTAAGAGTCGGACACGACTTGGCGACTTCCCTTTCACTTTTCACTTTCATGCATTGGAGAAGGAAATGGCAACCCACTCCAGTGTTCTTGCCTGGAGAATCCCAGGGACGGGGGAGGCTGGTGGGCTGCGTCTTTGGGGTCACACAGAGTCAGACACGACTGAAGCGACTTAGCAGCAGCAGCAGTGATACCTGAGCGAGATACGGAGAACTCCTGTATTTCTCCTGGAGGGAAGCACTGCACTGTTTTTTCTTACATTTCGGTAGCATTTCAACTTTTAAAATTGATTAGCTAATTCAATAAACATGAATTGGCAGCTGCCATGTGCTGGATTGCCCGCCAGGGATATTTAAGAAGCCTCACTCCTTCTTGTCTGTGAATACGTTCAGCCTAATGGAAGGGGCACAAGCATCACCGTGGTTGTGATGCAGCTTCACCAGCTTGGTGTAGGGGAGCGAGGGAAGCTGAAGGGGTGCTGGGTTCATTCAAGGGTCTCATCAAGCAGCCAGGAAACTGAGATGCCTGTGACTTCAGCCTACACTCCCCACACCTAAGACAAAGCAGCCTCCGGGTTTTGAGTCCCTCTGGGCTGAGACAGATGACTGTGCTGAGTCCATCCTGTCAATGTGGTCCCCTGCTCTTACTCTGAATGTCACTGTTGGGTGCCTAAGTACACAGAATGTATGCAGTCCCATGTCTATATTTCTTGAAAACCTTTTGATACTGTATTTTTTAAATGTGCATTGATTTATCGAGGCAGTAGGTAATAGAAAAATTTTGTGCCTGTAAAATTGCAGTAATGCATCTTTTTCCTGGCACCCTCCTGTCTGATAATCTTTCAAATTTGGAACATGGCTGAGAACCATGATGTAAGCAGTTGAAGACCCTCATGAAACAGCCGAGAGAAGTCACGTTTAAGCCCACATCCAAACATGCCCTCTGGGCCTCGGAAAGCCCCACAGTCATTCACATCTTACATTTCCTTAACTAAGTGCAGCCTTCGTGAGCTAGAATTAGAGGTCCAAAGCCTTGTGTTCCAACACGGTAGTGTGAGTCACAAATGCCTATTGAGCACTTGAAATGTGACAGCTCGAGGCTGAGATGGGCTGGAAGTGAAAGCACACGCTTTCAAAGACTCAGTGTGAAAAGCGAACGTCACAGTTCTTACCGATCATTTATTTTGATTACATGTTGCAGTCATCATATTTTTGACGTATTGTGTTAGATAAATATGTTATTAGAATTTATTTCATCTTCTGAGAACTTTTTAATGTGGCTTCAGAAACATTTAAAACCACATGTGCAGCTTGCCTTATATTTCTAGCAGATCTACGGCAGGAATCTAAAGGTGGAATTCCCACTAAAGAAGCTTGCAGAGGCTGACGGTGCAGAAGGAAGCTGAAAGTTGTTTATTAACAAGTACACTGTAACTCTTTCTTTTTTATTTTTTTAAATTATAAAAGTATGGTAACACATTTACAGGAGATTTGAAAAATACAGAACAAACTTACATACAGTTCTACTGTATATTACAGTTATTTTTTAAGTAGAGAAATTAAGATTTTAGTTGGAATTTCAATATGAAACTCAAAAATTAATAGAATTAATAGATTGGAAAAAGTAGAAGGATACCGTAGACATGAAGAGCACTATGAACCAATTCAACATACTTAAGATTTAGATATACAATTTTCACACAACAACAGGATATAAATTCTATTTAAGTTCCCACAGACTGTAAAGTAGGAAACACTGGAACATATCCAGCGACATAAAACAAGGTGCAAAAATTTCATGGTTTAAGGTATTGAAATCATATACGAACGTTGTAACTCAAAAAGCATAAGTGTCTTGGGGACATTTAGCGTAGGGATAAATAGGGAAATACATTAAAACAGCTTCTGAAAACCACTGCATTCTCGATGGTAGCCTCGATGTTGATGTTGACAGAGGAAACTGACTTGCCCCAAAGCATCCTCGTCATAACCCCTTCTCTTTGAGAATGCAGGGTGGTGTACTGGATTTTACAACCTTCTGACCAGAAAAACAACAAATGAAGAACTATTAAGCTTATCGTGGGTAGCAGGATTTCCAAATGTCAAGCCTCGCTTGCAGGTTAAACATCTCAGTATTTTTATATGAAATCTTGAGAGAGAGATCCTTGTCTAGGAGGGGGCCTTGGGCCATCTCATCTACCATCCCGTCCTGGGTCTCAGATTCCCCATTTGTATAGTAAAGTGTAAAGGCCCACCCAACTTTCCCACACTTCTTTCCTGGGATTTTAAAATTCCGTTCAGCTCCATCATGAGTGTGTGTGTGTGTGTGTATTTGGGGCTACCTGTCACCCATCAGCAAACCTGTGGTCATCTAGGGAAGCTGAGGGATGCGGGTAAGGTGGCCTCTTCCCTCACAGTCCCTGTCATTGGAAAACTTGTTAAATGGTTCCCCAGACACTCATTACCCTGGAAGGAACCACCCATCAGAGTGACAGGTAGAGTGGCAGTCCCAGATTTTATGGCCCTGCAGTCAGGCTCCTCACTAAGTATTTCTATCAAGGCAGCACTTTGGAAGCAAGGAAATGCCTCATTTTAAATGCTTTATTCACCCAGTACTGCCTCAAATCCTTTTTGGAAGCAAGACTGGGTATAAATTAAAAATAAATAAAATTAGTCCAGAGACAGAGATTGGGACCAACCGTCAGAAGGATGGTTCAGGCTTTGCTGTTAATCGGGGCATTTTTTACAGAAGCCTTGCCTGCAGGACAAAGAGAGACATGTAGCTGACGTCACTGTTCTTCAAAAATCTGTCCACCACCCACCCTATTCTCTACTTGAGGCTTCAGTTCTTCAGGGGAAAACTTACTTCCCACCTCCTCTGTGTGAAGTGGGAGATACAGACATCATGGACCCTGCTTCAGGGGACTGGTGAAGTGTTAGGGATAAAGAAAGTAAAAGGTGATCAGAATCCAGGGCAGAAAAGCCAGGAATGAGCAGGTGTGCAAGCTCAGCATGGAGAGTGATTACTGCTGGCTTAGCAAGTCGGCCAGGACTTCCTGGAAAAAAAGTCAGACACTGATTGCATGAGCTCCAGAAGCTGAGCCTCGATCCACCCCAGCAGGAGCAGAGGTTGACCTGCAGGATGGCCTCAACTCGCCTCCCAGGAGCCTTGGAGCCAAGGTGGCCCTTTGCAGTAATCCCAAACTGAGCTAGAGACCTGGCCTGGTGCCCATGGGTACCAGTCAGTCTATGGAACCCTGGCACACGGCGGCCTCTCAGCTGAGAGCTGCCAGCAGGGTGAAAAGGGTTCTGAGGGTCATGCAGGCAGCAGAGGATCCTGAGAGGCATTTGTCCATACAGTTACTCAGAATACAACAAGCATAAACTGAGCACCTCCTGTGTGATTGGCTCCCAGATACAAGGGAGACCAAGAGCCGACGCTTGTCCTCCAGGAGGTTGGAGTCTGGTTGGGGAGACAGGCTTCCACGCAGCTGATCACAAAGGGCTACCTAACCTCTGACTTCAGACCGCATAGAGACCACAGTGGGGGTCCAAGGCAAGGAACAGTTCTGCCCAGAGCAACCAGCGTCCCTGGGGGTAGGGGACATTTGAGGCAGATTGAGTCAGCGTGCAGGAATTCACTGGGCCGAGGGGACAAGGTGGGTCCCCTGCAGGGACAGCACATCCTCTGTGCCAGGGCCATGCCTGTGGTCACTGGGCTGGGCAGACGGCTCCCAGTGGGGCTGCTGCTGACGCCCTTCCCTCGGCCTCTCCCTAGATAACCCGCAGAATCAGCATCATGGACGAAAAGATATCTAAGATGAGCCGGGCCCTGGCAGAGATCAAGAGGCGGTTTCAGAAGACAGTGTCCCAGTTCATGAACTCCATCCTGCTGGCGGCAGGTAGGGAGGCAGAAACGGGGGGTGCAGTCCTGTCTCAGGCTTCCCAGGTCCTCGGCCGCCTTTAGGCCACCTCCAAGGACAGCTCTTCACCACCCCCGGGAGATGGCGCGGCAGGATTCCCCACTGGTGATGGAGTGACGAGGCTCAGAGTGGGGAAGGGGCTTCCTCAGGGCCGTTCAGCTGATAATGGCGGCCTTTGCCAGCCTCAGCTTCTGAGAGCTCTCTGTGTGTCTTTATGTCTCCACATGATTGCTTTTTTCCTGGGTCTCTCTTGGTCTTTCTGTTGCTCTCTCTCTCCTCATACCCACCTATACAGGGTTCACTTTTTGGCTCCATCTCCCATATCGTCCATCATCCACTTGCACCCCCTATTCTTCTCCTTGTTGAAGGTCTTGGTAGAAGAGAGAAAAGCAGCCAAGTCATCAGGCTGACCCTGTCATGCCCGCAGAGTCTCCAGGGCCAGCGTGGGTGGCCTCGAGACTCCTCCCATATCTGGGCTATCCTCCTCACTGCTCATGGGCCGGGGTACAGAGAAACATTGATTGTCCCACCCCATGCCACCCCCTGGCTGGGCACACAAGGGCAGTGGTGCCCCCCACGGCCTCCCTGGGGAGTTGCTTCTTGTCCCTAAATACTCAGTTCAGCTACGTGCTGCCTCTGGAAAGCCTTCCCATACCTTCTAGCAGACCACACACTCCTCTGGGCTCCCACAGCACTTTGTCCATGCTCTAAGTATAAGTCTTCCCTCCTAGCATTATGAATATTTCTTTGTTTTCCCATCCCTGTCCCCAACTCCTGCTTGGAGTTCCCAGAGGCAGGGAACCCTGTGGGGGATCATCTTTATGCCCAGTGCCCGACATTGAGGAAGTGTTTGGTAAGTGAATGAAGAAATGAGAGGTCTCTGGCCAGTGTAGTAGAGAAAGCAAAAGAAAAAGTAAGTACAGCAAAGAACAGAGTTGGGGGCACCAGGAACAGCGGGGACGCGTTGGGCACCCAGCCTCTACACTGAGTGCTATAAGAACACAAAGCTGAACGAAACAGGCCCACAGGGCAGGAGGGATCAGAGCTGGGTTCTTGACAGAGGGCCAGAATTGAGATTGATGTGTTCTTCCATTCGGCCATCTCTGACTGGCCCACCACTCGCACTGGGGTGGGAGCACTGGGCCAGACAACAGTAGTGGGGGCAGTCCTGCATCAGACTCTAGGCAGTGCAGGCTCAGAGAGGGCACGGTGGCCAGGGGAGCAACCCCAGGGTCTTCTGTCCACAGGCCTGTTCACCATCAAATATCCAGTAAAGGAAGAGGCAGAAGTCAATCGGACCAGACTGAAGTCCGGGCTCTTCCCCGAGCGCAGCACCAAGCTGAGTCTGTACTCAGGAGATATGCTATTATTACGGTCGCAGTCAGCCCGACCCGAGTCCTTGATTGAAGTAGCTTCAAAGGAAGAGCCTGAGTCGGCTCCTGTGAGCCCCACGCGGAAGAAGCCCAGCAAGTTCCACACCAAGGCCATGGCTCCACGCAGGTGGGCTTCATGTGTCAGATGCTAAGATGGGTAGGAGACTCACAACGGTGGACAAAAACGGAGAAAAGATAGAAGAGAGACATGTGAACAGCTAAAATATTTTACATGGGGATAAAGCCTGGGAAGAAAGTAGAAAGGGTTAGAGCATAGGCTGGCAAACTACAGCCAGGGCTGAAATCTGGCCCCCACTGCCTGCTTTGTTTATGGGCTAGCTAAGAGTCATGTTTATGTTTTTAAATGCTTAGGAGGAAAAACAAGAGTTTTTTGTGACGTGAAATGATAGGAAATTCCAACCTCAGGACCCATAAGTAAGGTTTTATTGGGACATACCCATGCCCACTCCTTCATCTGTGGTCTGTAACAGCTTTCCTGCGAGGACAAAAATGGTGCGTCACTGTGAATGAGACCACTGGCGCTGCAAAGACCAGGATTTTTACCATCTGGTAAAAGGCCAGCCCACCCCAAGCATGGAGAGTGACTGGGAAGGGGGGTGGTATGTGTTCCCCTAGGTAGACGGTCGGGGAAGCAGTTCTGAAGAGATATGTTAATAGAGGCCTGAAGGATTAGAAACGAAGAAGGATGGGAAGGAACGTGAGGCAGAGGACGAAACAGGCACAGGGACCTCGAGACAAGAACGAGTCTGGTGTGTGTGAGGGAAAGTGAGGAGGCCAGGGCAGGGCATCGTGAGGAAGGTGGGAGAGGGGTGCAGAGTGAGCACAGAAAGGCAGGCAGGAGCCGGGCCAGGCGCACCCGTGAGCCTCAGAGGAAGCCGTTGTGCAGCTGTAAGGCAGGAAGTGACACCATCTGATTCATGAGGTTTCAAGAAAACTTAGAAAAATGCATAGGATCAAGGTATCTCTTATATGCTTTAAAGATTTTTATAAAATACAGAAAAATGAAAAAAAAAAATCCTAAGTGTATAGCTCAGTGTGTATCTGTAAGTGAGCATACCCCATCGGCCCCAAGAAGTAGTAGAATTTCCCTTTCATAGCTTTGTGTTTATTTTTTAACTTATTTCAATAGAACCATTCAGTATGTATCCTTTGGGGTCTGGCCTCTTTTGCTCAATGTTATACTGTGAGATTTATCCATGTTGTTCTGTGTGGCAAAATTCTGCCTCTTTTCATTGCTATGTAATAATCTATTGTAGGATTACACTAAAAATTTTGCACATCCTAATGTTGACAAATATTTAGGTTGGTTACCGTTTGGGTAATGACAAACCATGCTGGTGTTTGCATATGTCCTTCTTTCTAGTTGGGATGTTCCTGGATGTGAAATGGCTGTCATAGATTATGTGTATGTCTGCTAGATCCTGTAGGTCCACAGAGACTGTTCATTTTATTTTATGAGGCTCTGTTTTCATTCCAGTCCCAAAGAGGGGCAATGCCAAAGAATGTTCAAACTATCGTACAGTTGCTCTCATTTCACATGCTAACAAGATTATGCTCAAAATCCTTCAAGCTAGGCTTCTGCAGTATGTGAACTGAGAAATTCCAGATGTACAAGCTGGGTTTAGAAAAGGCAGAGGAACCAGAGATCAAATTACCAGCATTTGTTGAATCATAAAGAAATCAAGAGAATTCCAGGGCAACATCTACTTCTGCTTCATTGACTATTGCTAAAGCCTTTGTGTGGATCACTGCAAACTACAGAAAATTCTTTAAGAGTTGGGAATACCAGACCACCTTGCCTGTCTCCTGAGAAACCTCTATGTGGGTCAAGAAGCAGCAGTTAGAAACAGACATGAACAACTGAGTGGTTCCAAATTGGGAAAGGAGTGCAACAAGCTGTATGTTGTCACCTTGCTTATGTAACTTCTATGCGCAGTACATCGTGTGAAATGCTATGCTGGATAAATCACAAGCTTGAATTAAGATTGCTGGGAAAAATACCAACAGCCTCAGTTATGTGGATGATAGCACTCCAATGGCAGAAAGTGAGGGGGACGTAGAGCCTCTTAATGAGGGTGAAAGAGGAGAGTGAAGAAGCTGGCTTAAAGCTCAACATTCAAAAAACTAAGATCATGGCATCCGGTCCCATCACTTCATGGCAAATAGATGGGGAAACAGTGGAAACATGACAGATTTTATTTCCTTGGGCTCCAAAATCACTGCAGATGGTGACTGCAGCCATGAAAGTAAAAGACGCTCGCTCCTTGGAAGAAAAGCTACGACCAGCCTAGACAGCATATTAGAAAGCAGCACATTACGTAGCTGACAAAGGTCCATCTAGTCAAAGCTATGGTTTTTCCAGTCGTCATGTACAGATGTGAGTGTTGAGCCATAAAGAAGACTGAGTGCCAAAGAACTGACTTTTTTGAGTTATGGTGCCGGAGAAGACTTTTGAGAGTCTCTTGGACTGCCATGAGATCAGAATAGTCAATCCTAAGGGAAGTCAACCCAGAATATTCATTGGAAGGACTGATATTGAAGCTGAAGCTTCAGTGCTTTGGCCACCTGATGCAAAAGGCCAAGTCGTTGGAAAAGACCCTGATGCTGGGAAGGATTGAAGGCCAGAGGAGAAGGGGTGACAGAGGACGAGATGGTTGGATGGCATCACCGACTCGATGGACATGAGTGTGAGCACACTCTGGGAGATAGTGAAGGACTTGGGAACCTGGTGTGCTGGTAGAACCTGCAACCTGGTAGTCCACGGGGTCCCAAAGAGTCAGACACAGCTTAGCCACTGAACAGCAACAACTGAATCTTCACTATTATCCTGCTGAGTAGAACTCTCCAAACTCATGGATTCATGTAATCTTTGTTCTGTTGGGATGGAGAAATAAAACAACCAAAATAGGCAAAATGTATATCATTTTGGATTGTGAGCAGTGCTAAGGAAAATAGGCGAGGACAGGGGACGTTTGTTGGTGGTGGAAGGATGCAGTTCCTAACAGGACGGTCAGAGAAAGTGTCACTGAGAAGGTGACATTTGCACAGAGGCATGAAGAAGGTGAGAAAGTGGGTGTCTGGGGGTAGAGCCAAGCAGGCAGCAGGAATGGCAGGAGCAAAGGCCCTGAGGTTGGAGGGTGAGACGAGGCCACAGCGCCTGGTGCAGCGAGCAAGGGGGCGAGAAAGGAGCCGGATCAAGCACAGGCTTGGAGGGCCTCGCAGGGACTTTGGCTCTTATCCTGTGCAGATGGGAGCTGGAAGAGAGTAGTGACATGGTGTGACTTGACTCTTAAAAATGTTTTTAAAGTGTAATAGATTAATGGGCTTCCCTGGTGGCTCAGTGGTTAAGAATCCACCTGCCAATGCAGGAGATGAGGGTTCAATCTCTGGGTCAAGAAGATCCCCTGGAGGAAGAAATGGCAACCCACTCCAGTGTTCTTTCCTGGGAAATCCGCACAGAGGAATCTGGCGGGCTATAGTCCATGCAGTCACAAAGAGTCAGATGCGACCTAGTGAGTAAACACAGCAACAGCATAGTTGATTAATAACATTTCAGGCATACAACAAAGTACACACACACCTTTTCAGGTTATTTTCCTTAAATGATATTACAGAATTACAGGTTAGTACGAGATATGAGTGGAGTTCCCTGTGCTGTAGGTCCTTGTTGCTTATCTTCTGTACGTACATGCGTGTGCAGTCGCTCTTTGTAACCCCATGAACTGTAACCCACCAGGCTCCACTGTGCGTGGAATTGTCCAGGCAAGAATACTGGAGTGGGTTGCCATTTCCTCCTCCAGGGGATCCTCCCAGCCCAGGGATTGAACCCATGAATCTGCATTGACAGGCAGATTCTTTACTACTGGGCCACCTGGGGAGCCCCATTTTATGTACAGTAGTGTGTATATGTTCATCCCAAGCTCCTAATTTATCCCTCGACACTCTTTTCCCCTTTGATAATCATAAGTTGTCCATGTCTGGGTGTGACTTGGTTAAGAAGTGAAGTGAAAGTCACTCAGTCATGAACAACTCTTTGAGACCCCATGTAATAGAGTCCATGGAATTGTCCAGGCCAGAATACTGGAGTGGGTAGCCTTTCCCTTTTCCAGGGGATCTTCCCAACCCAGGGATGGAACCCAGGCCTCCCACACTGCAGGTGGATTCTTTACCAGCTGAGCCACCTGGTTATAACAGGATAATTGAGAGACCCATTAGGAGGCACTTGCAGGCAGCCAGGCAAGAGCAGTTGAGGGTTTTGGTGTGTTCCTAGAAGTGTGGGCAGGGAAAGTGGTTGGATCCTCGATTTGTTCTGAAAGTAGAGTGGACAAGCTTGCTGATAGACTGGATGGGACATGAGATGTGTGAGAAAGAAGGGTGTTCAGGATGATTCTGTTGGATGGATGGATTCCCTTGTGAATACCGCTTTGCACCAGAGGAAACTGAGGCACAGAGAGGTTAGGGGGCCCCTTGAAGGCAGAGCGGCACACTGGTGGCGGAGGCCAGGCTAGAACTGCCTGGATCTCGACTCCACCTCCGCGGCCACCTGGACTTGTCCACCTGGGTCTGGGACTGGGCTGCTGGAGCCTGCGCCCCGCCCACTGAGTGCCACCTGCTTGTTCTTCCTGGCAGAGGGAAGGCCAGAGAGGTTCGCAGCCCCACCAGGTGGGCGGCCTCACTCTCCGACTGCCCCCTGGTGCTGCGGAAGCTCATTAGCAAAGAGGACATCCGGGCTGGCTGCAGGTGCTTGGTGCGGGCGCCCCTGGTGTCCGATGTGGAGCTGGAGCGCTTCCTGTCAGCGCCCCGAGACCCCAGTCAGGTGCTGGTGTTCGGGGTCGTGTC